>NW_027273867.1:9447500-9860000 GCF_046630095.1 Trachinotus anak | reverse complement strand
GATAAAAGCACTTGCACTATTTCCAGCCGTCATTCGCTCAGGCACACAGACACACACACACACCCACACAAACAAGCATGCTGCCATTCGTTGTGCCATTTGCCAAGACCACGTGGACCAGCCTCCAACTTGTTGGACACAAAGCCGAGATAAGATGGATTTAGGCGCCCTGTCTCTCTTTGTATTTCCCAAGCAAAATGTCAACAATACAAGGTGTCCTGGGGAGTGGCTCAAACTAAATACCTCTTCTCTATCAGTCTGTCTGGCCTCTGATCCCCTTTGATTCCATGTCGTTCCATTAAAACTCTGAAAGGATCTGGGCTTCTTATCTTCTGTCTGCTCTGTCACAGTCATGCAACCGCCAATGATGAACTATACACTGCTCGTCTTGCCTCAGGGTGTGTGTGTGTGTGTGTGTGTGTGTGTGTGTGTGTGTGCATGTGCAATCTAGAGCATAACACATGCATGAGTTTATAGATGTAACTGTGGGTGTGCGTGTGTGCGTACTCGTGCAGGTAAGTGGCTGCTGATAGTCCTCCTGGCATTGTGTGGACTGCCTTGAGTGACATGTGGTATTAAAAATGTCAGTGTTAGGTGACAAAGCTGTGATAAGGAGCCATTGAGAGTCATCCTCATTAAACATCAGTCCTGCTTGGCTTACAGGCCTGTTGCCCTGGGCGACACCTTGCATTGTGACACGTGGAACAACAAGAAATGCAAAAAAAAGAGAAGAAAAAAAAGATTGTCTTGTGCTGGTCGCGGAGTTGGCTCCTTTTTCTGTCACCCTGAGGTAATTTGATGACTTGTTCTGCATTAATCTGATATACACTGAAGTATTCTCTACTTTGACAGTTCTACAATAAACATATGAGCAGTTTAAGCTTAGTCAGAGGTGCATGTGTTTACTTATTGTGAGTCCTAAATTAAAGTCTAGTCATCTGTTAAGTATTATAGGATTAAAATAGTTTTGTTACCAGCTGCAGATGGTGCTGAAAGGGATTTGTTTGTTTCTTGTCTCTCTCTCTCACTCTCTCTTTCTCTCACTCAGTCGCTCACACGGTGGCAGGGAGGGTGGTGTACCGGGGCTCAAACCATTCCAATGTATCTGTGTGCTTATCAGTTGTCCTTAGAGCACCAAACAGAAGCATTGTGACTGGGGATTTCTGACCGACAATACTGACTGCAACCTGCACTGTGTCAGTCGATTGAAAATAGCTGCACGGATTCAGCAGCTTTTCAGCTACAGGTATATATGACTCTGTGTGTGTCATGTTGTGCTGGTGTCAAAGAACAACACGGTTTCTCTCTTGCTTAAGTCTGATTGCAGTTCCTATTTCCTTGTTGTGTATTTTTACACACACATTCACACACACACATCGCTCAGGTCAGAGTCATAATCCTGTTTTTTTCATCATGCACAATGAATATACAAGAGCTTGTCTAGATGAAAATGGTGCACGAGTGTGAACAATTCATTTGGCTACAAGTGCATGTGGCACTTGCATGTTACAGGGATAACAGGAGCTCACATCCAGGCTCAATGTGGAATACAAAAGGAAGGGTTACACAAGCAGCTCAAATTCAGCAGCACATTATTATGTGCATTCAGGCGTACTGTATGCAGCAGCCTTGGACTACGGTGAATTTTCATTTAAAATGCTGGAAGTGCCTAAAGTGGTTTCTGCATGTTCTGAATTGCAGCATAAAAGTGCTAGTTTCTTGCAACTTTAGTAGTAAAAGCAGATTTACATTCTTGCTTGTGCTGCTAAAATTTCCCGTGGTTTTTTTGCATGTCATATCTAAAATTTTTCATTTTGTCTTTTCCTGGTGGTTGGGAACCGTGGAGGTTCAATACAGCTAACAAGACCCTAATGGGCACTGTGCAAATTTATCAATATTGTACATTGTATTAACTCACGCTACGCGTTTTAATCATTTTTTTCTGCATGGCCAAAACCAACACATCATCACTCCCATTCGTTACACACACTTGTTCAAAGACAACGTAACGCACTGGGTAGAGTCATTTTCAACTTGCAGAGCCAACTGCTACATTTATTAATGGCGGTGGAGTCGCCAGGAGGTGGATGGTGGGCATACAAAGCTTAAAACTGTCATACCACAGGCTGTATGGAAAAAAAAAAGTTTAGATTTTGTTTAGGCACGCACAGCACTCACTAACTACAGTTTATAATGGATCTTGTGACAATAGCCATGTGGGAAATTGAATCACAGAGTGGCTCAAACTGCAAAACAGCAGACTGAAATTTCAGACATGCTAGAAATCAACCTGATCATCCAAAAGCAGCACCACAGATAGTTCTGGCAGTTCATCAGTTGTCATGAGCCCCTTAAATTTTACAACGAACATTAGGCAATCTCTTGGAAAATAGGCCTATTTCTAGGATTTGCCAATTAAAATTGAACTTAATTCTTACAATGTGTGCCCAGCTTTAGATATAATCTGGTATGTACCACTAACAGCACATTACCCCCAACTTCTTAGAAATATCTCCTCAAAAAGTTCAAACCTGCCCTTCTAGTGAGTCACAGACAGATTCATTTTAGTGACAACATCTTTTATTTTCTCTGGAAGATAATGCTAGAGTTCAGAGTTGTGTAGTGATATTGATCTTGCAAAATGAGGTGCTCTTGCAAAATCCCCAGCAAATTGAAACCCCTTCTTTTTCATATGCTCATTTTGTCAGGTGCAAAATCAATCACGTTGGAAAGTGTGTCCTCCACTACCTTGTCAAAAGCGAATAATGTGCTTGCCTATCGATCATGGACATGCAGAATCAGCCGCCGTGTCAATTTTCAAAGGAAGATGAGCTCTGGGATCTCAAAACCCAATCAAGAGAACATCAAACTGGTTTCCCACCTTGAGAAACACTGTTACATGTTTAGAGACTGGCAGCTAGGGTTGTCTCTATTCATGACTCACTGCTGAGCTTCTCCTTATCTCACACACCTCCAACTCTTCCAAATTTGAATGGACCTTTCCCCGATGCCTTTCAGCAGCCAATCACATCATTTAGCAGCTAGTGTTGTGCCAATTATCGTCCGAGTTCCAAGCCCAATTGCTTCAGTTCAGAGGCCATATTGGAGCCGGTCTTGATGATGAGTCACTGGCCAAGAGGCTGGCACCAGTGTTGGTTATGTCCTGCGGCTGGATAATTTGCATATGGAAACCAGCAGGGTTTGGCTTTAAAAGATAAGGGTCAGGGTCGCTTTTCTTTTTAATCAATGTGGTGTCCTGAGGCCTTTTGCAAAGCTGTTAAGCAAGAATTATTGGGAGTGCTTTGCTTTACGTCCTCAGTTCATGCCAAATATTTGGCTGATAATCAGCAGTATTGGATCAGTGCTGGATACACTCGACCCCATTTTGGTGAGTATTAGAAACCATAGATTGTCCTGCTACTTCCCTTTTTGTCTTCCTGAGTTTCACTGCCATCTTGGCTCACAATATAAATAAACAATCCACAAAAGTGAAGACAGATATAGTTTTTGGGAGATTTTAAATGTGAAAAATTAATTATTTTACTTTTAACTACTAGACACAGGTAGCAAGAGAGGTGGCCAAAACCTGACCAATTGTCATGGATTATCAAACTTCAATATTTTTAGAGCGCTTCCACGTCTTCACATTCTTTTTTGCTTAAAGGAGTGATTTGTAAGTATTGCTATTGCTACATAGCCATCATTAGCATTAACAGTTGTTTACTCACCAGTCTTACCAGGAGCTTCAGCCATCACAAGAGGTTATGGTAATCCCTCTGGGCAGCGCTACTTCTTTAGGTCTGACTGGACACTACAGTAACTCAGTATCGGAAAGTTACAAGATGTCGCAACTGGGTTGGAGCCAACTGGTTAGCATGCTAACTTAAGTAGAAGAAAAAGTGATGTGAAGCAAAACAAGACAGTTCCTTTCAATCTCTGTAGATAGCTCTTGGTGACTAAAGGAATGAACGTTGATACTGAACTTTCAACATTTCTTGTAGACTGGTAAGTAAACAGCTGTCATCTCTTACACCTGTATGGTATAAGAGATAAACATAAGTCAATGTGCCATGTTAGCCTAGTTTGGTCTCAGCTTTTCAATTAATTTATTTATTTAAAATTTTTGATTGTACATGAAAATCCACATGTAGAAAATAACATACCAGTAACAGAAACACCAACCACAACAACACATTATAAACACAATGCTCACTCTAGGGCAACTCTATGGTGTCACACTTTAAATGTCAGCTGTGCACTTTGCAGCCATCGCAGCCATGACCCTGCTGTGACGCTGACATGTCAGAGTCATGACAGTGCTGTGTCGTCAGTGCTGAACCTTCATCCTGAGAGAGCTTACAAGGCTTACTTGTGTGTGGTTCAATCAATAAAAGATACTGCACAAGCCCAACAGTGATGTATTAAGAAGCATGAAATCACCACACCTCCTCCAGGTTGTGGATTCCTACACTGTATAATTATTATTATTATTATGTAAAACTTAAATGAAACACCACTAACAATTTAATGAGAAAAACTGAACCTTATTGGACTGCTACAATAAATTCAATAAATTCAGTGTTTGGTTTATGCCCTTACTGCTGTAAGGCAATGCAGCGCATTTGCATGAAAAATGCCATAGGCATGAATGTACCTTAACCTTAACCAAATTGTCTTTATGGCTTCTCCTTAATTAAAAATGTAGTGTTCTTCATGTTCCAGCTGATCAGGTCCCATAATGAGGTGATCAAAATCGTGTGGCTGATTTATGGTGTCACAATACTCATTTTGCGAGGGAAACATGACATTCACAATAGTTATGCCTACATCATGTTATGTGGTTCACAGCTTGTTCCATTCAATAATGTTTTATGAGGCTCGGGTGCTTCTGTCATGTGTGTCACATGCTATGAACACTGATTTCACCTTGGGGTGTATAGGACATGTATGCCAATGGGTTCATTGTGTTCCTTCTTTCTTTTAATATACAGTCCACTTGTTTAGAGGCTACAGTCATTATCAGGGAAAGTAAAGGGAAGGAGGTAAGTGCAAACATAATGGAAGGGAAAGAAAAAAATGTGAGAATGGAAAATGAGAAGGAAATGCTATTAGGTCAACCTGCATTTTTTTGCATTTTGCTTTCTTTGTTGGATATATATACAGTACTACTAAGTGCATTTTTCTATGCAGTTCTTTTTGTTTTTTTCAACTAACAAAATATGTCAAAATTAGTTATTTTGCGGACAGGGATGTTATATACATACGACTTTCAGAAGTAAACTTTGACAAGCTTATGTGATTCAAGGATTGAATCAGATCAGAAAATATATTGCATGCAATTCTACAGGAAGTACTGTGACCATAATTTATTGCAAGTAAAGCCGAGATGAAGAGCTTGTTTCTGCACAGGCATCCTAGGATTAAATGTTTTTATGCCTCTTCGCCAGCGAGGCCCCAGGGCTGGTATCAGGGCGATATCTCAGTAACTCCTTGACAGTACTTCTTCAAATTTAGCACAGACATTCGTTTGGACTCAATAATGAGCTGATTAGAATTTGGTGGTCAAAGGTTAAAGGTCAAGGTCACAGTCACCTCACAAAGCACGGTTTTGGCTTCTTGAACGTGGTATCTCAAGACCACCGTGAGGGAATTTAGTTAGATTTGGCACCAACATTCACTTTGACTTAAAGACCCATTTTTGGCTGTAACTCATGAATTCATCCACTAATTATGATGAAATTTAACTCAAATGGCTTAAGGATAAAATTAAGTGATGACATTTTATATCCAAATTGTTAAAGGTCGACTTTACTGTGGTATCATAATCAATGCTGTAACTCTGGAAGGGGAGATTGTGACCATATTTCCTGCTACTTGGCTGGTTGGTCGAGGCTTACAAACTCAAGCAGGTAATTCTAGTTTTTCTTTCATGGTGATTCAGATCTATCCTTAACCTTAAGTGGTTTAAGTTGCTTACTTTTAACCAGACCTATTCCAAGAGTGACGACAGTGTAAAGGAAGTTGAAGAAAGACTCAGTAGTCATCTCCGTTTTAATAATGCACACCAGACAAGGCCATCTCAAAAGTTCAAACGTTCAAAAAAGCTTTTTGTACCTCACAAGGAAATTGGTTTGCAGCCATGATATACAAAAATGCACATACAGAGACACACGTAACACCAAAACACTTATGGACATCAACGAACAATTTGACATGATGCTCAGAGTGATATGCAAGAGTTCATTTAGCAACAAGGTCAAAGTGCAGACATCGAGTAAGGAGTCTGCAAAGTAAAACTGTAAAATACTATCTGCCATTTACAAATGAATGGCAGTGGGGATGAAGGAAAACTTATATCTCTTGGTCCACATAACAGGCAAGCGAAACCAATGACCCAAGGGTATCACAACTGCCTGTTACAAAGGTAATTAAGCTGGGTTTGACTCCTCCCTGAAATCTTACCAGCCAATTTGATCAGGCTACCAAGCTGGTTTCTGTTGGCCAAGCATCAATGCAGATCATTACACTGATTGATTCAATAAAACTTCTATAGAAGTGAGTCACCATCTCAGAGGAGACATTAAAAGAGCACATTTTCCACAGGGAAAAAAAGTCAGTGTTAGAGCTTTTATTTTGTTATGGAAGCAACATGAGACAACATGCTCAGGTGTTTATACCTGTCTGCTGTCTGCCAGCACTTTTGATGTCGGTTTCTACAGGACTCAGAGGAGTCTTACTAAAGCTGATTATCGTGTTTTTAGTTTAAAACACATTTAGTTGAAGAATGGACTCACCACACCAAGATCCAAAATACTTTCAAGATTCACAGAAGGATCTGCAAATTGGGTTTGTGTTTGTTAGTGTGGTTACAGCAACACACTTTGGTGTACAAGTTGTAGAGAAGCGGAGAGAGACAGAAGCTTTGAGGAGAACCAATGGAAGAGTGCAGCTGATTGGAATGAAAGCCATTTACCTCATCTCAAATGTTAACCTTCTACTCACTGTGATCGCTGCTCTCTCCACCACTCTGCAGAACATAATTCAGTGAAAACACGGTCACCTGTTGAATGGAGGTGTCATATTCAGAGGCATTTTAGCCCCGTTAGGTTCACTCTACTTCCAAGTCTCTTTGTATCACAAAATGCCCAACCTTCCTCATGATAGATGTGCTTACATGCACGAACAGGGAGCAGGTGCTCAGTGTTTGAATGAACAAAGCAGTGATTCTAATATGTAATCCAGAATTTGCAGATACGTACAGAATAAACAGCAATGTCTGAATTGTTGTGGTACATGAAAGTTCATAAGAGACAATCAATTGCGCATTGAAATTGATTGTCTGCTCCAACACACCCCTTCTCCTCATTTGATGGTCCCTGCAGTCTGCCACACTGGGACACGATGGACCCAGGATTGATTTTAATCAGTGCTGTCACTGGATCAATGGAAGTTTATTACCCCCAGAAGGAACCCTGGCAATGAAGCTCTCCCCCCTGGGAAGTGTAGTTTCACCAGCCTTCATCATCCAACCTGCTAACGCTCCTTAGGGAGCATCTGGTATGGGAATTGCAGTTTTTATTGTGTGCAGTAAATCTCATTGTTATTCCTCTGAAATGTGACGGTTTAGGCAACAACTGGTGTCATGAAGGAAAATTGAAAGGAGTGCCACAGCAGAGTACACGTTATAAATATATTAGCCGACAACACATTTGCGGTTTTGTCAAATGCAAAGCAATGTGTCCAGAAGTGGATAGACAAAAGGGATCTGAGCAACAAAGCGAGGTTATTTATTTGTGCTCACAGTTCCCGTCAGCATGATGAAACAGTCCGTTTCTCATCTAATGTCTGGTATTTTGCGTGCACCAGGCGTTCCTTTGACAAACAACCGAGTGGCAGCGTTAACAGCGCGGCGTATTATATTAGAGCCATTTAGAGAGACTGCTGGAGCCCATTTCCCACTGCTCCCCACTGGTTTTTAGTTGCCCAGGTGACCAGTACATGGCTGTGATTAATTGAGCTTTGTTAATAAGCAATTCCACCAGCAACTGTCGGCCGGAGCAATTTCAGTATATACTGCATCTGTGTATGTGTCTGTGTGTGTGTTGCCTGTGGGGGCAATAGCTACACACATGCATGTGTCTGTGCCAAGCCTTTGCGCCTCCATGCCATTGTACACGATCATATTCACTTGGGGGTTAAATAATTACAAATAAGAGCGGTTTCTCCCCAAGATCATCCACATCGCTCATTGTCCTCACCACTAGTATTTGTCCAGTGATATATGAGGTGAACCTAATACTGTTCTCACCAACCCAATGTCTTGATTACAAACAATTATTCATTGTTACTTACAGTAATAAAAGGGTAATGGGGCCTCATAAATCTACTAGCTGGTACTCCCATTTGCTCGCAGAAGGGTGTTGCCAGTGGGCCCACTGGAGGATGCAAGAGACTCTGTGAACAGGATGGTCAGCGTCAATGTCAAACATTTTCCCTGCTTCATTGATTTAGGTCACTGACATAAAAGGCATCACATTATTGTTTAGTAAGTGGTGCTGATGGTAAATCTTTGTTCTAATTTATGTGTTGCTACGAAGAAAACTAAGTGACGTGTCATAAAATCTTTGAGGGTCCCAGCCTGCCAGGCTCTGATTGGATGCATTGGATGACTTTGATTAGATGAAAAGAGGCCTTAAAGCGTGTGGAAACAGATTAGGGAGCATAATGAAGAAGGTGATGTTAAATTATCTGCAGCAAAGTTGATGCTTTCAGTCACACCCAAGTGCTGATGTTGTAGAAAACGTATGATTAGCACATGTCAGGGGAAAAGCGTTTGATGTGCAGTGTCAGGCAGTGAAAAAAAGAGAAATACGGGAGGGGCGCGGGCTAAAGATCTTTATCATCTAAGCACATGATTTATGAAGCCTCCCTTTACAAATTCAACCTTGAATTAGATGCAGTATTTTCCTGTCACATCAACCTTTTTTCTCATTCCCACATTCTTCCTCCCACGCATTAAAACATACACAGTGATATGCACTGGATTCCTTGACTAAACTGCAACAAGACAGCAGTGTTTCCATGACGCTACTCCGGTCAGTCACAGAGGACAGCTCGTTGAAATTCTGCTCATCTCTTCCCTTTCTCCCTCACTTTCCCTCTGTCCTCCCAGCCCTCTCCCCTTCCATGGCCCGGGTGAAGTGGCCTGCTTTTGTTAATAGAATTATATAAACGCCAGAATAGAGACAGAAGAGGGATGGAGGGGGCAAATTCAAAGAGAGGAGAGAGCCAAGATTCTGCAAAAAGAAAAATAAAATCACTCATGTATATATTACACAGATAATCCTTTGTAAATAACGTATTATGCTCCTTTGTAAAACTGTCCCCCTCCCCACCAAGTCCACACACACACAAAATCACACACACACGCATTCCACCACTAAACCGATGATGATTGCCAGGAAGCACTTAGCATTGCACTGACCTCAGTGTTTATTGTAAGGATAGAAGGGAGGATTATAGAAAACATATAATAGGGGTGCAGATGGAGGGGAAAGAGGGTGTGGAGCTCAGATGGATGGAGGAAGGCGGATACTTAAGTAATTTGTGAAGGCAGACTCATTGAGGGAAAGACCCCTGATGGACTGCATGTCCGGTGTTTCAAGGACAGGTTGGAGCGGAGAGAAGTGGATGAGGGGTATGTGAGAAGGGAGGGGAAGGTGAGGTTATGAGTAGGGGTTGGTGGGTATGGGATGGTGGTGGTGGTGGCGGCGATGGTGGTGGGGGTGTAATGCAATAAGAGGGCCGTTTGATTCAATCGCGTTCCACGTCAAACATGTGTTTCATTCTGCTTCATTTAGCCCAGCCGAGGCCAGACTCTGTGACTCCCACTTATACTGAAACATGCTGATACATTCTGAAGAGGCAGCACCCGCTTACATGCGTTCACATAAATGCACCCATAGGCGCCAATGGGATAAATATCCATCAGTATCTCGCAAAAGGTCTAAAATGCTTGCACCGATTTCTGTCTGTGACACCCAAAAACACACGCACACGCACACACACGCACACATATATACGTACAGATGCACAGCTGAAGCTGCTTTTGGCCGGCCCATTAACCATGTTGAGAGGGAGGAAAGTCGGGGGCAGTGGAGTGTCTCTTATTCCAACAATCAATCATACATTAGGCAGATAGCATATCCAACAGAGCAAGCTGCCGGCCAGACGGGGAGACAAACAGGAGGAAATCGCAGCCTAACATCGGAGGCCAGATGCATAAAGGTCTGTGCGGGTTCAAAATTAATAATCTGTGTGCGCACAACTGAGGAAATATGCACACACCTTGTATGTGTATGCACGGCTCTGTATAAGGAATCGAAACTGCTGGGAAATGGCGTACTTGGTCAGACAAGTCGGATTTCCCACATTTAGTCATAAATTGATTGTAGGTAAGCCGTTAATCACCAGTTTTAGTATCAATACATCTGACTCATCAGCTGGTCTCTGGGCCTGTCAGGAAGCACCAGAATTGTGCCGGTGAGTGTAACACTATAGAGAAGTGTTTCGACCACAATAACACTGTTTATCTACAGCGCAACTGGCTGACAACCTAAAGGAAAAAAAAAAAACAACTTCCGTGTCATTTTTCACTTCACTACATCACACGTAAGTCACTGTAACAGACTCTAAGACAGTCTGACATGTGCACAGTCTCACCACATTTACAAAATCAACTTCATATGTAGAAAATTGTGTATTTCTTTTGTGGATGTACTGCACATCATTTAAACATGTAGCCCCAGCTGTACCTACGTGTGCACCAACAGTTCTTTCTGGCAGTATAGAGAAAGTTACCAAGGTTAAGTCTGACAGACTTTATATTTATATATGAATTCAAGTCATTATAAAGCGCTGTGGACACTAATAAATAGACCAGCTTTTGCTCCACTAGCAGGGAGCATCACTCAGGCTGATTTTCATTAACATGCCTCTTCATTTATTCATGTGGTGTTTTTCCCACCCAGGGACACTTGTTCTGTAATGACCCTTTCAACCTCATGGCTATATCTGTCCACTTTTCCTTCTTACTTGGCCTTTGCTCTTCGGTGCCCATAAAGGAGCACTGCTACTTTGAACCATCAAATCCACACGGACTGCAGTTAGATAATTATCTGAGGTATTCACTTCGACAAGGGTGAGTTTGTGCTTTGTTTATATTATGTAATACTGTCCACTATTATAGCTGTAACATACTACACTATTCCTCATAGATATTAACAGGTTTGCATGATATAAGCAATTACAGCAATTTTATGTCTTTTTGTCAGCGACAGCCAGAGCCAGAGGCATTATGTTTTCAGGTTGTCCGGCCATCCCATTCTTATCAACATGTCAACTCAATGACACCTTGACAGACCCTCTTTGAATTTGACATCGAAATTCATTTGGAATCAAGGATGAAGTGATTCGATTTTGGTGGTCAAAGGTTAAAGGTCAAGGTCACTGTGACCTCACAGAACACGTTTTTGGCCATAACTCACATATTCATTCATTCATGACACAATTTAACTCAAATGTCTACAGAGAATAAAATGAAGTAATTGCATTTTACATCAAAATGGTCAAAGGTCAGCTTCACTGTGACATCATAATGTTCTGGTGGGCTGGTGGAGGCATACGACCACAGGAACTCTAGTTTTTATAAAATTTGGAGCATTCATAAGCCTGACAGGATGAGCTGTGATCACTTCGGTGATCACTTAGTTTTTCATCCAACACCATCATCAGTTTGAAATTTTTATGCGTCCTGTACTGTTATAATTAAATAGATGCAAAACAAACAAAATTTACATCAGTCTCAGCTGAACATTATATGAATAAGTAAATTAGTACATTAAGTACAACAGGGAAGAGCTGATTTTTCTGAAAGCACTCAATAATGGCACTCTCAAGACTTGTTCGGTGTAATTAAACCCACATACAGTATGGTGTTATATTGCCAATGAACAGTATCTTAATCCTCACACGACCAACTCTGTGATCATACGATCATCTTGATGATGTGAATGCTTGCAAGTCATTACCATGGGAATGGTTCTCATCTCTGCCATGTGATGTGAACAGGGCATCAGCAAAGCCTCAAAGAGCTGCAGACTCTAAGTCTCAGTTGCTGCTGCATCTGCGATGGCTGTTTGGCTGCTGCTAATGCTGCATTGAAGGAACACACCTTAATTGGCACAACAAGCTGCTGCAGGCGTGATAGTGGACAGGGTAGGTAGGAGATAAAAGGATGTCAAAGCAACGAGCACTTACTTTATTGTATTTGTGTTATAAGGACAATGAAGCCTAGGAGAGTATAAGCAAAGCAAACATACCTCAAGTTAAACATGCCTGCCTGAAATTTGCTGTTGTACAGAGATGAAAAGGACGAAGGAGCCTCAGATCAGCTGCAGGCTACTGTTTGATGAAAAATGGCGCTGTACAGAGAAGCTGAGAAGAACATGATAACTGTTTCATAAAAATTAGTTGGTTTGGACAGTTGGTAAGACATCAGATAGACCATAAGGACAGTGGTTTGAATTGAAATTCTTAAGCAAAAATTAAAGGAAACATTAAGATAACACAATTAAGAGTCTAATTACGGCACTGGGAAACTACAAGCTGCCACAGCTGTTAGTGCGGCCTGGCACAGACTCCTCAAGTTGCTGCACCTCTACTGGGAGGATAAGACTGTGTCCTTCATAGTGATTATGTTCACAGCACTGTGTATTTTCTGCCATTAAAGTTAAGCTTTAAGAGGTTGAGTGGACCTATAGGAGACCATGGCAGGAAAACCCAACTGCTTTCCCATTTTATATCTTTAGTTTATTCAGCTGTTTCTTTTATTTTGCCATTGTGTGGGTATCAGCAGGAATAGTGCAGCCAGACACCTCAGACAGCAACACATGCTTCAGTGAAAGAAAAAAAAACTCCAGAATTCATATTTGTTTTTCTGTTTTTTGGCATTTGCAAATATTAAAAATACATGAATCCTCCTTTTTTTTTTTTACAGCCATAAAAAAGTTGCCACTGCTGCATCAGCGGCCTTCCACCAGGCTAATAAATACATGATGCGGAGTCATAAAACTCCACTTAATGTCACAAAACAGATGCTTTTATCACATCAGCAAGTAAACAAAATGTGTGTGACTGAGGGAAACAGGTGGAGCCCGGCTCATTGAAAAGCTACATCACACAGTTTGTCGCTCAATATGAAAAAGGGGAGCACATAAAAAAAATGAATGGTATCAAGTTCATCAAGTTCAAGATATGGCAACTTTAGAAGTTTGTTACAAACTAGACAAAGCTGACGAAATGGGTCTGTGGAAGTCATGGCATGGTTGTAATATAATTGTGTGTCTTTAATCATAAATCAAGTTGTGATGCATGGCGGTATCATACAATGAACATCCGTGTGTGCCATGTTGGCATCTGTGACTTATATTTAAAGTTAAATGTGTAAGATCATGCTACTTGCTCCACATGCATAGGTCAGAAATCCTTTAATGTAAAGTGGTTGCAATATGGTGAACTGATTGACATGTATATTACACAGTCTACTGGATGCATACAATCTCAATGTACAGCCATCGTATTATGACATAAGCCTACAGTGACTGAAGTAATTGGCTTGGCAACAGCTGGACTCTAAAACAGAGAGCCTTTTGACAACATAATTTTCATATATTTATACCAACTGAAATGTTTTCTTTGCTGTTGAACATAGTTTCTTTGGGAGCGGTCCTTTGGGATGGAGATAAAGATCACTTTCTAGGAGCTTCAGCCATCTCTGTGTTTCTCTGATGCTAGTTGGGAGCTGTTGCGTAACTTCAAGCTCTGGATGGGACGGGCCAGGGGGCCCGAGCTAGCTGGTTAGCATGCTAATTTTAGCAGATACAGTGGAGGAAATAATTATTTGATCCCTCACTAATTTTGTAAGTTTGCCCACTGACATAGAAGCGAACAGTCTATAATTTTAAAAGTAGGTTCCTTTTTACAACGAGAGACAGAATATCAAAAAGAAAATTCAGAAAACAACATTATATAAAAGATATAAATTGATTTGCATTTCATTGAGTGAAATAAGTATTTGATCCCCTGCCAACCATTAACAATTCTGGCTCCCACAGACTGGTTAAATACTCCTACTCCTTAGACTTACCAAAAAAAAAAAACTTGTTACCTGCAGCAAAGACACCAGTGTCAATCAGTCACCTGTATAAAAGACACCTGTCCATGCAATCAATCAGACTCCAACCTCTCCACCATGGGCAAGACCAAAGAGCTGTCTAAGGACATCAGGGACAAGCTTATTCGAAAATGGAAGAAACACAAAATGACCATCAATCCACCTCGTTCTGGGGCTCCACGGGAGGAGCTTGCTTATGATCTCAAGGCAGCTGGGACCACAGTCACCAAAAAAACCATTGGTAACACACTACGCCGCAATGGATTAAAATCCTGCAGTACCCGCAAGGTCCCCCTGCTCAAGAAGGCACATGTACAGGCCCGTCTGAAGTTTGCCAATGATCACCTGAATGATTCAGAGAAGTCTTGGGAGAAAGTGCTGTGGTCAGATGAAACCAAAATCGACCTCTTTGGCATCAACTTGACTCGCCATGTTTGGAGGAAGAAAAATACTGACTATAACCCCAAGAACACCGTCCCCACCGTCAAGCATGGAGATGGAAACATTATGCTTTGGGGGTGTTTCTCTGCTAAGGGGACAGGACGACTTCACCGCATTGATGGAAAGATGGATGGAGCCATGTACCGTAAAATCCTGAGCGACAACCTTCTTTCCTCCGCCAGGGCACTGAAAATGGGTCATGGATGGGTCTTCCAGCATGACAATGACCCAAAACATACAGCCAAGGCAACAAAGGACTGGCTCAAAAAGAACCATATTAAGGTAATGGAGTGGCCTAGCCAGTCTCTGGACCTTAATCCCATAGAAAATCTGTGGAGGGAGCTGAAGCTTCGAGTTGCGAAGTGACAGCCTCGAAACCTTAAGGATTTGGAGATGATTTGCAAAGAGGAGTGGACCAAGATTCCTCCTGATATGTGCACAAACCTGGTAATTAACTACAAGAAACATCTGACCTCTGTTTGCCAACAAGGGTTTTGCCACCAAGTACTAAGCCATGTTTTGCCTGGGGATCAAATTCTTATTTCACTCAATAAAATGCAAGTCTGTTTATGTCTTTTATTTAAAGTGATTTCCTGGATTTTCTTTTTGATATTCTATCTCTCACTATTTGAATAAATCTACCATTAAAATTATAGACTGTTTCTTTGTCAGTGGGCAAATTTACAAAATTAGCGAGGGATCAAATAATTATTTCCTCCACTGTAACTCTGAAATTCAATAGATGGAAGTGTTGTGCATGACATCATCACTGTGGCTCCTTCACACAGTGTTGATAGTGTTAGTTCATTTTTTTTCTGGCCAAATCTTACACATTGCACCTTTAAGGGATGCATTATATATGTCTGAATGTGCACGTACACCTTGGTATGTAACTGGGAATTAGTAGCAGCCAGCGTGTTATGGGTCACTCACGTCTAAGGCAGTGAATTATTGCAAAGCCTGTACCTGATTTTGAACCCTGAGCTTATCTCCTTGTTTAAATGTTTGCTCCTCTCATGTCTTTTTTTGACACCCTGGGGGGGAAAAAAATTAAATGTCAGAAAAAGCAAAAGCAAAAGCTGAGCTTAAAAACGTTTCCAAAGGACACTCCCTGAGGATGCCACTTTGGGAGCTCTTCAAAACCTTTTCATCATGACATCCAGGCTTCAAGGGTTTTTCACATGCACAATACCTACAGTTCTCTATGGAGCTAACTTTGTCAACTTCCTACTGTTTTTTTTTTTTTAATGAATGTTTCCCTCCCCCCTGCAGTTTTTAAGTGCACCACCTTTGACTAAAAAAACAACTTGAATATGTCGATGAACACGTCATATTAAAGAAAAGTTCTCTGTTATTCCATAAACCCAATTACATAAAATAACTCATATCTGTCCTCTGTTGGCTCCAATGATGAGTAAATATCAGCATTTGTTTAACTTTCTTATAGCTTTTGTTTAACTTTATGTGAGTTTCTCTTCACCAGTTTTTATGTGCATTTTCAATTGCTGCTGAGTGGAAATAAGAAAAATGTGAAAGAAAGTCAAAATATCACAAATAGTTTTTATGCCTGGCAAAGGTGGAAAAAGTTGGTGTGTTGATAAAAACAAAATGTGACAAAGAGCAATGGAAACAGACTGAATAAGTCATGATGTTCAGTATATGAAATATTCAGTGTTTCCATCACATATTTTTCCATTGTTTTCCACCGTTTGAGATTTGACTGGCACTCTATTAATTATGTCCTGTTGTTGCAGTTTTCTTGGGTTTTTTTTTAATCCTCGCCTGAAAAAAAGTAAGATTTGATAACAATAACTAGGATATATTTTATGCAAGAGCAACGGAAAGCTTTACATTCTACTTTAGTTCATTTGTTCACAGGCGCCTATAGACCTCTCTAAAAGGAAAACTGTGGGAAAATGTGCTTTAACTCTTGAAAAAGAAACAGCAGAAATCGCCCTGGAGCATCTTGACGCCTTAAAAACGCACTCAAAACGCAGCAGTCCGGCTTCAGCGTAGAGCGCAAAGGTAACAACCGACAGCCGCGCATCCGCGCTCAGGTGCGTTCGGTGTGTTCACCTGTGGAGTGAAATCTGATCGGATCTTTACAGGGAGGCTCCCAGTGTGTTCACAGAGAGCTAGCCAACAAGTGCGGGGTGCATTTGTCCGACACAGCGCTGATGCGGCAGGAAGGGACACAGACAATGAAATGAGCCAGGAGTAAACAATCTGATATGGACGATAAAGTTTATTGTCATCATCTTTGGATCCGTGCGGGCTAGTGGATCATAAACAATGGAGGATTGGACAGAGAATACGGCTTCTGGACCTACGAACAGGTATAGAGAATCACCCCCTGGCTGCTGCATCTGGTACACAATGCTGGTAGATATGAATAAGTCATATTCATGCGCTTATGGTTCGCGCAAAATGAACTGAATGTTTGAATTCTGGAGACTCTAAGCGACCTAACGAGGTACAGCACGCCTGCAGTGGGAATTGAAGCATTTACTCGTTCAGATCCCATTCAAAACATGTTCAGAACCGTGTGCACAGGCGCGTACACGGGCCAGCGGGGCTAGAAAGGGAACTTCTCTACTCTACAACTATACAGGGCTACAACATATATTACACTCCAGTATAACCTGGACATACGGGCTCTGTTCAGACTGGGTATTAACACCCATCCCAGGCGATCTGATCACAAGTAAACAGCTCTAAGTTCAGGTGTACCCAAAATGCACTGGGGACGCATTTTAGACCCCATTGCTCAGACCATATTCAGAGGTGGTCTAACTCACATGCGGTCACATTCTTTTAGCAGTGTCCACATTGAAGGACCTTTTTTTTTTTTTTTTTCCCCAGTATAGAGCTGTGAGCAGCGCATTGATTCGCCCAACCTCTCCGTACCCCACTGTCTCTCTCTCACTCACACACATGCGCACAAGCACATACGAGACGGAGTTAACGCGAAGCTGACCATTTATGATCGGATCACCGAAGACGCATCTGAATGCCAGGTCTGAGCAGGGCCACAGATATTGGTAGTGCAGTGTAATACAATCAGAACCTTCAAGAAAGTGAAACAGCCAGAAGACAAACTGGCAGTAAATGGCATTTGAAACCTTTCAAGCCTAAAACAGCTTTCCAAAAGAAAAAAAAGAAAGGGTATATTGTAAATATTTAATTTTTACTGCAGTCAACCACCATGTGACAGCTCTGTTTGGACAGGTTTTCTTCTTCTTTTTCCTTATGCTTGTGAGGTCACCACAGTCCTGCTTCTGTTGCCACAGTATGTTGCCCTCACCTAATTCATCTGTCTGCCCAACAAAAACATACCACGTATTTTTATTTTTTTAATATTTCATGACCCACTGAACACTGAGTATGAACTGCATTCAGTGTGTGCAGTATGTTTTTTTTTTGTTTTTTTTTTTCTGTGTCACTGAGCACATGCTGTGATTCTTTTTCAGCCCGGCTATTAAAAGATACCACATGTATGAATTATGGATGGAGTGTTAGAGGCTAACATTGAGCCAAAATGGGAGTTTCTCTTAAGATGAGCACGTGCAGCTGGAGAGTTGGAAGTCTGCACAGACGAGCCATGCATGTACCACAGGCATAGTATGTGCTCATTACTTCCTTGTTATACGATTTATGTAAGGTCAGAGTGAAGCCAACAGCTGAGGGTTTGCATGGCTACATTTCCATGCTCGTGCAGCAGGATACATTTAAAAACGTACATGTGTGACATGGATAATGCCTCCTGCTTTCCTGTCTACCCTCTCATACTTTCTTCCCCACTCACACACATAATCGCAAACAGACTTAGGGCCAATGGCCTTTACCTTTCAGTGTTTGCAGTGCTTATTGGAGCGTGCTGTCTATGCCATGGCCCAGCTCTCAACAATAGCCTCAGCAAAGATCCCATTTAGTTAAGAGCCCATAGAAGACCTGTCTTGAGGCTAAACACGGAGAAGCAAAGAGCGAAAGGAAAAGCAGAAGAAGAGAGACAGGGGGAGGGATCAAGAGAGTAGACAGAGGAAAACGAGACGAGAGAGAGAGGAGTAACTGGTAATATGTGGGTGACGCTTATTGGTTTATTGGTTGGTGAAACCTACACCAGTCTCTGTTGTCCTAGTCATCTCTCCATTGGCCTGGAACCCGTTTCTAACTTCCTCACTCGCCATCAGTTACTTAACATCTCCGATCGACACAAGCTCCCATGAATCCAGCGTTCGTCACTCACCCCCCTCCTTGAAAGTCCAACTCTCTCCTCCTTAGTAGACCGAAGCAATCTCACTCTCATCTTGATTCCCTTTTGGTATTGTCAAAATGATGAAAATTGCAGCCATTCTTCAGTGAGTGTAGCTCTCTAATGGTGATGGGTGTTTTCTGCTGGCATGAAATTGCTAACTCATCTCCTGGAGGGCAAGATCAACCGTCATCACTACTGTCACGCCAGGCTTTATTCATTGCCTCGCTCTGCCCACCTCGTGGTGATGGAGTACAACAAAGCCTCGTATTTCATTGTGGCGTAAACACTCAATTAGGTTCATGTCTGGTGAGCAGAGCGGTCACAGGTATATGTCACAATGTTGATGCGGAAACAGCTTGATGACTTTTAGATCCTTGGCTTAGATTTTCTCTTCGATGAGAGGGCTGATTCATCTTTAAAGAATTCAGTAAAGTCTTTCAGTCAGTTTTATAATTAAATGACATTTCATTTCAACCACTACTGTAAATGGCAGAAGGTAAGAAAGATGCTTTGGGTGATATGGGTGACGTGACATTAAAATGGTTACATATGTCGCTAAGGTTCTGTGACTTCAGTGTGATTGTCAGATGTGATACATAGGCGTAAAATGGCGTAAAATGTCTGAAATGTGTCAGTTAAGACAGCTGGTGAAAAATGGTGAAGACAAACAAATCATATGTCATTGTCTTTGCCGCTTCTTCAAAATCATCTTACATTTTCTGACCGGGAAAATATGAACAAGGGATCGTAAATTACAACAATGATCTCTGTCACAGACATTTATCAACAGCCAGTAAAGGCTAAACTTCCTATTCCACCACTGCCATCCATCCATTGGCGATACCACTTATCCTTATAGGGTGGGGTTGAGCCAATCCAAGCTTACATTGGGAGAGGGCGGGGTACACCCCGGACAGGTCTCCAGTCTGTCACAGGGCTCACACATAGAGACAAACACTCACCTTCACACCTATGGGCACTTTAAAATCGCGAGTTAACCTAATGTGAACGTCTTTGGGGAGGAAACCAAAGCATCCAAAGGGAACCCAGGAAGGCCTCAGGAGTGAACCCAGAACCTTCTTGCTAGAGTCCTAACCACTGAACCATCGTGCGCCCCCTATACCACCACTTCACATCACTTAATCTTTGTCGGTTTTTCTGCAAGTGTCGAGTGTTTCAGGCAAATTTCAGGCTGTTTCGTCTCACTGGTGAGTCCCACATTGCCTTAAAGCATATGTTCAAGCTAAACTTGCATGGTAAGTTGCTTTTCAAGGGTTATTTTCTACTCTAGCTGTTTATTCAAGTAGTTGCATTGCTTTTTTTTTTTTTCCCCATTAGGCTTCGTCATGACATTTAATATATTCAAACCGCTAATTGTGCCTTCAAGCCAATCAGAATTGATTCTCCCATGCCATGCTAGAGTGATAATTCATGATTAAACACTCTTAAGACGCCTTTTAATCCAACACAGTATATAATGTTCAGTTACTTTGTCTACTGCCCGTCACTGAAGCCCTCTTCTGCAAATACAGTGCAAAACACGCAACCCTCTCGTTTGGTTAGAGGTGAAATGAAAAAAACAGATTCACCCTGAGTTTCTAATTAGCATTTTCAGAGAAGGGGCCTGAAAATATTTGCTAATATTGATCCGTCTTCACAATCAATGGAAAAAATCAGAATTATGCAAAGGGTTATGATGAAGGCTGAAGGACAGATCAGAAGTTAGCAGAAGTCCAGACTTGATAGAATTACTTCTTTCACAGTTTTTTAGATCCAGGAACCAGCTGGGGCACCACAGAGCTGCCCGCCCAGCCGAGAGCAAGGTAGACTTAAATCATAGCTTCTTTTTTTTTTTTTTTTGGGACCTGTTTGGCCTACAGTCAACCATGATGGATGGGGCAACAAAGTGTGGTCTGCTGTGGGCTTCAGCTGCTCTTAAATGTATGGGTAGGGGGCTGGAGAGATGGGATGAATAGAGCGGACAGAGGGATGAGATGGAGGGACCAGGGGAGATATATGAGAAGAAGGCCACGGAGAGGTGATAGATATCTGCAAAGAGGGGAGAGAGGGAAGGGAAAGACAGACCAAGATGACCACGGAGAAGTTATACTGTTTGAGGGGGTGGGTCGGGTGGGGGTGGGGGTGGGGTTGGTCGGTGGTTCTCAGCCTGTGATCTGTCTCTGTCAGATGAAGGAAAGGATTTTCTCCCTCAGATAATCTTGAAATTGAACACCGGCACTGAAGGTGAGAATGGTTGTGTGTGGGTATGAGGAAATGCACCACTCACAACATGTTACCCTGCATGTGAGTGATTTATAGCATGAAGGGAATGGAAATGATGAGTCTGACGTTGTTCACTCACTATCATGAAGTGCAGCCAACCCTGAAAAAGATGAGGAGGCAGGGATTAAATGGCGCGGCAAAATAAAAAGTTACAAATTACACTAAAAGAATAAAATTGGAAAAGGATTGTAACACTGAAGCATCTGAATCCCTTTGTACGTCTGCTGGCTCACTGCAGTGTTGTGTTCTTTCATGTCCTTCTATACAGATGATTGTTGTACTAAATATTCCACATTGTAAAAGTTGCTGATAAAAGTGTTATGATGTCTCTTCTCGCTCAGTCAGATTTAGAGTAAATACAGATGTCACTGTGGAAAAGGCTCAGCAGAGTCTCTGCTGCTTTCATAAACTAAACTCCATCCACCGGCACCATTTGATACCTCTTTTATTGAAAATATTTTAACTAAATCTAGGGATGGCGATGTTGATCTGTGGGTTGGCCCGCTGCTTCGGTCCAGACCGAAATATCTCAACAACAAATATCAAAAGCTGCCATGAATGCCATGAAATTTAATACAGACATTTATATCTGCTACTGGATGAATTGAAAACACACCAGAATCCCTAAAAAGAGCACTCCACCGATTTAGTACTGCACACCTACAACATTGTCAGACCTATGATGGGGAGTTAAAAAGAAAAAAAAAAAAACGAAAAAAACATCAGCATGTTAGCACTGTCGCTGTGTTATTGGTAGCGTGTTCGCATTGGCACAATGGCAGTGCTATGTGTATCTTAGAGTGCATTAGTTAAAAAACAATTGAGGAGATTCACACATCTTAACACACTTTAACACAATCCTAACATAAATAGATAAACAGATAAATATGAGGTGCTCAAGTGCAGCTGTTACTCTTCACAGTGGAAAATTGCACAGGAATGATGAAAGTCACACAAGGACTGTTTTCATCTTGCATGATTGTGTTGGTTAAGAGTGCAAATGGCTTGAGGAAAGAAACTGTTCATGAGTCTAGTGGCCTGAGTTTTGAATCACCTGTAGCGCCTGCCAGAGGGCAACAAGGTCAAACAGGTAGTGGTCAGAGTGTGAACAGGCCTTTACAATATATCTGGCTCTGGAGAAGTAGTGGGTGTTTGCGATATCTTCCAGGGATGGAAGAAGGGTTGCAAATGATTTTCTTGTGCAGTGTTTATGACCCTTTGAAGAGCCATTTTGTCTGCTGCCTAGCAGCCAGCGCCACAATGACTGTACTCTTATTTACATCCCTTTTTCAAAAAGACAAGAACAAGCTGCACTGTGCTGTTAACCTCTGCTCTAAACTGACTGCCAAAGTTAAGATCATCAGTGAACCGCACACATGGCGTCAGATGACAGGTGATGCCATGTGTGAGGTTCACTGATGATTTAAACTTTGGCAGTAGGGTTAATGGTTTAGGTTAATGCTGTCAGGAAAGTGTTTAGGATTCCCTGAATATGAAACAACAAGCAGAAGCAATCACACTTGTGAACTAGTGCCACTCGAGAGACAATTGCCGTCTTTTGAATTGAAGATTGACAGAGGGATGTAAAACTGAGAGAAAAGTTAGTTCTGACCAAGCTAAAAAAAAAAAAAAAAAAAAAAAAGCAGAGGACTGGTTTCATGTGAGAGAGGAGGGCAGCAAACCGGAGGATGGAGAGAGGAGGTGGCATTCAGAGAAAGGAGGAGGACGGAGTGGGTGGGGGAGCCAGAAGAGGAAGAGTTTTGTACCAAAGAGCACTATGATAATTGTCACATTTGATCAGGTTGGAGGTTTGGTTAGCTTCATGGACCACTGCTTTTTTTCCCCTCACCCCACCAAGGATTCAGTAGGCTGAGCATTAGATCACACAAACGGGCACATACAGTACACACCCAAATTTATGTTGACATTCATGTATATGGCTGCACATGAACACACATGCAGGTGTACACTTAATGATGCTCACACTAGAATGCCCATATGCATATTTACAGAAATGATGAAATACAGGAAGTAAAAAGGAAGTTCTGTAGCAATTTGGGAATCAAATGACAGGAATGCAGTAACATAGAGAAGTGAGGATTACTGAAGTGTTTCCCTGGAAAGTATGAATGGATATTGAGGTTGAGTGAAAACATTATGGTGTCTGTGTTATCTATTTTTTTTGCTTGTTTTTTATAGAAGTTGGTGAACTGGCAAACTTGAAAGCTATTAGCGCAAACAAGGATAAGAGAAGGCGAGAGTAATAAGTATGGACATTGAAACGGTTGACGGTTCACTGACTGCTCAGTGGTCCTGCGGGGAAAATGTACAACTCAAGTGAAATACGAGATTGAAAATCCCTCCGTCTGTGTATGTTTAGCGCGCCGTCAAAGTGGCTGTGATCGGGCTCATAGTTTTCCCTGACATGAGATAAGCGAACATAGGAAAGTGAAAAACAGTACGAGTTCAGCCCCGAAGCTTTGGCCTGTCCTTACTTTGCCTGATTCATGGGAAGCAAATCAAACCATTGTGTGATTTGTTGCACCATTGATTAGGCGCCATTTAGCCTCAACAAAAATTAATCAAACGGGGGCAATACAATTCTCTGACAAAGCAGGTGTTTTTAAATTACAGCGAGGAAGGCTAGAAAATTACAGTTGTTTTGATTAGGGCCCCAGCCGTGGAGTTGTGGGTATCTGCATGCCTTTGGGCTTTTTCTTTGAATGTGACAATTAAGGCTGTACACAAAAAACTGAGACATTAACATATGCACAAATGTAAACATGTGTAAACATAGCCTTAATAGCTGTCACTGAGGAAAATGTTTATTCTTAATACTAATATGCAATTTCTCAAATGATATCGGCAAAATACAAGAGGTGTGATACTTCTTGCTCGTTAGCAATATGATGGCACCCAAACCGAGGCAGCTTTACATTCCTATTATATAAACACCAAAGCAATGATTCCCACACTCAGTCGCACTCTGATTAGCTCCTTGTTGTTGTAATCCCGTTTTGAAGATTTCCTTTACTAGGTCTTGCTACAGTGTCAGTACAGGAACACTCCCTCTGGCCACAGCAGATGTCTGCTAATCAGGTCAAAGGGCCCCACTGACTTGTACTGATGTGTACATACATGCTACATGTACTTTATGCAGTTGCAAAGGACAGAACAAAGCTTGACCTAGCTGCTTCCTGAAGCATGGTCACCAGAGGTGCAGGTCGGCTCCGGTGCTGTGAAATTGTTATTACTGCTCAGGGTAATGTAGATAACTGAATGTATTTTTAAGAAAATGATAGCAACTACAACATGACAGAGACTTTCTGTAATGTGAGAAGACATGAAATGTCAGCTGTGTGAAAAGGTTGTTTCCTTCAACTTATTCGCAGTCATGAAATATTTTCTACACATGAGAGATACACACACACGTGTGTATTAAAGCTGAGATAAGAGCGGCAGTGTTTGTGGTAAAGAGTTTTCATTTCTCAAATGCAATAAATAAAATTTATACTGATATTGAATAGAGATTTCAAAATCATTTTTGTTTCTTAGACACTGAATTTCCCTACAGTCTAGTGAAAAGGAATCATATCAATACCATTTATAAGGAAGGTCTCAGTCTCTGCGCTGTCCTTTAACTGGTTACATGAGCTTCACTGTGTGTGTGTGGGTGTGGAGGTGTGCGCGAACCACTAAAAGCATAATCTCTGAGCTTCCATAAGGTGTCAACAAACATAGCACACTCTGCATGCCTTCCCATCATCTCACTTTCACCATGTCACTGGTTTAGCTTCCCGTTCGCTGTTTATCTTTCAGTATCAAGGTCAGCGTGAGCCAGTATAATTAGGCAGGACACTACTACACCACCTCCAGCATCTATTTGGTTTACTACACTGCAGACTGGAGTGCACATGCTTGAAGCACCTGCCAACCATCCCCATTGTAAAGCACAGGGAAACATTTATAGTCCTGACAGTGATTATTCTGTCTCTGCCAAGAATCTTGCAAAATAGGCTGCTGTAGTCGATGAAGAATTCCCTCTTTCTAGTGATTCTGTTATTCCAAGCTTCTCTCCTGCCAGCTGCTTGATGTATGAGGATGCGAGGATGTCATCTTTGAGTGATATTTGCGTCCCGCCCCGGACACTTGGTATGGAGAGAAAGTCTTTAGCATTATCTGTAGTGTGCCTTGTGTTAGAATAGTCAAACTTATCAGAATCCCTTTTCCAATTATTCATGGGAAATGATAAATCCTAAAGAGAGATTGGTATCAGGCAGTAAGTGAATTAAAGAAGGTGAGTGAAGAATTTTTCACCAATATATGTAACTGCAGAATTAGTTGCGATGGCATGTTCTAATGCTAATAAATGAGCGTGATTATCACAGCCGCGGACAGTCTGCCTTTTGATCTGCTTTGTGCTTCCATTTGAGCCAATTTGTGAGGCCACAAATTTGATTCTCGGCAGACTCCTCGGGGGTGAATTGCAAAGTGTTCATAGAAAGTCACTCATAAGAGCTGTAGAGTGGAGGAAAAATGATCAGTGGCAGATCTTTTCACTGTCCAGGAAAAATCCTAGGTTTCCTTGAGAGAAATTCAACAGGGTTAAGTTGGCATCACAGACTGTGCAGAGCTATTTAATTTTTCATGGAACACTGTGGGTGTCACCATTAATCAGATGTAGAATATTATCATTTTCCAATTATAAGTGGATTTGTCTGTAATGCAACGCAAGCCTCTCAACTCGGTGAACTGACGTGCTTCCCTAAGCCTCGCAGCAAGTCAGTGGTGTATTTCTAAACAGAGAACGGCGACAAAAAAAGTTTTCCAAAATCACAACAGGATCTATTTACATGTAAATAAACGTGTAGATGCAAAGGAAATCCAGCAAGCCCGCCGAAAAAGGATGCCTCACTTTTAAGGCAAATTCCTGGACTTGCGGCACCTGCAGGTTTCCTGATTAATATCCAGGCTTTGACATGCTGTAATCTGCCAGACACAGTTCCATGATAGCTTCTATTTTCTCTGCATCGTCTGCTGCTGTGTTCAACGAGCCCAATGGTGAGCAATTTTCAAATCTGGGTTGCGAGAGTAATACTGTCCACTTTTGTCTTCAGAGATACAGACTTCATTTTTTACACTGTGCTCCTCTCTTTCTCAGCATATGAATGCAAATGTAGCTTGTAGATGCTGACTGAATAATAATAATAATAAAAAAAAGAAAAGAAAAACTTCAATGTGTATCAAAAGCTTTCATCCTCTGACTTAGCTTGCACTAGTGGTTATATCTGTAACAATCAAAGAATAAGACTAATGTAATACGTGGATGACTAGTTGCAGACCAGTAAGATGACTGATAAACGGATGACGGATGAAAATATGGATGGCTGGTAGAAGCTACAGCTCCTCCTCCACCTCCAAGCCTTCAAAAGAAGCACTTGAGCTGACTAATGTCCCACCACTTGTACTCATCCATATGCAAATATATGCAGCAAGGTGCTCCAAAATCTAATCACATTATCTCTTGTATAGGGGATGCTTGTGATATAAGTATGAAATCTAATACTAAAGCTGTAAAAACATGAAGGTGCGGTAATTGCATGTTTGCATGGATATTAGCTTTGTAGCTTCATCCAGGGGTTAGAATATTTCTGGCAGAGGGCCGGAGGAGGTGACGAGGACATGTATTAGCGCGGAGGCTGTGGGATGATCTTTTCCAGTTACAGTTATTCAAAGATGTGAAAATGCAAGTGCTAATGTGCTGAAATACTTCTGATTGCATTATGGGTGAAACTGTTTACTGTAGGCTATGTGCTCCAGTGGATTGACAGTTTGTTCCTAACAGCTGATAGGTACTGCAGAGATATCAGGGAAGTCAGTGTGAACTGCTGCCAAACAAAACCATGTTACACATATGCAGAATTATCCTTTTTTTTTTTAAAAAAAAAAAAAAAAAAAAAAAAAGCCTATTTTGAATACAGCTGTGCAAGTGCACCCGCTGTATTTGGAAACTGCGCGTATTGACGTCACGATAGGCGATGGCAGTGGAGGTAAAAAAGAGCGGGAGGGAGAGGATGGAGGGGTGGAGGTGGTGGTGGTGGGAGGGGGTGTTGCGTTGTGAACGCGCCTGACGGATCCCCGGCGGAGGGGCAGCGAGGGCGCGCATCGCTGTCCTCCGCTTGTGAAGCGACTGCAGGGGAGCCAGATGCCCGACTGCGAGCCGCTGCCCGTGGATACCTATCCCAAATGCCAGAGCAGGCGAGAACCACAGACACATTTCACCCTCTGGCAGTGAGCGGAGTAAGAATTGTTTTTTATGTTTTCCTCCTCCTCATCATCCTCCTCCTCCTCCTCCTCCTCCTCCTCCTCCCTCTCCCCTCCAGCCTCCCTCGCTCTCTCCGTTTCAACCTCTGCTTCAAATGAGGAGCTTCCTTGGACTTGGAGTACCGGGCATCAGTAGAAAAAAACCCCGTTATCCCACAGCTCTGCCCCTGCTGCTGCGGCGCTGCTGCCTGTGAGCGCGTCCTCTCGCTGCTTGGGAATATACAGCCTGCCTATATGCGCAAAACCATGGAGATTATATGACGTGGATTTATTTTTTTGAACAAAACTGGACATCTACAATAACGACGTCCTTGCTTCCCCCCACCACCACCCCCCATTTCTTTTCTTTTCTTTTTTTTTTTTTTTTTACATTTTTTGGTTTTTGCATTGCCTTCTTCTGTTCAGTTCTTTCCTTTGATCTATATGGCTACTTTATGATTCCATGTCCTTAGCGCTTCTTCCTTGTTTTTATTTATTTATTTATTTATCTATTTATTTATTTATTTTATACACTTCTTCTTATTTTTTTTATTTATTTTTTTTATTTTTTTGGTCCGTTTCGAAGTGGGATGCCTCGCAGAGAACATTTGCGGGGAGAAGATTCCGCGCAGCAGCAGCGAGGAGGCTGAATGAATGATAGTCTCCCTCTCCATCTGAGACGTGCCATGGATGGGAAACTTAATTTGTTTCCACGGAACCGATCGGGGAATAGCCGTCGCATCAAATAACTAGGCTACCGCTGACAGCGATCAGGTAACGTGTTCTATCCATTAACCTCAACATTAACATGTAAAAAAAAAATATATATATATATATAATAATAATAAAACAAATCGTTGGACTGTTTCTTTGCGCCATGTAGGCTACTCCAGATTGCTTTGCGGTCTGTCGGCTTATTGAATTATTTATTTATTTATTTATTTCAGTCTCCTCATCCTTGTGTAAAGATCACAGTGTGTGTAAGTGGATTCCAGTTGGCGCATATATTCTCGGACTGACACAGACACTGGACAGTCATCTTCTCCAATCCGGGCTGTTATTACAAAGACTGAGAAGTATATCGGGGATGTGTGATCTGTGAACCCGAACGGAAGTACCGGTCACAGAAAAATCCCCAAATAAATCTCAGCAGCTGAATTTCAGCCCATTAGCTGAGCACAGGTGGACGGCGGCAGCCTCCTGAATGCTGAGTCCCTCAGTGGGAGACACAGAGAGCTGTATGATTGCCTCTGAAGCCGCTGGCAGACCTGTAACTTTGCGCAGTGGCCAAAAGAAACACACGCTCATGCACGCACACGCACACGCACACACACACACACACAGCGCGTCGTGCGCAGAACAGCCTGCTCAGACACTTTTATTTCCACCTTCCGTACACGCATTCACACGCTCACGTCCGCAACACACACACACACACACACACACAAGGGCGCGCACAAGGATGGTGTTCTCTGGCCTCCTGGGGGGGGGGTGTTCCACGATGCCATTTTGAGTTTAGAATAAATCAGAGCTCTTCTTCTCCTTCCACCCGAGCGGAGGCTTCTTTAACTGGAGATGAGTCCTGGCAGGAGGACGTCTCCTCCGTGGCCTGCTTCACGTACAGCGTTAGGTTAGAGGGCTGATGCCGGTGCCCCCCCCCCCCCCCCCCCACCCCCCCACCCCCTCTGTGCGCACTGTGCGCCTGGGTGAGTGAGTGCCTTCTCCCGGTGAATGCTAAAGAGCCAGGATGTACCAAAGACGCCAGTGAGCGTGCACTGGGGATTGAGAAAAAAAAAAAGTGGGGGTGGGGGGGGGGGCTGCTTGACTTACATCCGTACTGGCATCTCATCCACGCAACAGACAGCCCTTTGAAAGCTACCTGATCACGCACTGAGGTCCGATTTATCTGTGCGGGGCGCCTCTCGCTTTGGCGTGCGTCTGCCGCAGTGCCGCTTCTCGTCACCGTACCTCCTCCCAGTCTATTCCCCGCTACCTTCAGAGAAACGATAAGTAAGCGGGGGTTTTACGGAGCTCCTCAGACGCCCCCCCCCCTTCCACCCCCTCCACCCCCACAGGGTAGCGAGCAGGTGGCTCCGATGACGCTGAGCGGGAATGACAACCGGGACGCGACAACAGGAGTGCAAAGGAGCCTCCGAGCATCCTCTCTCTCTCTCTCTCTCTCTCTCTCTCTCTCTCTCTCTCTGTGTGTCTGACTCCCTGTACCCATCTGTTGAGCTTGCAGTGTTGGAGCTCTCTCTGCGCGCACCTGAAAAACAAACACACATCTCCACGATCACGATCAGCGACCTCGATCAGTTTTTTTTTGTTACTCCCCCAAGTAGCCATCTGTGTCATGTTGAACAGTTTCCTGACAATATTCTACTTATTCCACCACTGAGTAGAGCCAAACTCTACCACAGCAGCCTGTGGGTGAACAGGTGGAGGCTGTTTAACGGGGGACACTGATTCATGAGCAGTGACTGTCTCTTTTGGTTCTTGGCACCATTCAGGGTTTGGATCAGCAGGTCAGTTAGTGGTATTACTCATCTTCTGACAAGGACGTTCAGTAATCATGTCGTAGATTTTTTTTTTTTTTTTTTTTAAGAAATCTATACAGTATGACCACAGAATAATATGACTTTCCATTTCGAGAGCTCTCTGTGCCTCCACCCTGAGCAATGAATAACCATAACCTCACCTCTCCTTTTTTTTTTTTTTTTGTTTTTTTTGTTTTGAAACGCAGTGAATAACCTCATTTGTTTTATTTCTCGGGGGCCGATGTCGGAACTAATGGAGCCGGCGGGGCCGTGTCCCCTTTTAGCAGAGATGAGAGACCCGCGGATGAAGGCTCATGAGTTGGATGTTAGAGGAGGCTCCCTTTTAACCCTGCTGGGTGGAGGAGGACAGAAGGTGCAGTGGTTCACTAAAGCTGTGAAAAGGTCTCTTTACAGCCTTAATATCATTTGCAGTGAAAAACGTCCAAGCCTGCTTACATCCACTCCTTGGATCTGTTGTCAGGTTCGTCCTGAGAGCATGTGAAGCAGAGACTAATGAGCATACAGAACACTGGTTCTCCATGCTGCACACCTTTGATTTCTTTAACTTGGCCTCCAGATAAAGTTGTAAGGATTCTTTTTTTTTTGTGCTCTTGGTTATGACAAAGAAAATTACAAGTGAGCGCCACCCAGTCATGAACCATAGAAATCATACTCATGTTTACCTTCCTGTCGTCCACACGTACCTATTTCTTCCATTTGTTTTCCGGATAGTGGCATAATATGATAATGGCCTAATAACTGAGATGTGAATTATGACTTAATTTAGTTCATAAGAAGGTTTGTTTGTGTGTTACAAAATAAAAAGGAATTTTCTCTCTCACTCATGGCGTTATGTAGCCTGATAGTTTTGGATTCATTTGACCAGATTTCAAGATTTTTTTTTTTTTTGGTGCTCCGCATTTAAGTGGATCCAAATATAGAACGAATCACACATGTAATCTCTGACTTTTTTTTCTTGTTTTTGCTCAAGCCAGTGTGAAACCACAGTGCCTATTGCCAGAATAGGCAGCAGAGCTGTCACTGAACTAGGGGGCAGAAGTGACTGAAGTGGGGGGAGCATGATGCTGGTGACTCCAACACCCAGCAGCCAGAAAGTGTAACAGCAGGGCATTCTCAGTATAGTGAGCTTGGCGAGTGAGGCAAATGAGAGGAAGCTGATCAGTCCTCACCTATGGGATGCCAGAGGAGCAACCAGAGCGACCCCGGATTCAGCACCATGGACAGCAGTCATGGGTTCCTCTGGCTTATGCACACACCACTTCACACAGGTTTCAATGGGAGGTGTTTTCTAAAGAAAACCACACAGTGCTCTCGAAGACAGCTGTTGACAGTGGTGTGACAGATAAACCTGGTCAAATAAAACCAAAACTATTAGGCTGGATATCACTACTGTAGAGGTATAAGGAAAGAGGAGGTTTAGGTGTATGGTGTGAGACTGTTTGTAAAGTTTATAGTCTCTCATTTCATTCCTCTTGTGCCTAGGCAAAAAAACAAACAAACATGATTTTATTTAGAATAATGTTCTTTGCAAAAGAACATACCGCATTTGTAGAACATGACCTCTTAGGGTGCAGAGCTTGCATCTGTTTGTTTGCATTTTCATTTGTTTTTTATGTGCCAGAAGCTCTTGGTTTGTGTGTCCCTCGCCAAACTGGCCGAGGTCAGTATCCTCGGAGATCTCTGTAGCACGTCTTGGAAGAGCCGCCTTATGTGGAACTTCTTCCAGGCTCAATGATTCAAGGTCTTCATTCACAGATACAGTTAGTCACTTGCTCTTCGCGCGGTGACACGCTGGCAAGATGGAGAAGCCTTGTGCAGGATATCGCCCAGAGCCACAGTACAAGAGCTGATGTCATACGTGGTCACAGAGTTTTGTTTGCTCAGGTGTGATCATCGGGTGCTATGAGGGGAGAACTCACAGAAAGAGCTTGTTGCAAGGCTTGATGCCTAGCTGTGTGAACTCTGGAGACCTTATGGGAATCAGATGCAAAAAAAATCATTTCAGAATGAAGATATGAAATTGGTCCATTTTGACCAAAGCGCTACAGGAAGGTTAAATGGGACAGAGAAATGAGACCGCGAGTAATGACTGCGCTACCTATCGAATGATCGTCTCAGCAGCTGCTGGAAATGCAACTCAAATGAAAGTGTGACACATATCAGCTGAAGATGTATGAAAACCACCCAGCTCCGTGGCAGTTTTATAAGGCCTGTAAATGTGATACTAATAACATCTTCAATATCCGCCCACGTGTCATGCACTAATGCTGGCATTGCTGAATCTGTCTCCCTCTCATTCTCTCTCCCTCTGTCAACCGCATACACACAAACCTCTCTCTCTCTCTCTCTCTCTTTCTCTCTCTCTCTCTCTCTCTCTCTCACCCCCATCTCCATCTCTCTCTCTCTCTTTCTATTTCACGTCTCACTTTCACTCAAGCAACTCTGATGGGCAAACATGCGAGAGCGTGCATCCACACGCACGCAGCGGGGAGGGGGAAAATACAATTCACAAAGTGATGGTGGCACATTAAGCTGTGTGTGTGTGTTTTATGTGTGTGTGTGTGTGTGTGTGTGTCTGTGTGTGTGTGTGTGCACATGCATGCTGTTTAAATAATGCATATGGACCAGGGGCCAGGCGACAGCTTGGTCTTGCCTGGATCACTGCACCCTGGCTGGACCATTGTTCCTCTGACACTCCCCCTTCCCTCTTACACTGACAAACACACACTTTGCTGGCCTTCCCCTAACAAGCTTCCTGCTCTCTGTTCCTCCTCCATCTCTTTTCCTTCTGTTCTTTACCCTATTGCTTTCCTATTATTGGAGCCCTTATAATTTTTCTGTGATTTTCAGTCTTGGCCTTGTTTTTGAATCGCTACTCGTACGAGTGCTCATATATTATTTGAAGCTGGGCATGGCTATCCTCTCTATCAATGTGGTCGGCTGAGCCATTTTTTAAGTAACACGCACTGACGACAAGTCTTAAGACCTCACATCATCACATCTAGAAACTCTGCTGTCAGCTCCCTGCACATCAGCCATCACCAGCCCAGGCCAACCGCTTAGCCAGGGAGAGAGGGCCGAGGAAGGAAATAATTAAAGAATGATCCTAAAATATGAGGGTTCAAACGTGGGTCAGAGAGATGAATGCACTGGCATGATGAAGTTTCTTAGTAGAGATAAAAAAAATAAAAATAAAATACAGGCAGCTGAAGAGGAAAAAAGGTGAAAGATTTTGTCAAGTATCAACTTTCCTCCCTCTCCTACTCCTCAGCATCATACACAATATTGTGCCCTCTTACTTCATATGCTCTGCCATGCTCCATTTGGAGTCACAGATGCCTCTGTCACTGGGGCGGCATTCATTTGGCGCGGCCCCGGGTGACTGTGTCAATATTTGCACTGAGTGCCATTTTGGTTTGGGGTGCTCTACAAGCATGACTGGGCCTGGGCGAGGCTAAGGCTAAAGGAAAGTCAACAGGAAACAAATGCCGCGGCCCTATAGGCTCGCTCGCTACAATTAATTAAGCCTTTTGGCAAGAAAAGTGAAAGGATGGGCCTCCTTGGGAATAGATAGGTTGGGGTTTTCAGGAGGATGAGGGGTGGGGGGAGAGAAAACAAAACAAATTAATTGCCTTGAATCTCGGAGATAATTCACATCTCTGATTAATATTGATCGCACGGGGGATAAGAAACTGCCACAATACAACCGTAGAGAACGGTTAATTCAATGAGTTTTATGTTAATAACGCTCTTTGTGCAAAGATGAACAAGGAGTCTTTGCTGGGCAATGACTGCGCAATTTGAGCTTGTTACTTGGTGTGCTTTGATCTGTGTGGTTGTGTGTGTGTGTGTGTGCGCGTATGTGCTCTTGTTTGTGGACTGACTGCATCCCAGCAGTAATATTTGCCTTTTATGTAATGTTTTTCATAATGTGTGGCCCTCGGGGGATTGAGAAAGAGCAAGAGCTGGCAGATTGTATTGATTCAGAGCATCTAAAGCTGCGACTTTATGGTGCAGTGCAGGAGGGCCCACGAGGATAGCCTAAGCTAACATGTTTTCATGATTGCTTTTTTTCTTAGGTTGCTCCTTAGCGACTTGCTGGACAAGTCTCGCCTTTTCATTCCCATCCCATCTCTGTCTGTCTCTCCCTCCGTGGCTGTCTGTTCTTCTCTTTGCCATAACACTACCATGCACACCACTGCAAATTGCCTCCTTCTCTCTTTTTGCTTATTTCTGTTATGTAAACACCCCACATCCACAGAAACACACACACACACACACACACACACACACATAAAGTTACTCTCCTTTGCAGCTCACGCACAAGCAGGCGGCTAGTGCTTAACTCAGTGTTCAGAGGGCGGGGACTCATCTGCCTTAGCACATTGGCCTCGTCATCAGCACAGCGCCCTGCTGTGACACCCGTCGGCCTCTATTACAGCTCCACATAGAGGAGGGCGCTCCGTGTTTGCAGGCCAACAAGTGGGATGCCGTGCTCTGCCGAAGCAGATGGAAAGAGCCCAGACTCCTTCGTGGTGTGACCTAATGGGATATGATGTGTGCATGTGCATGTGTGTGTGTGTGTGTGTCCACTGCTGCAAATCCAGACTTGGTAAATACAACATCTCATGCATCCGAGCGCTTTTACTTGGAGACAATGAAATATTACTAAAGTGGAACGTGCTGCAGGGTGTTTAAAGTGGAAAAAACAAAAACAGCAGCAAAACTCAGAGGAGGTTAAAGTGAATAAGGCTTGCAATGTTGTTTCCACTCTTTTATTCAGTTAAGATTGTGCATTTATGTAACAACAATATAGTGTCTCAGTTTTATTAATTCTGTTCGCTAAATATCTCCTACCTCTTACAGTAATGATAATGGAAAGTCCTGCATCCTCTCCAACACACAGGGCTCTGAGTCCTGACAGCTCCAGACATCTTCACACTTACCTTTGGGAAAAGAAAGGGAATATCTATGATAAAGTTAGAGCTGGGAATTGACTTGAATAAGGGCTTCTACAACGCCCCGGTGTTGTTGCTGTAAATGAAGTGTGCTCCTGTAATGTGCTCAGCTTGCCTGAATAAAGGTTGACGCAGAATAATCTGCCAGACATTCAGAGGTAACATGCTGTGATCTTACTGTATGTGCTGCCAGTTTTCATCTCCCGTTAGGTCTGTGTGCTTTATGGGTGTGTTAACATCAATGCATGCGCCTTTATCTGTGTGTGTGTCTGTGTGTGTGTGTGTGTGTGTGTGTGTGTGTGTGTGTGTGTGTGTGTGTGTGTGTGTGTGTGTGTGTGTGTGTGTGTGGAGAGCCCTCTCCAGGTCCAGCTCCTGTCAGAGCTTCAGCTTGTGAGGTTTTGTGAGGAAACTAAGTGCAAAGGTGGAATTTCAGCCCAGAGGCATGCTGGGTAGACTCACAGCGTGGCAGGTGTGGACATTTGACAGTACAGAGTTGCTATGGTAACCATTAACCGAATCCCATTGGTACACAACTATATATGTTTCCTGCACTTTCAAATCCTGGACTGGAGATTAATGGAGACTGATTGTGTGTCTCAGTGCGAGTCCATGCAGTTTGTTTGCCCTTCTTAGACAACACACATCCCTCAGCATCTGAATCCTGATTCCCTCTGAATGATTCCGTGTGAGAGCGACAGCGGGAGGCAGGAGAAAGAGGCAGGGAATTTTGAAGTGAGAGAAATTTTCACAAGTTGTGCTGTAGGACGCGCACCTGAAGCTGCACACAAGCACGGCTCTCCACAGTGGTTAAAGTCTGGTGATTTTAATGAATTCTGGATTCTGTCAAACAGGCTCATTTACAGAGAATAGGTCAAAGAAGAAAAAAATGCAAGCACCAACATGTTAAGGGGAACAGGGCTATTTTTAGTAAGGTGTGAGTATTTTTTGAGCATCTATTGGACGAAGACGCACATTTGAGGCTTAGACATAGAGAATCCTGCATTTTTGTCCTCAAAATACTCCCATACTGCTTAGGGTATGTGCAGATACATCACCAATGCTACAACTGGCAGACTCCAAGCATGTCCTTGACCTCAACCTAAACTTATTACAGCCCAACACCGCCTGGAAAAACAGCTCCAGAGGTGACGTCAGGAGCAAAATAATGCAGAAAATCTATGTAATAGCACACGCCAACTTCTATCTACTTCATCAGAACTTCAATTTTCGACTCTTATAGAGGCCTGGACCTTGCAGGGTATGTGAGTGGTGCGGAGTGGCAGTGAGTGGAGCGATGTGATTCTGTGTGGAGTAAGTAGTTTTTCTTTTTTTTTTTTTCTTTTTTTTTTTTTGAAAGTCGTGGTTTTGGTTCTCTCTCATGTCTCCAAAGTGCATTTGATTGCTCTGTGCTTCTGCTGTCTGTGTCTTTTGCCCACTAACATCAAGTGTATGTGTCCCTGAATGGCAATACAGATGTTTGCTTTAACAACACAAAGCGGCTGTGTTTATGGATTGTGTGTGTTTGTGTGCATGTGTGTGTGTGACAATTCAGACTGACTGATTTGAAACTCCAGTTATTTCCCTTCAGACCGTCATCTTTTGTTGCTGTCTGTGTACATTCATCAAGTGGAGTTATACACTACTTTACAGCAGGGTGTAACAGCACAATTTTATTCAACTTCAAACATTTTTTTCATCCTGAATTGACATGTCTTTGTCTGTGTTTTTTTTTTTTTTTTTTTTTTTTTTGTCTGGGTGCCTCTTTACATTGACTTTGGATGCAGTCATGCCACCTTTAAATTTCAGCAGGGCTTGAATAATGCAACCGAGGGGCAGCGTTCACATTACATCTGCTATGGAGGGAAGTGGAGCAGGGTTTTTCCTCAGCATGACTGGAGAGCAAGTGGAGAGCAGCAAATATAAAATCAAAAACAGCTGGGAGGCAGCTCTGAATACCACATGTTCGAATGGAAAGTGAAAACCACTGCTACTCTGCTCTACGCAAACATACCAACATGAGATTTTGTCTACAACACTTAGGCTTTTTGGAGTATTTATTCATGTAGGTGTTGGGTTTGATCTGGTTTGGATTTGGAAAGGTTACATAGTTGTTTTCCATGACATATGTTGGCTAAGTTTCATGGAAATGGCCATAAGAGGTTTCGTCTTTAGAACTTTAAAAGAAGGAAATCTTTAAATTTTAATTATAGCACCCCCACGTGGCTGCTGACACCACTGTTGAGAAAGGTCCACACTGGTTCCAGTGTTTACAATCTACCATCTCAGGGGAAATTACACAAATGTATTAACATGGTAAAACAATAAGGTTGAAAACAACAAACGGCCTCTGCGAAACAAGCCTTGCAGCTTGAAATGTCTAAAAATGAGTTAGTGAAGTTAATAACATGACTCTGATTTTCATGGAGCACCACCGAGAGATACGGGTCCTCTGGATCCGGACCAAGGTCCCTTCACAGATGTGTTGTGTAATTTACCGTCTCCCCACTGAACACGGTGACCCACAGGCTGTGTCATCATGTGGCCCTCCCGCTACCTTCACAGCAATTAGACAGGTAGATGAAATGAGAGCTTTGCAGAGGCCAGCAGTGTAATTAAACATGGAGTGAGAGGCCACCGGGCTCCTGTGAAGTGATACCCCCGTGCTCACCCACACACTGTGTACAGGCGCCGCCACAGTGGCCTGTGTACGTGTGTGCTCTTCATCAATATGTTTTATCGGTTCGGCTCACATACTGTGTGTGTGTGTATCCTGCTGGCAAGGAAGTACAGAGCTGGAGTGTAGCCCAACTTAGCATGAAGACAAAAATCTGTCTTGTAAGTCATTTGTAAACCAGAACTTTACAAATGACTGATTTTAGGCGGGAGCTGAGAGTGGTAGCTAACAGTAGGTAAATGATATGGTTACCGTCATACCCGTTTTACTACTTTGGGTTCATTAGCATCAAGTTGAAGAAGCTCAAGTGTTTCGCTCTTTTTGTAGACAAATAACTTTTAGATTCAACTTTATTCTTACTTGACTCAACTTTTTCTGAAATGGTCAAGAAAAATGAAAAATGTTCCCACACATGGTTCATTTTATTTTGCATTTTCTTATGCCTCCACACCAATGACAGCCAGAGCTGGAGGCATTGTGTTTTCAGTTTGGACAGATGGACATCCGTCTGTCCCATTCTTGTGAATGCAATATTTCAGTAATACCTAGACAGAACTCCTTCGATTTTGGCACAACCATTCATTAGGTCTCAAGGATGAATTGAGTAGATTTTGGTGGTCATAGGTCAAACGTCAAGGTCACAGTGACCTCATTTTCTTGTGAACGCAATAGATCAGGAATGCCAACAGAGAATTTCATTTTTTCTGGCACAAACATTCTCTTGGACTCGAGGATGAAGTGATTAGAATCTGGTGGTCAAAGGTCTTATGAGGTGTTTTGTTAGGGTAACTGTGACCTCACCAAACGTTTTATATCCAAATGGTCAAAGGTCAACTTCACTGTGACATCATAATGTTCTGCAAAAAACACCTCTGGCCTTTATTCAATGCTGTAACTCTGGAAGGTGAGATAGTGACCGTATTTCCTGCAACCTGGCTGGTTGGCGGAGGCATACAAAGGCGATGCAGTAATTCTAGTTTTTCATGGGTACATGAAACAAAAATGCGTACAAGAAACACGGGTGCTTAGAAGGTCAACATGTCAAATGTGGAGATATAATTCACATCATGATCATACAGGATGTAGGTGCAGAAAAAAAATCTAATATCGATTGAAGGTGTAGGTGTTGTATTAATCAAAGGCGTATCTCACACAATGTTGTGCTGCAGGGATGTTTTCTGTGACCATATGAAAGTATGTTGTGTTCTCACAAAGTGGTCAAACAGATAACAGACTAATAACATCCTCACTGACGGGTTATGTGGTTTAAAGACAGTAAAAGCACCAAAAATGATAGTTGGAGCTCTGATTTGTTTCACATTATCTGGTCTGTGCTGAAACCACTCCCACGAGAGTGCTCTGCTGACATGGAGGTGGTTTGCTTTGCAGTAAATAGAGGCTGTAAAAAATCTAATTGACTTGTTTGTTGGCCAAGAGTAAAGCCAAAGCTGTGTGACATACTGCTTGGCCATACTTTGCTACTGCTTACTGGAAACTAACATGGTCATATGAAACTTGAGTTATGAGTCAGTTGTTGTTTCCCTTCTGAATTATAATGAGTTGCCTCCGGGCCTTGCAGAAACCTCCTATGTCCAAAGAGCTAACATTTCTGGAATTCATAAGAGTATAGGGCAATTGTCTGAGCCCTGATCTTTGTTAATGCATTATTGTCAGTGCAGCTCCAATGCAGGATTATAAAACATCTTCTTAAAGAGCAGATGGCACAATTAGAGTTAAAAGGTTTCCATGAATATGGAGGATGGTAATACTGTTTTATCTATTTAAGAACCCAACCCTGAAACATAGATCATGGCAATGGTTGTCTTATCAAACAACTATAAAATTTAGTCAGTAATGCTTTCAGGTTTTTTTTTCCTTTTCCATAATCTTCTTTCTTGCACAAGGTTGTACATCGAGGTTTCTCTTTGTTACTTGCCTGCAATCATCAGTGACTATTCATCGTGCAAGTGTTGCACTTGTTTTTATTATCATTTTAATTTTAGTGCACATACATTTTCCTCCATCTTCTAGTATGTATGCCCTTTGTGCAGTTTATGCAAACTGTCGCACACATAGCCAGATGTGTTTTGCAGCTGCGATTGCCATTCATTGTATTTATGCCACATCTTCTCAGTAATGTTGAGCAGACAACATTTCCACAATGGGATCTTTGTCTCTGCAGGAACATCGCTACATACATGTTCCCTGCATCTCTTCTATTCGTTCTTTGGTAAATTAGCTCTTTTCTCCTGAGCCTTGTGTTGTCAGCGTAGTCACACACAGAGCTGCGAGAGCCGCAACACACGCTACGCACACATGCACTGTGACACATAAAATCTTGTCATATTACAATTACAGCTCAGCAGGTGCCCTCATCCAAAACTATTTCCTGAGCAATACCTTTCCTCGAGAGGAGCTCCCTATTGCTAGTTCTTTCCACCCGCTGGTTGGGAGGCGTACAGGCAGTTTGTGTAACCCTCTGATTTTGAACAGACATATAAATACACAGGAAATACAGAGTAAACAGGGTAAATCCATCCAAGTTGTCAAGAGCGTAGTGACCTCATATTAAATGAATTATTTAACACATTTTAACCTTATTTCCTGTACGCGGAAATGTTTGCAGCTGCTTTTCCGGCACAAACATAATCTCTTCTTGGATACATGTAGAGCTTTTTAGCACACTTTAAAGCGGTCACTACACATGAACATTAAAATCACCCAGTAATACCGTACGACTTTCTCTGTGTGTGCTCTAGTGAAGAAGAAAATCCCTGGTGATGCTTAGATAGGTTTTATTGCTCGCGGCCTTGACAGCATTTTAATTCCCCTTGCGGTTCCAGTAGCATAGCAGCCCAATCTCTTCTCACCACATCATCAGCACCTTTCTCCCGGACCCAATTTAGCTGGAGATCCTAAATCTAGCATGCTAGAGACCTGTGAGATTCCTGCGAGAACAGTGCTCTTCATGGAATAGCACCCTAGCACCTTAAAGGAATAGACTGCCTCGGAATGTAATTAGATGCTGCCAATCTCTCGCATTCGCTTAGGAACGCTGGGGGTCTAGTGGGTCTCTGAATGGAGGTGGTTTTTGCAAGCCCGTGTCCTTCAGAAGCAGAGCTCACTTTCAAATTAGCGTGTTTAACATCAAAGTATCCAGTTAAAGCGCCCATTGTTATGAATGTCCCCTGTTGCATCTGATCTCATTTACTAAACGATGCCGATTATAAACTTGCACGTCTTGTGCAGTGCAGCCAGGCTTTCTATGATTATTTGTTGTCTTTCTCAACAATGATGTTCATCTGCTGGGACTACTGAAGATGGAGGGTCATTAAATATCTTACCTGAACACCTACAGTATTTTCCAACATTTGTGAATAAGTATCCCGCTAAAGTGATAATATCATAAGAAACTCAGCTGCTACTCAGTCACCAAACACTCTCTCTGCAGATCTCATGGCCGGTAAGGTTATCAGTACCTCACAGTAGCTGATGGTGTGTTAAACCCTGATATAAATGTGGCTCAAATCCTATAGAGGCTAAGTTATGATGAGAAAGCTTATGGGACTCTTGCCTCTACTAAATCCATTTTAGAAGTCATTTGGATGCTTAGCACTACCATTAAGGCTTTTCAGGGTATTTATGATATGGAGAATATATACTAAATATGAAATGCTGTTAAGGATCTCCCACTGGAAGATTAACCTGTAAAGCGCTAAAACCTAATGGATATCCTCATGCTGGAAAGACTTGGGAGGCCTTGGATGAAGTGCACAGACACACCCTGGTAATGTATAGGTGCTGAGGACACATACTGTAGGATCTGTTAAAGACTAACTGCGCTGCGCTGGCTCTGCACTCAATATATGGTCTTCTTTCCCCCTTAAGATGAGAGGGCTGTAAATAATTATTGAGCGAATGAGAGTGCATTTCTGACAGTGTGAATCATTGTGCACATGTGTATAGGTGTGTGTGTGTGTGTGTATTTTACTGTGTGACTGTCGTTGTGGATTTGCCTCTGTGAGCGTGTAAGGAGGTGTCTGGCCGTGCAGTGATAGGACTCTATCTGCCTCTTTCTCACCTGTATCTTTACACAGGATTATATTTAACAAAATGTGTGTGTGTGTGTGTGGGTGTGTGGGTGTGTGGGTGGGTGTTCTGTACGTGCTGAAGGCCGTCCTGAGTGAGAGCCACTGTCAGAGCTGGACAGCAGAGGGTAACGGCAGGAATAAGAGGCTGCTGGCATTATTAACCCCTCACTGAGTTGAGTGGAACAGGCAATTATGACCAGTCATATGGCTGTCACATTGCCAGAGGGAGACAGCTTTAACACACATACACACACACACACACACACACACACACACACACACACACAACTACACACATATCCCTGCAGACACATACACAAATAGCATCAGATTCTTTACTTAAAGGATAATTCTAGTTTATTACAGCTTGAATCTCATTTTTGTGGTAATCATTAGTGGTCATAATACCATTGTAATCACCAAGTTGGCTTAGAAGAAGTCAGCCAGGGCAAAAAACATGAGCACGCAGGGAATCAGACAAATTTTACTCCAACCCCCACGTTACCCAGCAAGCCACTCAGGTGCACTCACTATCCGTTTTACCTCCAGGTGAAGTGTTTTATGGCTCAAGTGTTGCCTTGTTTACAACCTGACTAATCGTCTGATCCCTCATCTTACTTGCACCACTGGACTTTGCTGTGAGCTCAGCAATTAAATCATGAGCACAATGTTAAAATTACCACTAGAAGCGATGGCAAAAACTATTAAGAAAAATGAGACATTGCACTAACCCAAATTATCCTTTTGGTGAATGTAGCAATAGTCAGGTGAATTTTATTTATATGACCTATATTCACAAAATTGCCTCAAAGGGCTTTACTGCATAGGACACCCTCTATCCTAAAAAACAACCTAAAAATAATGGAGGAAACCTTAGATAGGGAGGCATGTAAAATGCCCCTTTACAGGTAAAAATGCCCTTAAAAATGCTGCAGCCAAAGTCCTACTTAAATCATAAAAAATTTATAAAATAAAAAATATACTTTTAATATGCTTGTAGCTGCACAGTGCCCCCTGTCATGATGCATTACAGTGTTTACAAGACTTTAATGTTATAGTCTGTGGCTTAACTACTTTACATAGCATGTTACTAATCAGTTTCATCTGTAATTTTAATATATGACTTTTTAAATGTGAAATCTTTATCTACAAATGATCTAGTGCTATATCTGACAAATGAATACTATGTTCAAGTAGGAAGGACCATATTTCTTTTGAAGTAAGTAACAAAACTGGAATAAAATGTTTTTTGGTTAATTTCCACACGCAGACACATTTCTAAAAGGTTTAAAGGTTTGTTTTTTTTTTGTCTACAGAACATCTGTCTCCTCTGCAACATCTTTGTGCAGCAGCTCCTTTTCATTGCTGTTATTGTCTTATAAACACTCCACCCACACCAACTCTCTCCTTCTCGCGTTCTATTTCAGGGTGTTAAGCTGCTGAGCATGGCCAAGCCTGCTCACAGCAGTATATCTGATCAAATCGATACCCATTTCTTTCTCTCTCGCACTTTTTCTATTCTTTGCTCTCGTTTCTGATTGTGGTTAGCCATGATAGGATGATTGGAAGGCGATACATCCACCGGGTCTGTCTTGTCTTTGTGAGATGGATAGATTAGCGAGCGGGGCTAAGATCAGTGAGAGGGCTTTGCCATGCTGCACCGCAATAAGGTGTTAGCAGATCCATCAGTGTAAGCACACTTAGAGGAAGCCAACCTAAGCTTACTGGACTCACTCGCGATACCATGTAGCTCCCCCCCATCTCGCTTTCCCTTCACGTCCTCTATTAACACCTCACGGGGCCAATAAGGGAACAGATTGAGATGTCTTGTGGCACCCACAAATAATCAGCAACATGTCAGCCATTTTCCAATGTTCGTTTCCACCAGTTTTGTCTGTCACATTTCTCACAAGTGTCTATTCTCGCTTCCTCTGTTCCTTCCTATCTGTGTTGTCGTCCCTTTTTGTCTCCCATTGTTTCCTCTGCCGCACTTGAAGCTGTAGTGTGCAGATTTATTTGCATCTTCTGTGAGGGCTTAATCTTTTTTTATTTTTTTTATTTTGTTTCTTCCACCCCTCGTCTAGATGATAATATCTTCCTCTCTCAGTGTGGAGGAAGGTCTATTATTATCTGGGTGCGGAGTTTGAGGGATACAGGATGATTTTGTTAGTTTTCGAGACCAGAGGGGGGTCAGTCTTCTGCATCTCCTCTCAGATTTATTTGTTTTTCCCCTACTTTTCTACCATCTTGCTGCCTGCTTTCTTCTTCCTTTGTGTGCTGGCCCAGTTCCTGTTAGTTTTAGGAAAATGCAAGGAAACACACTATTTCATTAGTCCAGCAGGTCTCTCACAGTAGACTGAACACACAGACACACACACACACACACACACTCTCATCTCAGCCATTTATTCATGACTCAGCCAGCAGGCCAACACGATGTGAGCGTACGTGGGGATGTGTGCTGCCTTTGTTTTTTTGCGCTTTTATCAACATCTAAAGACTCTACTCGTACTCTGTCTTCACACACGTACCTCTGTGTATAGCTGTCCATTCCTATCACTCTTACCTGTGTCAGTCCCCTCCAAGATCTCATCCCACACTGTAGACTCACAGTAAAAGCTGTGTTCCCTTTCTGAAGCCAGCTTATATTAGCGGTTTGTTTTCTTTTTTCCTTCCTTCTTCCTATGTCTTACCCAGCATATTATTTTTTTCATGTTGTGTATTTTTATTTTGCCAACCTGCTACTATGGTTACAAGCTGGCTGCCTTTGAAAATCCTCTTTTTGGTGTGAGTTTTGAAACTCTCTTGTGAGCCTGAGAAAACACTCTTTTTTTTTTTTTTTGTCTTTCTCTCTGTTTCTCACTGTCTTCAAACTGCTTCACTTCCATGTGCAATGAAATCAAATTTCCACTTGTGTCTCAGGGGATAGGGTGTTTCTGCAGTAAACAGGGCACTTGTGAACGGCTCAACTAATTAACTCAACTAAAAAACAGAAAAAAATGTATTGGATTTTTAAAATAAAATGAATATCTACCCACATATTGAGAGCATGTGAAAACTAGTTAGCAAGAAAGCAGAAAAAATGAAATGGCTAAAAGAATGTTTGAAATAGTTAGTTGAAAGTAGTTAAAAATAATAGATAGTTGAAATTGATTTTTTTTTTTTTTTTTAATGGATGGTTAAAATAATCAGCTAAAAGTAGAGAGCAAAATGGGTGCAGCTAGCTTAAAGTAATAGCTAGCTAAAAGTAGCTGAACAGTTGAAATAGTTAGCTTAAAGTAGTGGATCAATCTTCTGTCACTCTAAGTGGTAATAACCCAAATGCAGACCTGAGCAAAGCAGCTTTTTCACAACAGTTCAACTGAATGACAACAATATTGTAACTACATCTACCTGGGTAACATTTAAATCTCCCTGTTTAGCATTTATAAGCACTATGTTTAATTAATGGTTCACAGCTCACTGTAATGTGGCTGCATGCAGTTAGAAGAACATTTTTAAGTGTCATTAATGTAGAGTATTTGTAAACAACTTGTAATATATTTTATGTTATATATTATTATTTGTTATTTTGCTTTGTCGTCATTCATTATTTGTTCCACTTACTGTTGCCAACAGAAGTTAAAGATGTTAACGACAACATTAACAATAATATCTTCTTACAGCCACATTATAGTTTGTTATAAAGAATTTAAATGATTTTAAAGGGACTCGTCTGGGAGTATGCGAGGCAAAAATAGCTCTGGAACCACTTAGATAACGATTCAGCAGCTCACTATATTAGCCATTGTTCAGATAAAGTGCAAATGTTTGTCACTCTCTCTCCTCCTCCAGCTTTTTATTTTGCCTCGTGACTCAGCAATGGCTTTGTGGATTCAATCATCACGTATTTATGAGAAGTCCTTAAATGCACTCCAGTTCTGGAAGCGTGGTACTGAAAGAGATTTTCTTTTTGTTTTTTATCCCACTCATCCTTTCTATGTTTTTTTTTATATTTGCTGGCAGTCATCCTCCCTGTCTCATTTTCCTCCAACTTATATTCATCTAGAGGTCCTCTAAGGGAACTAATGACGCGACTGAAGCATGAACTCAATCAAAGCTAAGCTTTGATAGGCTGACTAATACATTCCCTTTGCTTGATCAGAACTTTGATTGACACCCTCTCAAACACTGAGTTTAAAACGGGCCCGCATTAAATGGATTTATAGCCTTCATTCACAGGAACAGATTGTTGCTCTCTCTCCCCGTACGTAATGAATCATAAATGTCAGTTTTGGTTATGATCAAAATTGTTGTGATGGATCCTTTTTGTCTGTTGTCAATAAATGACACCCTTTTTTTTTGGTTCCTCTTGGCATGCTCGGGTGCTGGAGATCCAATTCATACGGGTAATGGGAAAACAGAAAATGTCAGTTAAATGAGATGCATACACATATGGCCACTAACTCTTAAAAGACCCATGTCTGTCAAGACCCATACAGCAATAACACTTTGGTAATGGCAAGGACAACCATGTTTGAATCGTGTCTAATTGGTAGTTACTGGTGTTGATGTAGGGTCTATGAGCCCTGCTTATGGAAATGGGGTAGAGTAGGAATTATAGTTAGAGGAATGAGCTGTTGGCTTTAGTAGCTGTTATCCTAAGCCTATCAGTAGGAATTAGTACCAACATCGAAATCATTAAAAACAAAACTGTAAACCTTTAGACTTAAACAGTGTTCAATGAGAACATAATCCCTTTTTATTAAAGACTGACGTGTAAACACAGGATCAAGCTAATCAAGGCATGCAGGCAGCTTACCACTGGCCTAGCCATTTTGTAGCTGTGCCTTTGTTTGTGTGCATTTACTGTTCAAGAATCTAGAGCACAAAAGTTTCTGTATGTGCATGTACATGTGTTTCTCTTTCAATGAGAAGGAGACTCTTGGCATTGTTGGCTGATAGTGGGATTAAACTGGCTAATGAAAGCAAGTGGGGGAAAAAAAACGCGAGAAAAAAAAAAAGAAAACATGTCTTAAAATCTCTTCCTGAGCTCATTTAAAAAGCACTAACCCAGCACTTGCCCTGTAAGTGGAGGACACAGGTAGTGTGGACGCAGAGACAGTTTTCAAATTCCAGTTTTCTGTCAACAAATGTTCTTTTTGTACCACTTTTCAGTCCCAGTTTTGTCATTTTATGTCCCTCATAAGTATTCAACCCTATCTCCTATCTCTTTTTATTCAGGATTTTCCTTGCGTTTCCTCCTTGAGGCTCTGAAGTTCAAGTGTGTATTTGTATCAATTGTGCTATGTTTGGAGAGTATCCCAGTGTGTTTTTCCCATCATACCATGATATCATTTTCTTTTTTCACCCAATACATTTCCACTATCTTTTTTTTTTTTTTACTGTAGTCCCCTTGCTAAATGAAAGTAACAATTTCTTTATTTTTCTCTCTTCATTTCTGCAGTCAAATCTGGGTTCAGCCCAGGCCAGTGAGTAATGAAGTATGGCTGTAATATCTTCCACTGGCTGACAGCCAAATCTCATCTCTATACACTTTTTAAAGGTGTGTGTGTGTTTCTCTGTGTGCTTGTCTGTATCAGGATGCCTGTGTGTGTGTGTGTGTGTGTGTGTGTGTGTGTGTGTGTGCGTGTGTTTGCTGTTTAAGTGGAATGATCTGTCATCACCACCCCTGTCTCCCTCCTGGCACGATGTTCCATCATATGCATGCACATTTCAATATAAAATGCACCGTCATGTTCCTGTCATTTGCACAGCCATGATAATAACCCTTCCCAAATTGTAACCTGATCCATCTCAGAGGATAAAGGTGAATGTCTTCAAACCGTCCCCACATTTAAGTTAAACTGACAGATAACAATTTGATAAATATGGCTCTCACACCTGACTGGGTTCATCTCGCGATCACAAAGAAATAAAATTGCCTTCGATTATAATCTTGGAGTGTCTCAACCAATCTAAATGTCCCCTTTGTGACAAGGCCCTGACTCCTTCAGCTGACTTTAATTCTTTATAACCACCATAAACCCAGATACTCCGCAATCAAATTATCTTGGCAACCAGGCCAGCTCTTATACAATGTGAAATATGTGCTGGGTTGCTGCTCTTTTTGGCAGATGTCTAATATAACTTAGCCTAATTGGAGAGAAAAGGCCAATCCCACAGTGGGCACTCGTGTCATTCGGCTCTTGACCTGAAGAAATGCAAAGTGTTTGGCTAGAGAGGGCTATAATGTCCCCTGCATTCATCTGTCACACTCACATCATTTTATTTACTAACTTGAACGGGAGGTGTGAGATGCATTTATGCATGTTTTCATGTGGGAACACATGCATGAAAGCGTGCATGTGTGTGTGTGTCTATGCACATTTCTGTGTAGGAAATGCAACCAACTGGATCTTACTTGTTTGAGCTAATGGGAGAACAAGACAGATTAATTATGTTTTTCTCACAGATATTCTGCGCAGGGCTTTAAACATGAATAAACACCAGCGACAGTGTCATTTATCCTGTCAATTATGTGTTAGACACATGTCTCTGCAGGGTTAATGATTGTGGTTGAGTGTCGCTCATGTGTTCATACAACACGCAGGAAGAGTCCACCGGGTTTTGTTCCTGTGATTTGTGTTTTGTTTAGTGAAATTATACCTTTCACTGTGATATTGTCACCACATCATTTTTGTTTAATCACCGTCTGACCCTCATTTTTTTCTCCCTTTTTTGTTTGTGTTTGCATAAAAGTTGCCACTCAGCAATTAAAGCAGAGATTTTTCTTCCTTTCTGCATTGAGAGTCTGGCGCTATATCCAAGGGCATGCGCAGCAGTCATTGTACTGCAACAATGATAAGGAGAAGCAGAGAACATAGTGTGGGAAGAACACAGCGTCTGATTTGGCTGTAGAGCTGCCTTCTGTCTGATCTTCAGCTAAAAAGGCCCTAACTCCTACAACAGGCTTATAACCCCTCGCTAATCCCCCCTTCTGACTCATTTCACCGCAGTTTGAAGCTCTCTCTTTAAATCTCTTGTTCACTCGCTGCTGTGCACACGCGCACACACACACACACACACACACACACACACACACCCATATATGCCAGAGACTCTGAATAACAAAACCCTTCAGTTGAAATGGAAATGTCTCGCTGGACCGGTAAATTGCACTGTGAGAAATATCTTTAGCCAAATGTTCGCACACAGGCACAAGCAGAAGCACAAATACACACCGCGCATCCATTTTGTGATTTTGTGTTTAATTATAAGTGCGTGGATGCTAGCCACCCGTGACCTCCATTACAGAGTTTTTTTTTTGTTTGTTTTCTTTCAGCGTGTGTTAAATGTTTTCTTGTTTCTGAACATAATGCTTTTCATGGGGAGAGGAAGGACACCCTCAGCGGAAACCCACAATACACACGCACACACACAGTATTTACATATTTGTCACATTGCCTCTCTCTTATCCTATTCAGTCTAAAATTAGCAGATTTATTATTTTTTTTTATGCAGACCAAATTGAAAATAGTGAGTCGCTCTGGTAGTGTGACTGTGAAAGGTTTTGAGGGGACAGGAAGTAAACCCCTCCTCTCGACAGGAGGCCTTTGTGTCATTATTAAAGATTAATGTTTTTACGAGCACCGGAGGAATTAGCATTAGTGACGGTTTTAGTGTCAAACGCTTGTTTCAGAGCTGTCACTCGCTCCCGCCTCTCTGGAATGAGACGACTTAATATCATGCCACTAATAATACCACCTCATCACACTGCCAAAATAGCAAATCACAGCCATGGGTTTAGTAGTAGGGGCAGAAATGCAGAGAAAATAAAACATGATTCTGTCGTGCTGCGCCCCGATAGTCTTCATAAGAAGCTAAAGCTACCTCTATTTATGTCTCTTTCACATATGATTAGCAGAATTGTCCCTTGACTACCATGTTGGCCCGAATATAAATGGATCCTCTTTCTGCCACACCTGCTTCAGGATAAAGATAAGAAGCCTCAGTACCTAACCAGGTGATTCAGCTGTTTGGTGATTTTGACAGTTTTAAGCTGAATAACTGCATTTCTTTGATAAATAAAAAGAAATAAGCTTCCCTTTCCGTGTAGCTTTTCCTTTTCATTCTTACTGCCCTATAGTCTTCAAGCTCTTTGTTTTATGCATCTGTCTGTGAGGAGTCCTTACACTGAATATAATGCAGAATATTCAAAATACTCTGGAGTTTCACATGAACATTCTCCAGCAGCTCGCAGTGACAGATTGTCCTACCTTCAGTGTGGCACTGCAGCCGCACTCTCAATCTTCATTGCTCTACGGAATTGCATTGACCAGTCACATGTGAATGGGATGAGAATGTGGTTATGGAGAGATGGTTATTTACCATGCAGAACATATCACCATCTCCCCATTTAGGGCCATTAGGCTCCACACTCAAACAATATTTCAGCCCCTTTTTAAGGCCAGACTATCGAGGGGATTTTTTTTTTATATGATCCAATTACCTTTGTTCATCAGACAGGAGTTAAATGTCAGTGATTCTCACTGTAATTCCTGTCCTCTCAGCTTCAATACACACATGCTTGAACCCAGATAGTGGTATACAGTCTCCTGTGCTGCGTGTAAGATGAGTGTGTAATAGCTCAGTGATGAGGGCAGGCTTATCACCAGGATATACGGACCATTTAGACCCCCATTACTTAAATGAATATACTGTAGATTCAGTCAGCAAAGCAGCCTTTGTAATCTTTAAACTACAATGCTGTTTTTGAGGAATTCTCTTTGGGATATTGGCAGAAAAGCTCTAAGCCTCAAACCTGCATTAATGAGTATTTTTGATAATATGGAGTCAAATGACTGTGTAATGGGACAGGTGTCGCCAGTTGTGCTTACAGTAATTCACAGATTATTAACATCCACCTTTGCAGCGCTACGTAGCTTTTATGCCTCTTTTAGCTCACTGTTCTGGCTTCACAGGCTTCATATTTACAGTTTAATTGACTCAACCCAAGCAGTTCCTGGCAATAAAGCTCTGAAACACTGACGCTACCCACCCAGTACTGGACGACAGACAAAGTTAGCAGCTGGCTAGCAAACTTAGTGGAGAATCTAGTCCATCCCCAGGTGGCCAAAAAAATGTATGAACATAGCTGTAACTGCATGTGGATGTTGAAAGAAATAATCTGTCACTTCTACACTGACATTTACTCTACTACTCGGTGTAGGCCACTTTATATTTTATAATAAAAAGCTTTCAACAGCTTGGTCAGTTCCGAACAAAAACTATCCTCAACTTGACAAGTGACACAAGCTTTATGCAGCGTGTGTAGAAGAGAGTTGTAACTCTGTGTGAAGGCCCTGTGGCCTGAGAGCTGTATCTCAGATAGTCATTTTTATCCCTTATTCAGGATAAGTCTTCTAACCAGACACAGTTTCCCTTCAAATTACACCCCATTGGGGTGCGTTCCATCTCATTTCCACCCTGTTTATTGCTAATTGTTAACTAATGAATTGTTCTCGGTTCCTCTTTAAACATACATATTTAATGTACAGTATGACAGCTCCTGCTTAGCAAGGGAAAAAACAGCAGAGAATTGAAATGATCTTTGAGCTGCAGAGGCTTCCTGTAATATATTATGCTCAGGGAGTTTGCAGAGAAAATGTCTTTGCAAAATGCTTAAGTATTTTAGTGCACAGTGCACGAATTAACAAGATCCCAGATTGCTAAACAGTTAATTGCATTATAGAGCATTGCTGTAATCTCTGCTACAACCCCAAGGTTGGACTAGGAACTAAATTCAGCCCTGGCAACATATTAACTGCAATATCAGGTTATTTTGGGCCAGTGGACAGTTAATGTGACAGCAGCTAACGTTAACGTTGACACTGGCTTTGGTAATATGAATGTTATTATTGGATAACTTGGTTAACTTAAAACGTTTTGCTGCATTAGCCTGAAGATTTGTTGTCTGACCTTTATGCCTTTTCTTCTTAAGGGACCTTTATCCAATTCATTTGTGTGTTTTTATTTTATTTGTTATCTTATCTATCCTCCTGACCTCTAACATGAGATGGATCTACTTGAGGGGGCGTATGAGATGACGATGGTCCTGCAACTGCCTTGCAATAAAAGTAGCCTATTTGGGACCATGTAACTTTGGTCATAAGGGATGTCACGACATCAAGCAGCTGACAGGTTGATTTTTTTTCCCACAATAATTTATTTCCACAAATTGCTGGTGGCCTTGCGGCCCATTTGCCAGATTTGGCAGATTGCCAGTCTGAGCCGTACACCACCACGGTAACCAGATACCCTTATCCTGATAAGAAACTAGGTGGTACCGTGCTAGTTAGTATGCAGGTGATACACAAACCAATTGAGGAGCCTTCAACCAATGTCAGTCAATGTCAGTTAACAGCATGAGAGGGTACATGTTTGATTAGCCTCTGAAGTGAGGGATGTGCCTTTAATCCCTCCTCTAACTAATCCCTCTCCTCTTGGAGGGTCCTCACTGCCTGGGGGAGAAAAGTGTTGTTAAGTCCTGAGTGTGGTGCCAGCGGTCACACATTATTCCGTTCATACTGCACCCTGTCTTCTTTTTTGTGCTATCACATGAACCAGTGTGATTCACGTTCAGTACAAAGTGGACGTGTTTCTTAATGATGATGGTAAACTATGGCCACCATTCTGTTATTAGTCATAGCTTAACAACTATTTGAAGGTTTTTTTTTTTTTTTTTTTGGAGACACACTTCGTCAGATATCCAAGCTGCACAGTTGTTGATTTCTGATTACTTTTCCTGCAGAACCACCGGCAGTTCAAAGTTTTCACTTATTCTGTATAAAATCTCATCATCTACACTATAAAGAGGCACAAAACTTGGTACAGAGATTCATGGTTCCTGCAAATTCTCAGACTTTGATGATCCCCTGAGTTTTCCATGCAGGTGACATTTTGTGGTTTTGAGTGAAATGTCTCGCCAACAACTTTGGTGCAGACATTTATGATCGTGTCAGGATGAATTGTAGTAACCGGTGATACCTTAACTTTTCATCTAGTTCCATTGTCAGGCTGAAATTTTAGTTTGTCCAATACTGGTACCACTTTACAATAAGTTGTAAACAGTGACTTCACTGTTAACCTAATTTTTTACAACCATTTATCAAGTTGTGATAAGTTCAAGTTGAGTTATTAACATTTGTTACTGGCAAAATGGAGTCTTAATGTAAAGTGTGAAACACATCACCATGTGAAAATTAGTTACTATAAGGCTCCCTTTCAAATGTTTGTAGGATTGTTTAACCTTGACAGAGCTGTACAGTCCATTGAACACCAATATTATAATATGAATGCATTATGACTGTCTTCAGCATGAAAAGATGGATATTCATTCACAGAACAGCGGTTTTAGACATGTGCCCTCCAGTACATCTCTCATTCTCATGCCTCAATTACTATTTTTTCCTTATCAAAAACGTTTTAAAGCTGCAATTACAGAGCAAGGTCATGAAAATATTGGATGATAAATCCATACTTGATACTATACCATGTAGCAAATGGAAAAAAGGGAGAAAAAAGGCAAAACTGGCCGCTAAAGCTGATTGTAATTCCCCAAGCACCACTGGAACTTGAAACCTCGTCTTGTGGCTTTATCCTGAATTCTGAGTTTCAGCTGCCTGTACCCATTATGAGCTAACATGCCAGAGCGTATCTTGTTCTGTGCAATTCAATTTAGCCAAATGAATATCCGGGCTGCAGATAGCATGCTCTAGTAGCTATAGAAAACCTCAACGCAGACAGCAGCTGTCATAGAGGACCAGTCGCTGCATAATGTAAACCAAATGCTTTGACAATGGTATCAATGTGTGATCAATATGCAATAAAAACTCATTAAAGCATCCTATGTTCTGTCATGGAAATTAATTCCAGAAGACAAATCTGCAATGTGTCATCCTGGATATGATTTCAGTCCATCCTTGCAGAAACAAGTTATTTAAAGCCAGAAATTGGATATGGAGAGGGGGAGAGAGGGAGAGTGAGGAGAGAGAAATACAAAAACAGAGATGGAGAGAGGGAAGGGGAGGATGAAACCAACCCATCTGGAAGAGAGGAGACAGAAAGAGTCTATGACAGCCCAGCATAATGAGATTTGGTAGTCTGTATGGCTTTCTATGCACCTGAAAGGGAATTAACATAAACCATACACACACACACACACACACATACACACACTATTTTACATTCTGCTCGCATCTTTTCAAACTATCATTGCTCCATATCCATCCCTCCCACTCTCAGTGATTTCAGCATCTGGTGGATCAATCATCTGAATGTTTATTGCAATTGGCGTCTTTCTACCTGATTTTAAAGGCAGTGAGACAAAAAAAAAAAAAAAAAAAAGAAGTGACTGAGACGTGATGTATAACCATATGCTTCCCTGCAAACATGCAAGCCACACAACCCAGCAGGATGTCATTGGATGTTTTTGCCACAAATTGTGGTTTAATCTTGCCTTGCAAAGCCTTCATGTTGGGATACTGCTGTGAGCTGTTGGTGGGGGTGGGTGGGGGGTGGGCGGGGGGGACGACAAATGCAGAGTGAATTTTATTGTGGGGTAGTCTATGTCTGCAGTTCGCCAGGGAAGGACAACAAAATATACGCATCACAACAACTGTATGATAAAATGTAGTTGCTGGGGAATACAACCTTCCTCCCACTCTGCATGGGCTGATATGTGAGTGGGTTATTGTGTGTTCCCTTTTTTTCTAGATAATAGATAATACATACTTTTAAAAAAAGTTTTATTTCTCAGAAGATAGGAATAAACATAGACTTGCATGCATGTTCACTTGCACACAGAGGAACATACACAAGTCCACACACGCACCTCTCCTCTCACTCAGTTTTATGATCTAATCCCACATATTACCCTGATGCGCATTAATATGAAGATTCAGCTGTTTATTGATTGCCTTAGCTTCTCTCTGCACATTGGTCTGCATGCCCACAGGTAACAATGAGCTTCAGGAGACAGACACAACAGATAGTCTGCATTTTTCAAAGAGGAACACAGGAATATGAGTATTGATCTGGTCTTCGTCTGGCTTTTATATGAACAGACCCTCGTTCCTCTGCAGGACTCTTAGACTTTGAAGATGAGACCAAGGCACGCGCTTTCCAACTTGCCAAGGTTTCACTAAATCACAACTGATTGAATCAGTGGTTGTAGGAGGGCTGGGGGGGTCTTGTTTTTTTCGTGTTTTGGACTATGTGTTCATATGATACATGCACTTTTCTTAAATTTTCACCCTTGATTATCTGCTGAGTTTGAATGGTGTATTGATTCATTTTACATTTTCCCAGTCATCTGGGCTTTTAGGAGCAATTGCTCATACTGGCTCCACTGACGCATGATCAATGGTGTGGATTACTCACATGAATTACTGACTTCAAATCAATGCAATTGACTCATAATCATTATTTTAGGCTGGTAAATCACCATCAAAGGTGGCACTTAGTGGATTTACCTGACTGTGTTGCAGTTGTCCCTTTGTTAGTGTTGTTAATAGGCAACCTAATGATGTTCTTTAGTCCCTGTGGTCCAGTTTATTATTTGAATGGTTGTTTCTTTCCACAATAAAACACTTACTATTCTGTCTCTCTGTGTCTTTTTTTGTTTGCGGCATCATGTTCTGGCTGTTGTTGGAGAGCAGGAGGACTTGTAAAGTTGGGCAGAAGGGCAGAAAGGCTGTGTGCGTTGTGGGCGTGCATGTGTGCACTTTTGTGTGCATGCTATGACTGCAGTATTTTGTTCTGAGTCAGATCCTGTGAATAGCTCGGCTAATTTTTCCATTTATCCCTTACTCTGCGTTTACAAATCGGCCCTGTCACATCCTATTCATCAGTTCCAGGCCTTTCATTTATTCAACATGCCCCCCCCCCCCCCCCCCCCTTATTATATTCTGTCTGTTTTTCAGATTCTCCTTGAACCAGTTGGGCCACTTGCACCCACAGCATTGTGGTAAAAAAATATTTTCAGTACCTTTGTCTTCCATGTGTCCCCTTCTAACCTTACCTCCCTCATGTGTAAAGTCAAGTAGTTTATTTTCTACGTGTATGAAACATTGGAATATTTATAATGTATTTGCTTACTCGAGCAGGTCGACAGGAATTACAAGCCTTGGGAACATTTGTCGTTCAGAAATGCATGACAACGCACACCCGGTCGTTACTATGTAAAATCACAGATGAATATTTATAATTCTTCCCATCTGTTTGATGAATAATCATCATCAGCATGATTTGCTCCGACAGTGGACGTAGTACAGCAGCCAATCACAGGCCACTTTAAGGCCCACAGTCACAAAACATCTTTAAAAAAGATGAGTATAGAGCAAAGCTGCCCATTATGCTGCGGCACGGAATTAGCCCATGTTCCTACCAGCCATCCTGAAGTTGGATATTCTCATCGCTTGCTATCAGTGTGGCTGCACATTCCTGATCCTCAGTATCATTCGGTGTAGGGAGCTTGCAGTGGGCTGGGAATTCATTGGAACTGTATGAATCACAGCATGTCTGTCTTTTCTGTCCCATCCATCCTCCATTACTCTGGGTTAGGGCAGGGCTCAGTGGATTGATGAATGGGGGATGTGGCTTGCATTTCCTTTACTACTCTCTCCAAGCTATAGCATGGAAGCCTCGCCAAACTGCCTTTCAACTGGTTCAATGGTTTATTGCTGTTTAACACTGAACGTGTGTGTCTGGGTGTGTATGTGTCCTTGTGAAAACACACACACATGCGCGAGCTGAAACACACATAATAAATCTGTTGTGGTGTTTTGAGTGTATTTTTGTTATGGAGCTTCATTGCCTCTATGTGCTGGAAGACTGTTGCTGTCTATGTCTGAGTGGAAAGGCGGCTTTCTGCCATAGAAAACCCTGCAACAGCACAATGTATATGGCTCAGCTTCCACTGCCTCGGGCTTCAATTGAATTGACTCATATGCAGTTTATTTACTCACATTTAACTGCAGCAGATAGCAAAATCTGGCTGGTCCATGTGGTATATCATATCTGCTTTTCATTACCCAGTGTCATCTCTGGAGTGAATAGAGTTCATCATATTCATCTTTGAGAGTGATGTATATAATTTTCTACGTCTGTCTTTGAAATGAAGGCAATAGTCAAGGCATTTAACTCTGCAAAGGATCTGAAGATAATGCATTCTGCTCTTTAAAAGGAAGATAAGTAAAGTTTACCTCAACTTGAAAGTGTTATTTGGGTCCACAGTGCTGACTGATCTCAGAAAAGGGAACTGGTAATTGTGTGCTTTTTAAAGCAAAAAGCAGTGTGGTTTATTGAAGCGAGACTATGGGACTTTTGCTGAACACCAGCCACTGTGGCCACAAATCACAATTTATAGTGTAATGGTAAATGTTGAAATATAATGAAACCGTAGCACAAGTAGAGAAGAGTCTTAAAATCAGAAAATTGGCTCAGTAATGTCAGTTAGACAGCAATATCTAACTAAAGTTAGCTAACATCAGCCACCATTAGCTGCTGGTCTTACCAGACTAAGTAAGGATGTAGCAGCAAAACCCCTGAGGGTATTGAATTGAGCAAGGGTGAATTTTATTGCCAATGATTCAGCTTCTCATTTCTAAGAGGAAGATTGTGGTTTTTCTTCTTTTAAAACCTACATAATCTCACTTTAATTATGGAGGGAGAAGTGATGGCTCATACTGAGCCATTTGAAATTTCCTGCATCCACGTATAAATTTGTCTTCAAATATGGTCATATCTTCATCTAAGTTACAAGCTACGATTTAAGCTACAATTATGAACAAACACTATCTATTTGAAATAATGACATACTAATCAATATATTGTTCTTGTCCATATTGAAAACATCATTTAGCATTCACAGTTTAGGCTGTAAAAGGTATGTTAACCTCTCCACTAATGGCATCAACAGAAGCTGATTGGATTGGAGTCAATGAAACAAGATTGGATGTGTGGGTTAGAGCTACTTTAAAAAAAGAAAAAAAAGAAAAAAAAAATCTCAGACTTACGATCAAGAAGAGTTGATCTGAATGAAGCTGGAAAGTGTTGGAAAGTCATCTCAAAGACAAACTGTCTAGAGATAGAGATGATTTAACTCTGTGGCCACTGTCCCTGGAAGTGGGTGCCCAGCTAAAATAACTTCAAAACCACAACACAGTGATCAGTTAAGTAATGAAAACCTCAGAGTAACAGCTAAAGGCTTAAATGAATCACTGGGGGTGGTCAACATCTCTGTTTGTGAGTCAACTATACACAAATCATGGCTGCATGGCTGCATGACGCATGGTGTCCATGGCAGGACAGCAAGGAGGAAGCCATCATGATGAAAACGTCATGGAGGGAGCATCATGATTTGGGGCTGCTTTCCTGCCTCTGGGCTTGGACAGCTCACCATCATCAAGGGGAAAATGAAAATCTGCCTGTTGCTGTGGCCCAGTCAGAACCCAGACCTTAATCCAATAGAGATGATGTGAAATGACCTCACACCAGACATCCTAAGGAAATGGCTGAGCTGAAGCACTTCTGTAGGAAGAATAGTCTAGAATCCCTCCTGATAGTAGCTTAAGCACATTGTGTTTGTCTGTACTTGTAACTTAGTTGAAGATCAGATGACATTTTATGTCCAATTAATGCAGAAAACCAGGTCATTTCCAAAGGGTTCTCTTAACTTTTACCTGCCACTGTAATGAAAGTACAGCAAAGACTTGATTTTCAGTGACAGGGATTCAGATGTGGTCTGACCACCCCTTGCTTCCAACATTTCTACCTTGGCAGGTTACCAAAATGGTGTCCAATAGCTTCTGTAACTGTGTAACTCACTGTGACTTTTTACAAGTTCTCTCCTTGGCCATTACAGAGATAAATGAACCAAATACAGAAATGTTTTTCACTATGGTACAGACACATTATTGGAACTAATTCACTGCCTTCCCTCTTGTATGGAGCTGTGATGGTGCAGGGTAAACAATGGGGTGTACATTGTCGGCAATACTATATAATAACTGAGCCACAGTTTCCTCAGGTGTTCTAACTTTATGGCCTTAAATGATTGGCTCATTGGCTTTTACAGGTACACCTGTATCCCACAGTCTCCTGTGTAACTAGCAGCATGTCTGCCACTGGTGAAAATGTGGGTATGCTCTATGTGTGTGTATGCATGTGTGCTATAGTGTCTCCATATCACAACTAATCCTGGGGGTAGAGTGCAGCTGTGAGAGGTTTTAATTGACTTCAGGGAGGCTTGGAGGGTAGATTAGGATATGTATATGTTTGTGCATGTGTGTATATTTACGTGTCTGCAAACAGGCACATTTATGGGGCGTTACCATAGCTATTAATGTCACAGCTGGAAGGGGAAGCATTAGTGTGGGAAATGGAATCTGTATACTATCATGTGCGTGCATGCATTTGTGTTTATGTGTGTGTGCGCGCGCGTGGTGAGTACGAGTTGGCGCGATGTGAAATGTCACACCCCACGGGAAGCAGGAGGTTTTGATGTGGCACATCCTTTTCCATTTTAAGCCCTAAAATATCCCCTGGGCATCCAATCAGCTCTGAGTGGGTGGAGCGTGGGAGTGAAGGCTGATGGGAAATCTGGCTGGCCTTCATGGCAGGAGCCTGAGTCTTCTCCACCTGCGGACGTCAAGGTCTTATTACAAATACTTCACTGACCACCCCACGCAGATTATACAACACCTGCCTAATAAGCAGGATCTGTCAAGAATCACTGCTTATACCTCACGGCCGACTCCTCAGAAGAGTGGTGACTGTCACAGTTTACAAGGCAACAAGTCAGAGGAAAGTGAAATAAATAGTAAATAGGTCAGTCTCTGAAGGCTTTCGCTAAGGGAACATGCATGAGAGAAATGGGATTTGCACACACAGATATGCACACACACGCATGGGCATGCAAACACATTGACACTTTAGCACACGGTCCAGCTCTTACGTTTCTTTGGTAGACACACTCCCCTCTGCCTCTCATTTGACCTGAAATAAAATGACCCTAATGTGCTCGCCGTCTCCGTAATGTGGTCGTTCATTGGTCTGTGTGTGTGATGTGAGTCATGTGTTGGCCTATGCCCATTACAGTATACATGCCCAGACCTTCAAGTTCAAGACAGTTCAAGTATCTCAAAGGAGTTTTAAATCGAAAGCAACTGGACTTGGTTATTTGTCTGGGAAGACGTTTCACCTCTCATCCAAGAGGCTTCATCAGTTCCTTCTCGCACCTGACCAGGCTGGGACCAGTCCCTGGTCCTTTGAGATACTATGACCTGGACAAATGAGAATATTCACAGGCTTAAGACAGTTCAAGATTTATCAGAACCCAGTGTGAGGGTGATAAAAGACGACGGTTCCTGATCGATTATCCCAACAAGTCTTCGAAGCAGCACGTAGCAACGTGGTGAACGAGAAAGAAACCGTCGTCAGTTTTTACAAGATGGAAAGAGTGAAAGAAGAGCGGCAGTCAGTCCCAGTGGGGTGGAAACGTGGGAGGCAAAATTCTTGGCACAATCTGAGGAGAGCAAAGGTTCTGCCAGTCAAAACGCAGGCTGAAGTTAGTTTGGTTTCCAACAGCTGGATCCACATAGCACCTAACACAGTCTGTCCTGAGCTGAATTTAGTTTCAGTTTTGGTATTGATCAGCTGGACTCACCTGATTAAGGTCAGTACAGCAGGTCTGTTTGCATCAGTGACTCAGATCACATAGTTATTTTGAAGAAGCCTTTCTATCTTCTTCTTCTTTAAAACATCCTGTGTATACACCATCTCTGGCTACCTGTGTTTATTTGTGGGGTGGTTCAATACCCGTCAAATCTAGTTCACATTCTGAAGTGTCCTTCGGCAAGTTAATGAACCCCTCGTTGCCCCTGATCTATCCTTGATGTGTGAATGTGTGTTTATGATAGAAAAGTGCTATATGTGGGAAAAAGCTCTGTATGAATGTGTGTGTGAATGGGTGAATGTGGCTTCCATCGTAAAGCACTTTGAGTGGTCGATAAGAAGAGCAGTCCATTTACCACTAACCACCTGAACACCTGCTGAAACACATGAACATTACATTGGCTACCTAATACCCTGCATTGATTTTATATCTTTTTAGACTATATTGTCATAATTATTGCAAACATATGTTACAATATTGCCACATCGCCAGTCCACAGTGGTAACACGCTAAAGTGGCTAAGCTGTTTTTGAGCAACGCCGAAAGAGGAAAAGTGGGAGCATCACACCACATTACACTTGCAGAGGCCTTCTCCCGGCGGCACAGTCAGACTAGCTTTCTGCTTATTAAAAGCCAAGCCGACATGAAGGTGAAGTACAGAAACCTTCTGCTGCCTCTCAGAGGTGATCTGAGCAAGGGAACGGCTGAGAGAGAGAGAGAGAGAGAGAGCAAGAAGAGAGGCGAGGGAAGAGTGAACTTGACAGTTGGCGTCAAGAGAGCGTTTTCTCCCGACAGGTCCCACCTAGCCCGGGTCAAAGGCAGGAATTGAGATGAAAAAGTGAAGAGAAAAGGGGCTGGATATCAGGGAATATTGAAACATGATGAAGGGGGGGGGGGTGAGGACATGAAAGTTGCAGTGAGAGGTTGTGTTTCATACCTTTATCTCTCACTGTGGAATAAAGTCCCCATTTTGTTTAAGAACAAGCAACAAAAAAATAAATAAATAAATAAATAGAAATAATAATAGTAACTCAGCTTGATCTTATCACTCTAAGCTGTTGGTTTTTCATTTTTGTGCAAACTGATATCACGCGGACCCGCCACAATACATTTTCTATTTGGTGGGGGAGGTGCAGCAGCGCTGAAATGTAATCCTCTCTCACAATAATACATTTATTCAATCCACAGCTAGTGGATCAGTTGACATTTTTGCTCTTATAAGCTCCTTCATTCTGCCTGTGTCTCTTTCTCCCCCGTCGCCGTCCTTCCTGGGATCCCGTATCTTCCGCTTTCACATACATACTGCCTCTCTGTCTGTAGACTGAGTCACCTGTTAGTGATTATCTCACCTGCTACATGAGGGAATCTGACACATGTACATTACAGGCTGAGTGACACAGAGTCCAAGTGAATGGTGCAGATTGGTGAGTGGATAATAGCTTTTTTTTTTTTTTTTTTTTCCCCAGCATTTACACAAGAGAGGAGGCAGGGAAGGGGGGTAGGAGGAGAAGAAGATTAAAGGGGTCGAGGCAAGGAGAGGAAAAGAGAAAGAAAGAAAGAAAGAAGGAAGGTAGGAAATGAGGAAAGAAGACAAGTGGGGAAAAGAGAAGAGAACCAGGCGTTATCAGCGTTCACTCATCCTACACTGGAAGAAATTACCCTTCTCTGTCTCGCTCTGTCTGCGGTCACTGCTATCTGCCCGGGCTGGGGATTTGCGGTGGTCATAAATCCGTGTGCGTGTCCGTGCGGGTGCGTGTGAGGCGACACACGTGAAAGCAGGTGGGTGTTTGTGTTTAGATGTCCTGCTGTGAAAATGAAAGGACTTTGAGGACGAGGATAAAATGCGTGGAGGTGAATCTGCCGCATGATGAATGACCACTCATACATCACCAGAGTGTGAGTGTGCGAGAGAGACTGATGTGGCAGCCCCGCGTTTCCTCGGCTTACCAATAGTAAAACAACATTAGTAACAATTAAGTATGGGCGTCTCTGTGTTCGTGCATCTCTGCAGGAGAAGCTGTGTGTGTGTTTGCGCTCGTTTGTGAGCGTGGATTAGCCTGCACAGAGACACTAGTTAAAAGAGCCCTCCGGTTGATGAATTCTCTTTAGTGAAAAAGCTGATTTAATTGGGTTGCTCCCCAGTCCTTTCACCGATAAGGACGCCTTGATAAAAGATAATTCTCCTCTTTTCCCAGTGCTTCATCTTCCCTTCTTACATTTCTTACGCGCGTTATTCCTTATGCTTTATCGGCGACATCTCTTAGTTTTTCCCTTTTCAGTTGCTTCACCTTCACTATTTACCTTCCTCCCTGTGTATACAGTACATCCTCTCTCCCGCTTTCTAGCTCGCTCTCCTCTCCCTGCCCCTCTAATTTATTTTCTCTGTGTGCTGTGTGTGAAATGCTAAATTAGAAGTCGGGTAAAAAGAGGGCCTTGGAGCAAGAGACATCAATAGCTTCCTTTTAATTCTGAGAACTCCCGCTCTCCCCCCCTTCCTCTTTTCTCTGTCTCTATCTAGCCCCCTTCTTCTCTCTCCTTTCCCCTGCTAATAAAGCCAAATTGGCATGAAAGCTAGTGACCTCTCCCCTCCCCTTCTCTCTTCTCTCTGCTTGAAGACTCATGTCGGGGGAAGAAACGACAATGACAAAAAGCCTGATGTCATTTTCCATCCGAAAATATATCTCCCCCAACATCAGGTTCCTTTTATTTTTGACTTTCTTTATTTTAACTGCCTTTTATGCGGCCTTGCGCCTAATCTGTTTGCTTCAGGTGCCATTCTTGTGTGCCTGCCCTCTCTCACAAAAGAGCCCAGTATTTTCTTTCTTCCTTTTATTCCTTCTTTTTTTTTGCCATTCCCTTGGGAAAAGTGGGTTTGAACATTTTTTTAATGTGTGACACACTTGGTGTGTATTTAATAAGTCTGCCTGCCAGCCATACCTGCCTGCCTCTTTGACTGTCCCCTATTGAAGGAGTTAGTGAACAGCAATCCGTAGGTTGGCAAGACTCTCGCAGAGTTTAGATTTAACAATCGTGCTCTGTTTGTCATCTCTGTGTCTCTTCTGACCTTGAGGGGCATTTTTTTTATTTATTTATTTTTTTAACTTTTCCCATCTCCCTGTCACTTCTCTCACTTTTTAAAAGGAAGAAACTTCTTCAGTCCCTAAACTTAGAGAAGACCATTTTTAAATTCCCGAAGGGCAGGCGAGAGTCGAGCGCACCTGTCATTCGCTTGTCCTCCCTTTTCACAAGTTTGGCTATGAATTATAAATCCAGCATTTCACTCACTTTATCCTTCCCCAGGCATGGAGGGAGCTGAGCGTCATATGCATAGGTCCACACACACACTCACACACATAGACTCTGCATCCCTTTTGGGTTATTCATATAGTGCACATAGAAGCACTTGATCCATAGCTTATTTGCATTTCCTTTGTTCTCTCACTCCTCTGTTGCCCTCTCTCTTGTCATGCTCTTTCTGTTTTTGCCCCTCTCTTTGGCATGACACCAAAGAGCAACATACAGGTGAAAAGTTTTGGACCAGTGACACCAACTTTTCCATAAAAGTATGTATGACCTGCTGTCAATCGTATGCCGATGTTTCCTTTTTTCTCTGAGTGATTAATTCAGTGAGAGCCGCGATCTACCCTTCTGATCCCCGCCTCCCCCCTCCGCCTCCCCCCTCCGGTCTGGTGTTTGCATGTTTGTGTGTGTGCCGGTGTGTTTGCATTCGGTCTCACTGTGTACACAAGTGTGTCCTGTCCCTCTGTGAGTATTTACACATTAAGTTTGAGCCTGTGATTATTTTGACTTGGTAGCTGTGTTGTACTCTGAGGAGCCAAGGCACTAATGTAATTGGCAATTAAATTAAGGAAGCAGGCTTTCCACACACCCCCCGGTGAGTTTGCACAGTGTCTCCTGAAGTGCTCTGCACACATACACTCAATACTCAGCGAACAGGCTCCCTGAAGTAATAAGGTTCCAAAACTGTTATAAGATAACCTAAATGTGGAATGAACAGATTTCTCTCTGTCACTGTCAGGTCTTCACTGTCAGAAAACACATTTTTCACCATCAGCACTTGATCACGAGCCAAAGCCTGTTTTCCTTACTGACTGAGTGTGATACATGAAAACTTTATAATAGCTCGATGAACATCTCATTCACTTCAGTCTGTTCATTAAAGGAGCGGTCGAGCATGAAGCATTGCTCTCTGTCATGGTTCCAGTGATGGAAGAAATACTTCTTTTAAAATACAATACAATCATCTAAAAGTACAGTTCTGCATTCAAAATACTACTAGTATTATATTAAGTGTTAGTAAATATTTTAATAAATATTAATGTACTAAATGTACTAAAACTACAAGTGCTCTTCAATGTACAAGCGGCATTTCACTGCTGTAGCTAGTTGCGGCATAGCTAGTTCAAACTACCTTATATAATTAGGTAGCTTAGTCCAGAGGTTCCCAACCTATTGGTCAGACCCCGTCAAGAGGATAACAACATAAACCTGGGGGGTTGTGAGATAATTAATCCTTAAAGAAGCTATTTGTTAGTTTTGCTATTGCTACATAGCTAATGTTAGCATTAACAGCTGTTTACTTAGCAGTCTAGAAGAAACGTTGCGATCGAAACTTCATTCCTTTATCCGCCAAGGGCAGTCTCCAATGGTGGAAAATGACACCTATGTTAACTCTCATCTCTATCACATTCTATCACACTAGCCCCGCCCACATCAGGCTATCAAGTCACTTTCTGACAGCGACTTGCTGTAGCCTCCAATCTGCCCTGAAGACTAGGCCTTGCGCTGAGGGCGTATTATAACCTCTTGTCTTGTAAACGCTAGCGATCAGTCACCACCACCTGCTCCCAACAACAGACCATGTTTGGTGACAGAAAACTTACAAGTAGCCCCTTTAGGGAAAGCAGAAATAACAGAGTTCTGCTTTACACATTTGTTTTCAATTTTGGACTTTTGTGAAATACCTGATACTCTGACCTCTTCATCATTTAAATGAAACCATCTGAGATCATCTGAAATCACTCTCAGGTGGGAATGCGAACAACTCATTGACATCTGAAATATGATGAAGGGCCCTAAGGAGACACTGCATAAAATGAAAATACACAAAGCATCTTGTGTAAATTGTATTTATTTGCTTTCCATCACTGAATGTTTGCAATTACGAAAATAGTGAAAGTTCACATACAAAGGTTACACTAATGATCTTGTCTTTCTTTTCATAGGCCCAACAGTGATTTAGGTAGCCTGCATTAGTATATGAAACACCCCACTCCTCAACTTTCTAAATTACTCTCTGCTTTGCACATTACTGTGAGCCCAATGGGAGTGGGGTTTGTTTAGCTCCGCTCCAATGGGAGTGGATGTTGTTTGAAGGCCTGCCATTTCAATCAGGCTTGTTGTTCAGCTGTTGTTGTCTTTTGGGGAACCTGGCCAGGCTCGTCGCCAGGGGGACACATGTGGTTCATCACGCCTGTAATTGGATTTGATTTAGCATTCTCCACTTTTTTTCCTATGTTTAATTAGGGGACTGTGCCACAGAGGACCAGGAGAGAGTGCAAAGGAAAGCAAGATAGACCGAAAGAGGGAAGGACTGACACAGAGCCCAAACTGAGGTTGCATGGCGATTAGTGATTTGGGAAAAGTGGGCAAAATTAATTAGTATATATGGGTATTTGTCAGTTTACAATTAGTTTGAGTCCTACTCAAGGGGATGGAGGCAGTTGTATACAAGCTTTAAGTGACTACATTTGAGACCAGTGTTTTCACCATGTATCAGTTCCACAGCAAGACTAAGGGAGGGAAGGGGAGCGAGTGATATACGTGAGTAGCTGCATCGATTATGACATGGCCTTCCTCTCAGGGGGAACCATGGTCAGGCCATTTGTTTGACAGGAAAAGAGTGGGGGAAGTCTATTAGCGTGGTGCCTTCATGGACTGATGACAGGCAGCTGCAGCGGCGGCGGCCGAGCCCACTGGGACCGACCTTTTCACCCCTCCCCTGCTGGTGGCTGAGGCTGAGAGAAAGGGGGAGAAAGATAGCTGGAGATGCGACTAACAGCACTCGCAAACCCCACAGGTACATTCAAGGTCAAGATCTTTGTATTCCCCCATATTTAATCTAAAGGAGGGGATAGGACAAAGGACGTGTGGGAGAGAGAGAGGAAGAAAAGGGGTCAGAATAATGGTTTTCACCTTCCCCTTTCAATATGTAACCGTCAAGGAAATAGAAATGGCTTGGTAAGGTGAGAAAATGTCCAATTTCCAATTGAAAATCCGTGTTAGAGCAGCACACTAAAGCCTGCTTTTTAAAAATGCTATCACTCATATGCGTTTCCTGTTAAAGTGACCAGTTAAAGGAGTGCACCACAGAAAATGATTTTCCTACCAAATATTCAGCCCCCATGTGAGAATTTTTATCTTTTTAATCATCACGCTCTGTCATTCTCCAATGATAGAGCCTGTACCTCTAATGCCCTGGCCAATACAGTGTTGAAAAGTTTCTGCTGGTGGCGCTGTCATTTAGTCTGTCATTTAGCCACGGATTCTGAGCTCATTGTTCGTGTTAGTTCGTCCTGTGTCCACTCTAAACAACCTACCTTTATGTTGCCACAAATCACTTACAAAACCATCTGCAAGTTTCCGTCAGGGCCGCGAACATTTAAGCATCAATTCAGCTGGACATTTATGAGGGCAGAAGATGTAAGTAAGTCCAGCCACACTTCATCTGAGTCCATTAAGTCCCACTTAATGAAACCTGCATGCTTGGGCTGGTTTGACATGTCTGAAAGAAAGAGTCCTCTGCATGTATTAATCCCTCAGAGCAAAGGCCATATGTGAGGAAATCGTTTTTAATAAGCTGAAATGTTGTCAGCTCAACGCAAAAATAAGATAAAAAACATGAAAGTGCTGGATTTTTGGTAAAATTTTTAAACTCCTTAGACTGAATCATTGTTTAATTAGTATTCAAGCGCAGGATTCAGTAATAACACCCCACATTTGATCTGCTAGAAGTCAGGAAATTACATATTCAATCAGGCCACTGAGGGAAGAAAAAGGTGAAAATTTTGTGAAAATTTTAATTGAATAGCTAAATAAGGGCAAACATAATTAGATTCTAGTGTATTTAAAAGGGGCCACAAATCCTTAGTAAATACCCCCCCAAACTCTTACATACTATGCACAAGAGGATATTTTAGTTCCGTGAGTTTCCTGACACTGGGAGTTTGGAGCGTTGTATGTTAAAGCTTCATTAACTGGTGAGAGGTTGAATTTCATTGCATCAACTGACAATAAAGAACAGCAAACAATTATTTATGGCACAATTGTGCGGATCACCACTTGCAGCGTTTTGAACAACCACAATCAGTCAAGCTACTTGGCTTCCAAAAATTACTAAGCGGCTTCCCTCCTGACTGTGCAGCAGTAGCCTCGAGCAACGGCAACGTTCACTCACTGCCTTCGCCGTCATAGATCAAATTTGGGAACTGATTCCAACTTATTTAAATTTTCCCCCACATGATTGTCCAAGCCCACGCACATTGCCCTGAGCCAAGCTTGAGTTAGCAGCCCCACTCCTCTTTTTTTTTTTTTTATTATTATTATCATCTCTGCACAAAACGTAATTCAAAACTGCCTCGCTGTTTTCCCCTGCTGTCATCCTAACATCCCTCTGCCCTCCTACTGCAACCCACACAACGTGAGTGGCAGTGGTTTGCCCACAGCATTACACTGTAATCTAAGTCTACCACTGAATGACCATCAGAACAAGATAATTATTTAAAGCTAGGCAGCCATCAGTGCTGGCAGACCACAGAGCTTTCAATTCTGTGCTTTTTTTGGGTGGTGGAGAGGCGAGAGAGAAGCTCTGCTGTATATTTTGGTGGAATAATCACACTGCAGTTGCTCGAGGCTTTTATTTTACATCTCAATTTTGAGCTGTGTTTGTGGCCATACGAGCCTCAGGCAGCAGACTCTTACTATACATGCATAGGCAGCAAAGAGATGGAGGCTGTTTAAGCTGTACCGTGCATCCGTCTTCACGTCAGTGCACAAGTCTCAACTGTCATGCCATTGGCTCTCTCCACCCCTGTTGTTACCTGACTCCATGGTGGCTGCAGTCTGCAGACCAGAGAGATGAATCCAACCCAAGTCCTTGACTTTCTGAAAAACTGTCAGTCAGAGGAGTGAGATTGATTTTTGTCCCGAGGTTGCAATTTGAGATTCGAGTGTAAACATAGTAATTTTCATTGCAATTCTGAAAGTTCATGTTGTCTGAAAAGACATGACATAATGAATGAAAGTGAGTGCCTGTCTTGGAGACGCACAGACTAAATTGCCATGGAGTCACGTAAAGGGCTGTTACAGAAATTGAGTGATGATTGTACAATTTAAATGGCAGAGAAAAACACAGTGTATTTACAGGTTATTGGAGTGAAGAGGATTTGTTCAGAATAGAACAACAGTTTTAGAAGATGTGCTAAGCCTGAGTCAGTTTGTATGTAGACTCTGACCAAGGTCATTCTGACAAAGATGCTCTTTTTCCAATATGGCATCAAATGTTTCAACTCAGGTAACATCTTAATATGAGGGTTGCTAGAAAAATGCAGCCACTGAATTTATATTCAGGTCAGTTCTCTCCTGTTGATTGAGTTTGATTAGCTTTCGGATCGACAGGACACTGTGACATGGAAGAGTAATGAAAGTAATTTTCCTCAAAGCTATCGCTTTTTTCACATCTAATAGGTCTGAGGGGGAAAAAAAAGATTCAAGATGTTTTATAAGAAAGGAAAGAGTTTCTCTCCGGCGAGAGTGGGGCAGCCAACATGATATACTAACACACCCACACACACACTCGCAGACGTAGAAAACCATGCAGAACTTGTTACCTGATGAGAATTTTCCTATTTCCCTAGATTTTCAACACTTGGAGGAATTTAAAGGTGTTGAAAAAATAGTGAAAATACAAGAGATTGTTTGCATTGTCTTTCCTTTGTGAGGCTGTGCCTGTGTGTTGGTGTGTGTGTGTGTGTGTCTCTGTCTAGACCTGGCCCCCAACTCTTCTATAGCCAGCCTGTCGTAGACTGCCCTGCTCAGCACTCTTGTAATATCCACTCATTCTCTTCCGATCCTCACACGCAGGCGTACACACCCTTCTGCACGCACACACACACACACACACACACACACACACACTCATTCTCTCTGTACTGTCCCTCTGGCCAATGCTGACTCAGGGTATATGGCGACCGAAAGAACAGACAAAGAGCTGACAACACCAGGTCGTTTGGCTCGTGGAGAAAAGGCTGCACTGCTTGACAGAATTTACAGCTCAGCGGCCGTAGCGCTTATGAACACTCCGTGAGGCGTTTTCATTTTTGACATTTCCTCCTTCTGTAGTCATCAACAACAACAAATGACATACCGCTCTGCCCTTTCTCCTGTCATTCACATACAGCAGTTCATCTATCTCAACTTACTTTAGCCGCATTGTTGCTTCTTTTGTTCGATCGAGATGAAATAAAATGGAAGAGGACGCCGTTCGCTTTTATGCAAGCGACCCCAGCAGTCAGTGTTCCCTTATCTCATCATTGATTGGTTGCTGGATTAGCCACCCACTCTGACCAGCACATGGTATCGACAGGCTGCCTGTCACAGTCAAAGAGCCCTCGAAGCCAATGAACAGGACACAATGGACTCGGGGCGGGGGGTATCGATGTCGACCAGGCTACCCATGAACCTCAGATGAGTCTTTTGGCTGTTACCACAGGGCGTCATTCTCAGGGCTGTTATCTTTTGAGTGCGTAGGTTGCAGACTATGGGCTTTATTACTTTAAAACAGTGACACACGGCTCATTACTCATTTCAAAATTAATATTGTTTAAGTTATTACTTCCCGGGAGGAGTGCATTCATCACACTGCCCTGTATACTACCTGTGTTACACCCTCAAAATTGGGAGTTGCATCCTGAGTGACCTTCACAAATGAGGATAATTCAATTCAAGTGTGTGTGTGTGTGTGTGTGTGTGTGTGTGTGTGTGTGTGTGTGTTAATGATCAGGGAATACAAACATTCAATGTCCACTTTGACTAATCTTCCAGCTGATTTCTCTGTTGCGCTCAATGTTCGAACTGTACCACAGTCAGACCGAACGCAGCTTGACTTGCCATGTTAAGGATGGATGTTTGGATGGATCACAGTTGGCAGATGATGGATAGGCAGCCCTTGTGAAAATGGTTGTTAATCAGTCTCAAAACACTTGTGTAATATTGGATATGACATCGGCTTCAGGCCATGAAATCAATTAAGTTGAAGTCCCTAATTAAAATAATCTGTTGCCACTATTACTTATAGGAATTTGCTGGTTTGTGAGTACAGATCAACAAACTGGAATCCATGATTTAATTCATTGTGATCAGAGGAAATGCAGCATTAAACAAAAAATTGGAATCAAGGGAAATTCTAAACGTGGACAAGATGAAGTGAGTGAACGTTGACCTCATGGAGCAGTGACTTATGGCTGCTCAAGGTCATCAGTAAAGACTTTGGAGAGGTGGGACCCACCATCACCTAGAAATCACTGCAGTCAGAAATGATGCGTTCAACGTATCATGGTTTCTCTGTCTGGAATCAAATCAAGTCTAATCAAATTTAACATTATTATCCAAACCTTATCAATCATTTACATACAGCTTTACGAGATTCGTTTGTTTTTTATTTATCTTCTCCTCATCCTGTTGGTTGAAAAGTTGATGCTGTTACAAAAGCAATTTTTCCACAATTATGAAAAACACAAACCAACAGATGGCAGTGGGATTTGATTTATTACAGAGTTTATTTTCATTTTATTCTTAGGTGGAGTAAATACAAAAATTCTTGCGGCCAAATGCAGTGAAGAATGTGCAACATTTCTCAGTGTGTACTTGTGTGGGTATGCAGTTTGGCATATTAATGTTTGTGTTCATTTGCCTTCATTCCTGCTATTTTTTAATCACAACTCATCCTTTGTGTGTGCACAGGCTCTACATGTTTATGGGCTTTCTCCTGAGTCTGGTTTGCACGATACGTGAAGTGTGTGCTCCCTCATGTGCCTGTGTGTATGTGCGTGTTTGTGCTCATGCTATCAGCTCCTTGCGATCAGCGGCGCGTGTTTATGGGCTCTGCCTGGCTCCCTGAATCACGCCGGGTCGTCGGGCCTCTCTGGCGCGCTGCTGCCAGTCTGGAGCTGGAGATAAAGTTCTGGCCTAAAGGAGAGAAGGCAGGCCACATCCACCCTCTGTCTACTTAATCCGCCCTCTCTCCCTCTCATCCCCTCCCTTGTTCCCTCTCTCCATCTCGCTATCTCTCCCCTTGCTTACCACCTCTCAGACCTGTGTCCTTCAATACACCACACTCTGCCTCATCGTTTTCCCCCCCTTCCCCCTGCTTTTCTCCTGCTGCTCCCTCCTTCTGCCCTGTCTTCCGACCTTTTATTTTTATTTCTCTTTCCATCCGCCCTGCCAGACCAATTCTACATCAGCCTCTCTTTCTCCCCCTCTTTGCTCTGTCTCCCTGTCTCACTTTCCCTGTTTTTCTCTGTGGTTGTGTTTTTTGTTTTTTTTTTAATGTTGCATCTTAACTGTTGCTAAGGTCTCTGAATATATCTGAAATTTGCATACGCTCTGAACCGAACTGAAACCAAAAAAAAAACTATCAATAAGTAATAAAAAGCCAATATATTTAACATAATCCAACAAGATACTTGTTGTATCGCTTGAGGTGTATTGTATGTTCGCAGTATTCATAACTTTCAGGACCTGAAAGCCTTGTTCCAGTCAAACAGGGCAAACAGGAGTTCACGCTGAGAAAAGAATAGATATTTTGTCGGTTCCTGTTCAAATAAGAGGCACACAATCAGTATATCTCTGACAAAACATTCATATTGCATTGTGCAGTAGCCTGTAACAAATATAACATCACTTGGAGGGTTAATGACCACCTCCTTTGTGGTATATTGGATAAGCAGACACTTGACTTGATGCCTGTAGATAAGACAGTGCTGTATTTTTTCTAAGTTAAAAGCAATGTTAAAAGGAAGCCGAGACATTTCCACTATCAGAGACATTTAGAAATGCATTTATTGCATTGATAATTAGAAAAATTGCCTCCGCTCTTGCCTGTTAAGCAAAGTACACCATTTTCTGCAGCGTTCCATTAGTGTTTAGATCCATTTTCTACCTTTCAGACTGCCATTAGCGCTTATTTATTCACCACTATGAAAATAAACTCACAGAAACTTGAGGTAATTAATCGCTTTTAGTTAGCTTTTTTTGTGTGTTGCAGGGGAATTTTGTCCTTGGTGTTTCATTCAGAGAAACTCAGAAATCTGAATTTTGAGAGGCATATGTTGGACTGCCATCTTTTTAATGTGAGAGGCTATAACATTATCCTTTTCCCAGTGTCCATGCATGATCTTGTTTGACTTCTTGGCAGCCATATTCAAATCTCAGATGTCAAGGCTTCTTTAAGCCTGGCTCAGACTACGGGAGTTAACCCAGATTCATCCCTCCTGACAGTTGCAGGAGAAATCTGGCCCTGGATCTTGGTTGGTAAAGATGTTCGGCCCAGGTCATCTGGTAATTTGATCACTTCACAGATTCAGTCTTAAACTTTCTGAAGTGCTACTAGCCTCATACTAGTCTGAGAATGTAAGATTGGGCTGTTATGACTGTTATTATGTCAGTCCTGGAGCAGCTGATGGTGTTCCCAAGCAATGGCAAACAGTCTAGAGCTTAAGGCTAACGTTAGCTAGCATACTACTGTTGACGGACATTAAGGCTGACAGTTAAAATCTTACTTCCAGTTCTCACGTAAGAACAGACAACCTGTGCTGATCGCTTAATCCCAAACATTTCTCATCCACACTCGTTCAGACTTCTGCTTTTGTGTTTTCTCACTGCAAAGTAACATCACAAGTTGTTGCACCAAAACCAACTCTGCTTCCCTGTGAGGTCATGTGATTACATGAGGTGTTGCATATCTGCCTGATTGCGCCCTTTGCCAGGATATGCCATTATTTTCCAGTCTTGTAGTGTGTGCATGTTTGAGATTAGAGAGAAGATCTTCGAAGTCTCTCCTTATGTTGGTGATGCAACCTGATTTGAACCTGGCCTTGAATGTACCACATAAGAAGAGTGTGCAATCACTTTACTGCTCAGTAATTCTCTGACATGAAAATAAAGAAAATGTACATCTTAAACATGTATCTTTAACTTTTAAGTGTATTGCCAGAATCCTTATTTTTTTTTAGTTTTTTCAGTTAAGAGATATAAAAACATGCAAACACAATGGTGAATAGACTTGAAATCATAATGGGTGTTGGTTGCAAAGAAGCAATTTCATTTCAAGGACTTTAGATGTGTAGTTACTTTAGCACTTTTTTTCTTTGAAGTCACTAGCTTTAAGTGACATCAACACTTACGTCTGACTTCTCCATGAACTCAGCTCTTTGGCTATTGACGATCTCTAGAGTTGGAATACATCTCAGACGATAACACACCTCAAGCCATGCTTAAAATATGTAGGTTTTCCAAAAATTAGGTCTTTAAGGATAGTGTTCCCTTTACTTGCACACTGTTTTCTCATTTTGTGGCAAATCGTGACCTATCTGAACAGTTTTTGAGCCAATCCAGAACATATTAGAGACAAATGGATCTAGGGATACAATGTCAGATCTAGTAGGATTGTTTACTTTAATTTGTGAGCCAAATTTATTGTGTCTTTTTGTACCCAAATATCCAGACACGGATTCTGTCTCTGTGAGAATGATTGTCCTCTGCCACTGTCATTAACATTTGCATTTCAATAGTTCTTGCTTGATTGAACACCAACAGCAGCATAAGTGGTTTGGCAGGGGCAATTTCCTTTTTGCTTCAAAACAAACATTCATACTTACTGATGTTTCTATTCATCAGACTCGAGACTCCCACATTCTCTGTTGCTTTCCTTTTGTCAGCTGGAAAATATTGCAACTGTATTGCAACTGTTTCCATATCAGAGCTTTCCTTTGCTTTTGTAATGCCACAGTAGCAGTTTTTAAACTCTAGAGATGGCAGTGTCGATCTACCACTTTGGTCCAGGCTTAAAAATTCTCAACAACTATTAGATGCATTGCCATAAAATTTTGTACAGACATTCATGTGTCCCCAGAGGATGTATCCCAATGATTCTGGTGATCCCTGGACTTCCCGCAGTGCCTACAGTAACCCAAAGCTTTCAGATATCCAGTGAAATATCCCAATGTCTTCAAGGTGGACTGGAACCAAATTTGATACTGACATCCATGATCCTCAGAAGATGCAGGCTAATATCCCAAACTATGATGGTGAACATAGTAAACATTTTACCTGCTTAACATCAGCACGCTAGCATTGCCATTGTAAGTTAACATGCCGATGTTAGCATTTAGCTCCAAGCACTGCTCTGCCTAAGTTCATTCCTAGTCTTTTTTACCACAGCAGCAGTTTCTCTTTCCTCTCCAGTTGTTTCTTTCATGTCATACTGATGTGTTAGGAGCTTACACCTTTTTGAAATGACTTGAGGATATAGTCTATACACTGATGCACTCATGCACAAACACAAAATGGTGTCAGCTTTGACAAAAGGGGAACTGTTTCATCTTTCCACCCTCCACCAGCACACACATGCACACACCTGTGTCTCCCAACAGAGGTCATGCTTCCTGACACCACAGCGACGATAAGGAACCGGTGCCAGACTCCAGACAATGCCAGGGCGGATTTCATGCCCAGGGGTTGTCATGAAGTGGTGAGAGTGTGTGTGAAGAGGGAGGTGTGTGTGGCTGATATTCGTCTGTTGTACCCGCTCTTTCCTTGCAGTCCCTCCAGTTACGCAGTGCTGTGACTTCTGTGTTTTCATCCAGGTGTCATTTTACGCCATCATCATTGTCAAATTTGATCATTTAATTTTTTCATTTATTTAGCCCCGCATTTCTTTTCCACTGCTCTCTCTATATATCTGTCAGTGCATGAGGCGAGGAGAAGAAGTGAAGCAGACAAGAAATATATCCCAGTGTGAAAGACAGGTCTGGATAAATAAAGAAGAGGTATACTCAGCGCTACCCAAGAGGGAAAGCTGGAGGGAGACAAGGAAGGGATTTTTTTCCCTTTTCCTTAAGGCAGCTGTCAGATTCTGAGAGGAATGAACAGGGGAGAGAGAAAGTAAAAATGAGTCAAAGTTGAGGTGAGGGGAGAGGTGGGCTGGATGGGTGACAGTGAGAGAAAGATGAAGTCAGTTTTGGTGAAGGAGGTGAGGGTGGATCTAACATGGCATGTACAGGCGTAAGTAGAGACACGGTGTGCAGTCAGATGCACTGACTAGAACATGTTAGCTAAATTGCAATAGTCATGTAGCCTACATGAAAGCGTGACTCAAATTCTATATATGGCTCTAGACGTCTGCATCAACGCCAGATTTTTCTTTATTTAGAGAGGTTTTGCATATCATTCTTGCTGCGTAAAAACCACATAACCCCAAAATGCCAGCTTTTCAGGAGCTAAGAAGCCTTAAAGCCTTCATTTTATTAATTAGTTTTGAAAAGGTGTGTTAAACCCAACGGCTATTTCCTCAACCTGCAGAGAAGCTCAGGATCTCCCGGTAAAAGTCAAGACATGAAAACCAAAATTGCAATAACAAGATTTTCGCTTGATGGCCATGATAGGTAAAATTCACATATATTTTAATGGGCCCTCATTTACATCACACTGTCAGGACTCTAAGTTGATCTACTTTAGTCCCAACTGCGATCAAAATTGAAACCTTGAAGATAGGGAATTAAATTTTGACATACTGGTGCGCCTAAACGTACTTGTCTTGATCTGACTTCATTCGAGTAACTCCTTTATAGACCAGCATGACAGCTCCTGCACTCATATCTGTAATGATGCCAATCAAACACTGCAGTTTTATTTACAGTACCAGAAAGCAGTGGGGAGACTAAAATTAAAGCTTTTATTTATTTATTTATTATTATTATTAATTATTATTATTATTATTACTTCCACAAGAAACAGTTTTTCCATCTGTTTTGGCAGGAGAAGGAAGGTTAAAGTCATTCCTCTCTACTCTGAAATGCATGTCTATGTTTGAACCAGGCAGTGATGTAAGATTTCAGATTTGTTGGAATCAATTGGACCAGTGTAGCTACTATAAAGTAGAGCTTAGAATAAATTTACAAGAATACTTACACACTGCTGTATTTATAGTAGCATTACAACTACCACGCATTCTTCAACCATCACCTCCCGTATAGTGTTACTTTGCTTTATTTCTTTAGAATGGGAGCATCTCTGACAATACTGGTATTGTTGGAGGAATTTACCGTAAAAAAAAAAAAAAACAGTTTAAGCTTTCGACTTGGCCATTTGTATAACAAGAACATTGGCTGTCATCCTTATTTGTTCATAATTATCTTTGAATGAGAATCTACTTGGCAAACTGGTTGTTTTAGACAAATCCAGCTTCCTCTACTATGAGATTACCAGTGCAGTCTCTTTTTCTGGTTTATTAAAGAATTTCAGCCAAGAGCCGAAGATGTACTTTGCCGACACTGTTACATATTGCATTACTTGCATTTTTCTAATATTCATATGGGCAAACATCTGCAGCAGCGCGACACGTCAGCTTCCAAACTCATTTGAACGTCATGATGCAGCTGCTGATGTTGAGGGCCTACTACAATGTTTGTGTGCAATAACTGAGGCTTTGATGTTAGTGTTTTGCTAAATTACAGTGTGGAGGAGTGTTTAGTGGGCAATGTCCAATAGAGCATGTGTTTGTGGTATGGTGCTCTTATTAAGCCCCTGAAAAAGTGTAGAGTTTTTTTTCTAATTTTCCAAGCAAAGCAGCAAAGCTTCTCTTCATTACACACTCAAGGTTGAAAACCACGGTTCACTGGTTTCACTTTGGAAAAAACACTTTCCGTGAGACAATAACATTTAAACACCAATTAAACTAACGTGTGACTGAACAATCACTTGGATATTTTACTTATAATTGCCCATCTTGTACATTTCAGTGTTGCTCAAACATCTCCTAATTTACTCGGGTGGTCGCTGTTTTCTGCTTTTTGTATCATCTTGGATGAAGTGAAAGACCCTCACTTTGAATCCTCACTTTGAAATTTTACTCAGTGGAGCATCTAGAATAATTAGCATTTATGTATTTTAAAGGAGTGAGTGAAGGGGCTTCAGTCACATGAAACCTCTCTCCTACTGTATTTCTTCTGTTTTCTCAAGAGCAGCTCATGACTCTATCCAGGCTGAGCCTTTAAAGCCTGATATGTGATCAATGTGCAGCGTGTGTGTGTGTGTGTGTGTGTGTGTGAGCTCACCCACTCACTCTCTCAGATCTATATGTTCCACATTGGAATGCTTATCGTGTATTTGAACCTACGTGCCTGCAATTAAACTGTAGCTCGTTGTTATTTGAATAGACAAATGTATGTGGAAAAAGATGCATAAGTTAAAGAGCATTATGTGTTTGGATATAACTGACGCTGTAATAGATTTTAAACTGTAAATACAGTATAAGCTCAATCCAACATAAGGCAAACAACTGCCAATAAAAATCAGTCACACCTACATAATCATGTTTTACATCATTTTGAACTGGCATCGTGTCTACTACTGTGAACCTGCGGAGCGATATGCCAGAAATGGTTTGTATTTCCCAGACGCTCAAGTCTAACTGCGGCGCTGCATCATCCAGACACAGCTTGCACCTGGTCAATAGCTGCGTGTGAAGGGTCAGCTCTTCCCCGTGACCCTGTGGGTGGTACAGCTTCACTGTGGACACGGTCAACTTTAACCCCTGACCTCCAGCTGAGGTGTGACACATGTCAAACAGACACAGGGAGGAAGGTCACACCCACCCATCCACACACACACACACACACACACAGGCACACACACATGCAGGTGCAGGTGCAAGGTGAATTCATGTTTCTTTCAAGGTGTCCATGTAATTCTTACTGACATGAAGGATACCACAAGAGTGGAGCATGCTCAGTCGCTGAATTTTTTGCCAGTTCAAAATCTCCCCCACCAATACCAGCATCTCAGTCTTTGACTAGGACCCACAGGTGTGTGTGTGTGTAGTGTTTTCATTTGAAATTAAACAATAAATAAATGATGCACAGTGAAACCTGCAGCTCTGTGATTAAAAAAAAGTCTATTGTAGAGAAAATGACCTAAACAACCTCGGCCCTCCATCGTCATAGTAACAATCAGAAACATGCTGTTCATGTTGTGGAGTGCTCATGGTTTGGTTAGACTTCGGCACAAAAACTACTTGGTTAGGTTTGGGAACAGATCCTGGTTTGGGTACTTACCTTTATTCTTTAATATTATTTATTTATTTTTAAAATCTTTTTATTGTCTCTGCACTGTCTTTTTATTTTTTATTTTGTCTATGTTTGAATGCGTGTGTGTGCATGTGAGTTGTGTGTGTCTGTGCATGTGGTTTTGCTCCCTCCTTATTTACATTGTAATAGATTACTTGTCACCTGTCTGTAACTCCACCTTGGTCCTGCTTTTAAAGACTATCTTTTGTCTACTTTTGCCTTTTAATATGTCTGTCAAAGCACTTTGCAAACCCAGTTTTTAAAGGCACTATACAAATAAAGTTATTATTATTATGATCATTATGAGGGTTAAAGGGCCTTCATCGTCATGGTTACAATCATAAACAGGCTGTTACTGTTGTGGCATGCTCATGGTTTGGTTAGGCTAAGGCACAAAAACTACTTGGTGAGGTTAACGAAAAGATTGTGGTTTGGATACTTCCATAAGGTTAAAGGGCCTTCGTTGTCATGGTTACAATAATAAATGTGTTAAGATTAAGGAAAAGGTCATGGATATAAGAAATAACGTTGAAATGATCAGTGGTCACCTGTGTCCGGATCCTGTGTTTTGTCGACCCATCCCTCCACCTCAGCCTCCTCCTGTTGTTCTCGCTGTATTTACTACGTCACCTGACTTCCTCCTTTGCCCCCGTCATGATTAGTGCAACCCCTGGATGTCACCTAACAATAAAACATAACTGTGGGTTGTAGTAAGCTGCTTGCACAGCTGACCTATGGGCTTGTTTTTTTTTTTTTTTAACAGGAGGAGAGTCTCCCATATGTCCTCCCTGTCAAGAGTCCCTATCTTTCCATCCTTGTGAGCACACACTGTCCACATAAAGATGTGTAAAGATTGTGTGCCTGTACCTGCAGCGTCAGCTTTCCCTGCCTTGACTCACGTCTTCCCCTTGATACCGAGCCTGAAAAACAAGGAGAGGAAATAGAGAGAGAGAGGAGATAATGAAATAAATACCCTGCCTGGAAACACTTCAAAGAGAGAGGGAGCGCCTGATCTACTGCAGCTAGACAGGGAAGAGATGTTACATAAAGAGAAAAGATTGGGAGATAACAGGAACCATCACATCCACAGACACACACACACACACACACACAAATAGATTCACACAGGGCGAAAACATTAACAAAGTTTGACTGCTTCTTAGCTGGATAGTTAAGAATCATATTCTGTGTTTTGAATCACTGATCAGAATTACTTGGTTGTATTTTACGGGCTTCCTATTAGTCTGAACACAAACGAGTAATTCCACCACTTCAGCCACGTACTGCGAATGAAAAAAAGCTGTCAAAGCTGAGCAATCAAGCCGCGATTCACGTTTAGATCCGCCGTTGCACAAGCATGGGCTCTCTCTCTCTCTCATGGTGCTCACATGTCACTGCATTTATTATTCATATATTCATGTAATTGGTGCATGCAGAAGGACAGAGGATATGCCCATTTTAAAATATTCTCTCATGTCCTGAGGACCGCGAGCGTATGTGTATACGTGTGTGTGTGTGTGTGTGTGTGCATATGATTGTGAATGTAAATCACGACAACAGAAGGTGGACAGTGTTTCAAAAACTGTATTCACATGCCATAACACACACACACACACACACACACAGTCAACACATAGTGTATGTTAGCATAAACAGTTGTCCTTTATTCATAGATGTTTGTAGCAAAGCAAGCCTGCATGATAAATGGTTATTTTCCATTAGTTCCCGCACCGTCATACATGCTTATACACAGGGACACACACTGACAGATATGTGTGGTCCAGCGCAGAATACATCACCTGCCAAACATGCATACACACTCACACATACATAATCTTGCCCTTTTCACTCCACTTTTCCTTCAGCTGTAACGTCTCTGGTGACACAGACAATAAATTTAGCTTTCCTTGGTTTTTTTCATTCCTCATCCCGAGGCCACAATTACTTTAAGTACACTATTGCTGTGTGTGACATTGTCTTTTTTTTTTTCTTTTTTAATGAATGTCTCTCCACGCAGCCAAACTGCCGCTCAATCAATGAATTTTGGAACTTAAAAGCTTCTTTAATGCCCTCCAGATCCCATTCAGATGACTTAGCTTTTCATGTGTAGCAGTGTATGGTTTTCTTCTCTATTTTAGTCCCAAATTAAATTCAGGTTCAGGTTTCGCAGCAGAGAGGTGGGGTGGTGATGCACAGCTGTCCCTATTTGTACTGGTGCCGATCAGTTGCTGCACATATTTATCATTTGCTTGCGAGATTCCCCCGTAATGCTGTCGCGGAGGAAACGTAAATCGGCTTTGTTTTGCGTTTTGATCAATATATTTTCTTATTGTTTTAATCCGCATTCTGTGGTTATTGCACCTGAAATAAAGGGCACACGTTTGTGCGTCATATGATCGATGGATTTACATCTGACAAGGTAAATGATAAACATTTGCTGAATGTCTCAAAAATACCTTTAAAAAAAAAGTTTAAAAACTGAAGAAATTAAATCTATGAAAAAAAACAACTTTAGAAAATGGAGAGAATTTAGTTTTTAACTGTCATTTATTTTTTCTTTAATCCTGTAATTTATGGTCATATTATTTATTTATCTGGATCATATCCTTATTTATGTGGCACACTCAGATTTCATCTCTAATGTCAGGCTGAAAAACACAGGTTCTACTTCTTAACTCAGATGCAGTTTTTTTGTTTTTTTTTTTTTTTTTAAGGAATTTTAGTACGTTTTTTTTTCTCTCTCTCTCTTTCTTTTAAGCTTTTCAGACTTTGTGTTGCACAATTCACAGACGAATACTTACTGAGTTTCCATCCAAGTATTCTGTCTGTCCCTCTGCCTCCATACCATACATCTGTGTTATCTTGAGAAAAAAAAAGAAAAGAAGAAAGCTGGTGTAAGCTGATCTGTTGGCAGGGATATGCTGCGGAGGAAAAGCCGATCACCCTCTTCCTCAGTCTGTGATTCTCTATTTAACAATGAAACCCAAATTCCCTCCAGGCCCACCACAATACTACTCAGCCTTCTTCCAACTCCTTATTGGACGACCCCCCACCTCACTCACACACACACACACACACACTAAGACACAGATTTATGCAGATGTATACATGCATACACATGCCTGTGTGTTTAGTGCACAAATGGATGGTCTGCCCTGCTTTCCTTTCAGTGGAATATAACTGTGCATGTGTGTCACATCAGATCCTGTCCAAAGACTCAACAGATGGTGACATTTAGTTTTTTTTTTTTTCTTTACCCACCATGACAACAAGGTTAAGGGTGTGAAGATGCCTGAGTGGGTGTGTTGGGGTTTGCAGGGTCAGGCCTGACACATGCTTCTGCATCTGCAAAATTTATGTCCTGTGAAAACACTTTGTGGCTTAATTAGGGCAAAAGAAGAGACGCACAATTTTGTTTTGAATGCAATTTTTCCACAGAAGATGAGCTGTGACAGGAAAATGGCCGCCTCACGCACGTCTGCTAATCAGTAGCAGTTGTATGTGAATCTCTGCAGGGATATGCAACCTTAAATAATTGCTGCACACATTTCATTATAGTTTATTTGAATGACTTCAATTTACCTCACTCATTCATGCACAACATATATTTGAGTTGGAATAATTCCACTGTACTGTTTTGTTTCGTCTCTTTACTGCTATTTGACTGCGATCTGCTGTGAGTCTAACAGTAACAGGTGTAACCAGTGCAACAGTGGAGCAGTGGACCCCAAGAGAGTGAGGAAAGGTGTTTCATTGTTTTGTTGAGTTGGTGTTGATTAAAGATGACTCCAAGAGAAATTGTAGCCCAGCAAGAAAGTAGCCCACAGAGAAATCAGGGTTGCAGCCATATTAGCCCGTTAAGCTGCCTGACCTCCACCAGTGTAACCTGTTTTGCTAACTTAGCCTAGCTGTAAGCTAAGTGTTTGCTGATGAAGTACAAACAGAAGAAAAGAACTCCAGCTGCAACTTAGCTTAATTTGTTAATTGTGTAACTCTGTGTAAATTCTGTGCTGAGCGTATTAAATTACATGGTGGAATCTCCGCTAATGCTGACAACCAGAGATTACCCTGTGACAGCTGTTAGATATGCATGGGTATGGCTTTACATGAATGTAAAGGGTATAAACATACTGAGAGTGAGCTCCAAGTAGCACTATAATTATTTTATTCATTCAAACCTGGTATACAAAAACTGCTGTGAGAGCTCAAGCTGTAATTACAATAGTGGGAAAAAAAATCCTTTCACAGTTCTTGGTGCATATGGTTTGACCTTGCCAAGTAAAAGCCTACTTAAGCACTCGTGAGAATAATGAGTTTAAACTGAATTTGGCTCCTGACAAAAAGGTATTTCTGTGCTGCAGAAAAGTCTCCACCTTACAGCAGTAAGGTTTTCGTTCCATTATTCTGTTTGCATTGGATTGGCGTGCCAAGGTTGTAAACTTACTCTAATATCACAAAGTCATATCTCCGTTTTATTTTATGAAATCATATTCTGAAAATGTTTTCCATCACTGTGGCTCTCAGCAAAGGCCTTTTTTCGTGAACGTTTCTTACCACAACTGGTGCAGCAGTGCTGTACTTGGAGGACATATTCACATGGGACTCATTGCAAATGATCATTTGTTCTATTTAGTACAAAAACAGAAACAAAGAAGAAAAAATGTCATACTTTTCTTACACTCATCTCCAACAATTGCTTATTCACTCGTGTGAAATGAGTGGGCCTCATTATCAGTATCTCCATGTGACATCAATATTGAAATTCGGGTTTGGAGCATATTGAGTAATCTCATAATTTGCTTAAATGTTTTTTCTGTGGAATATATTGAAAAATCCTTTTACTCTTAGTGTAAATATATTAGTGTAGAGGCTGATAAATGAGATGTAATTTTCAGAGTGCTGCCAGATGACATGTCAGTGAATTTCCTCCACCATATCACAGTACTAATGGCACTGTCGTTTCTTCTGTTTGTTTATTTAGTGTGGATAATGACAGCACACAGCACAGTGAAACACAGAGCTGATACTGACGGTAACAGTCGCTACCGGGTTTTATAATCTCCCGGAAAATAGCTCCCTGATAGCGTTGGCAGCAGTGGTGGTCATTTCAGTGCTGTGCTCGTATTCATAGCTCATGCTGTCTGGTTCTGTTTTGCTGCTGATTACAGATGTTATGGATCTCATAGGGAAACTGTAGTTATTGAGTTACTTATCAGCTGAGTTCAGTCTCCACTGACACCATGGAGAAAAAACATTTTCTCTCTCTGCCTCCACAATGTTGCGCTCTCTTGAAGGCCACTTTCTTGAGGGCCCTTTCATTGCATCCTCCTGCTAGTTGGCCTTGTCCTCCCTTATAAAGTTCTCCATTAGCCTAAGCAGTTAGGTACACATACAGCAGAAACACTTCATCAATTTTTCATGTTGTATGCATTCCTTGGGCAATTTTTAGAATGAAGTGTCTAATTTACTTCTCTTACGTCGTCCGACCTTTAACCCTCCTCTTCTCGCTCTGTTTGCATTTCAACTACATTAACAGGAGCGATGTTAGACCGTCCTCAGAGAACAAAGAGAATGGAGATGTCGTTTTTTGTTGGAAGAGTAGTAATAGGATCTTGACGATGGTCACTGATGAAAAGGAAGATAACAGAAAAAAAAAGAACAAAAAAGTATGTGAGAGGATGCAGCTTTGTTGATTTTAAAAAGCTAACAGCATTTATTTCTATTATAGCAATCGGTCTGTACAACAATAATGAAATGTGTGTAATTTACAGATACTGGCTAAATGTTATTTTTGTCTGCGTAAGGGGGGAAAGAAATAAAAGAATGAGCAGAGCATCCCACTGTGCCGTCTCCAGCAGTGAACACTGCCTCTGCTAATACTCGTTATTGTCATCTAACTGTCATCTGCAACGCCGTAAGGGCACAGGTCATTTGAAATGGAACCATGGAGTGATTTTCTTCGCCTGAGCGCAGTTGGCCCTAGTTCTGTAATGTGGTGCCATGGATGCTGGAGTTCAGCGCTCCCACTCCGCTAACATTCGTCTCTCGCTGATGGCGTATGATGTATTGACAAAGTACTTCACTTTCATCTTGCAGAACTGACTGTCAAGTTATTAAGAAATGAGCCCAAAACGTGTGCCTTCTTTGAAGATAAACTACAAAATAACTCTAAATGTACACCCTGCTGTGCCAGTGTGGTTGTGCTCTGGCCCTTTTCCATTCCGACAATTTAATGTTCTTAATGATACACAAAAAAAATAATGAGAGATTAAAGAGGAAGAAAAGTAAGCATCATGCATGTGTTCAAACACAACATCGCAGGTGTGTGCATTGTATTTTAGATCTATTATGGCTGCTCATGTTGCTGAAGCTGCTGTCTCTCTGTATTATTGGCAGCGTCATCTTACACTACTACACAGACAAAACAAGCTGCCATCACACTTCTTAAAAGCTAATCTTCAATACCCATGTATATCATCTGCTGGTCCACTCCTTATTCCCAATTTGAATATGCATAATTAATTCCCCACTCAATTGCCTCACACACATTTATGCCTTGTTCTTCAATCAGCACACATGTCACATGTAAAGCTGAGGTGAATGAGTGAATATGCATGGGTGTATGAGTGTGTGTTTGTGTGTGTGTGTGTGTGTGTGTGTGTGTGTGTGTGTGTGTGTGCATGTAGCATATGCCGTAGCTGGAAGACAAAATGCCCTTTGCTGTGATGGAGGGGTTTAGTACTGCTGTCTCTTTTCACAGCATGAGATCCTCTCAGCTTGCCTGCCATTTGTGAATAACTGATAAGGCAGAGTGAAACGCACTGACTTGATGGTGTGCTGGAGTGAGCTTGATAAAAGGACAAACAAAATACTGATGTCTAAAATGTCAGCCGGGCTAAATCAGTCGAACAGTGTTGGTCCCTTGTATTGGTTCACATCCAAACGATCTAATCCAGATAAAACACTTAAAACAGAGCAGACGTGGCTGTGAGTAGATATGTGTAAATAAATTAAGTTTGCCTTTGAGGAAGGCATCTGGGGGGGGGCATTGTCATCACTTGTTAATCAGCAGCACAGAGAAACTCCAAAGACTTGCTATCAGGATTTATAGTGTTGAATTTTTGATAATGAGTCTGCATTAAATTGGGTGTGGCATGTGTGTGCCCGTGTGGAGGCACATGGATTAATTAGTGAGCATGGCTGTATGTGTGTGTGTGTGTGTGTGTGTGTGTGTGTGTGTGGGTTAATACAAGGGTGAAATGTTGATCTCCGCTGAGATCTGCAAATGAGAGAAATACTCTGCATTAATAAATAAGGCAATACCATTCTCTGCCACAGTGCACTTAGATGTCTGTACAAAGAATGAGAGATTAGGATGGAGGCCGTTGGGGTGAGGGTTGTGGGTGGGGGTGGGTAAGAAGTGCTGTATCACTCTTGAAATGCATTTCCCAAAACAGAGAAACCCTACCCAGGGATATTGTTAAGTGTAATGCCCACAAGCTATTTCACTTTATTATTCCACCAGAAGAAGAAACTTTTCTGGGAGATTCTTGTGGTCCAGTGCACAAATTTCTATTCTTGAAAAGAGTCTTTTGAAGCTAATGTCCATTTTTAAATAGGGACCACTCTGAATAAATGAGCATCTCACACATCTTCATTTAATATTATGGATGAAATACACAATACTCGCTTATGTTGTCTTTGCTGCTGGCATTTCATACAGCCAAAAGCCAGACCAGTGACACTACACGTAAAAATAAAAAAAAAGTGGTTATGTTGGTTGGGGTGAGTATTAGAGCTCATCAGATACCAATACATTGAACAAAGATTTGTAATTGAACATGCAGCGATTACTCTGTTTATTTGCCTGTGTTCTTATTCTGCATAATTGGCAAGCAGAAATACCTGCGGTGTGAAAAGCAGCTTAAACTCACTGCCCAAGCTACAGTAGTTGAGGTTTGAGATTTCATCAATGAGTATCTGGGAAAAGGTCTGGGTAGAACACGTCTGACTTCTAATAATTCTATTTACTGGTATTATTTTTCTTTAATGGCATTTTTTTTTCCTTTTACGTGGTCAATTAATATAACTATTTGCCTTGTGTAGGATTTAATTTTCTTAGGATGAGAGACCCATTTGTACCACATAGGAGGATTTCCAGCCTTATTGACTGGAGTGATAAGGACTCCTTAATTGCCAGCACAAAGAAAACAGAGGAAATCACTTTTAGTTTATCACAAGAATCATCCACCAGAGATAAATTATGATCATGATAAATGAGCTGCACACAAGAAGTAGGTGGCGAATGTGGACTCAGCTCCAGTCTAGACTTTATACCTTGAATACTGAGTTCAGCAGTGCATTTTCTTTCTCTCAAGGACGGGATTCTTAAACATAGTCTGTGGATATTCTATAATTCAGTACAGTCGGGTTTCAGTGGAGCTGTTTAAGATTCTGTGTTAAGATTGTGGGGCTTCCACAAACAGGCACATGGAGAAGAAATAGAACTGGTGATAGTTCCCATTTGCTTGTACCGTGGAGAATAACGTACAGGATCCCAATAAATAGATGGAAACATTATTTTTTTCTCATAGTCTATTTGAATGCTAAATAAATGCAGTGGAAATATAGCATTTGACACACAAGGCAGACAACTTTTGAGCAGACATTAAACTTGAAATGAATCATGAATATTTAGTGACTGGGATGATGATGCTTTCAGGGCTGTGGTATTATTTTTAAAAAATATGGCGTCCCAGCACTACTCAGTTTTGCATGAGTTTTATAGTGAGGACAAATATCGGATGAGTCACACCGTCACTTCACTGCATTAAAGAATGAAGAGGGAGCCGAGAGGGCAGGGAGCAGAAAGTGAGACAGGGAGCGGGGGATATACAAATTTTGCCATCCTAGATGATAACATTAATGTCAAGGTGGAAGTGGGAAGGAAGACATCAAAGCTAATGAATATTTATGGATGCCCACAGTAAAGTGCTGTTTTGGATTGAAGTGGGACAGAATGGCCTCATGAAGACATCACTTTAGGGCCTACTCTTGCACAGACTGTGGGTCTATGAATATTCATTGTTCATTGTCCCAAAAACAATTTGCTTAACGCTTTTGACTTCTGTCCATGCGTGAAATGTGCATAAGGCTTTACCTATGCATGGCTTGGCCTATAATGTTATCTATCTTGACTTTAGATGATTCTGTGACAAGATAGGTTGATCATTTGTACAATAAAATGAAAAAAAAAAAGAAAATATTTTATTTGTTCTCAGAGCATAGATACAGTATGCTTTCTATGCACAATTCTGTTATGTTCCAGTGGGATACCAGAAACTCTATTTGCCATATAGAAAATTGCATTATATTCCCATTCTGGATTTGTAGATCTAATTGTACAGTGATACACTGTTAGCGGGACAAGCATCACTGGATACGGCTCAGTCTGCATGGATGTTAACTCATACCGTATTTGTTTGAAAGTATGTGAGTGTGTTCAGGTGGCAGAGTCTATAACCCCATCATATGCCAGAGCGCATAATGTCCTTGAGCATATTTCACAACATGCTACATTAGCCTTCCCCCGGCCCAACTGCGCCACCCATTTGTCAAAGTGTCACCACAGCCGGAGCCAGTGCTCTTTAAAAAGCTTTTATGTCATACATTCTGAGTGACAAATTTCAGGTGAGAATCTTGTGTAGAAATAACCCAGTGGCAAAAGAGGAAGATAAAGGCAAACTATCAGAAACTAAAAAAAAAAATGCATTTCCAGGTCAAGAGATAGGGTGTTGCTATGGTTACTTGTCTCACACTACTGCCAGCTCCTCCTAAAGTAAATACTGCCTGATGAGTGAAAGGGACTACAGTGTCTTGATGTTGTGTGGTCTGCTGTGGTCTAATGTACAGTAGTGTGTCTTCTTTTTTTTTTTTTTTACTACCAACTGATTTAACTCTATGTTTTTTATTACAATTTCAACCAAATTTGTAATACTGTACTTATGTAAAATATTCCAACACTCTTTCCAGATGTACTCGATTTTTTTCTGCTCAGCAAGGTGAACTAGTGGTTTGAGACCTTCCTATGACCTTGAGGTAGCAGATTTAATGTCTTCAACAACTAGTCTATGTCCATCAAAAAATATGTGTTGGTGAATTGTCCTTGGGCATGACAGTGAACCATTTTATGCCTTGTACATCACTCTGAGTTAGCATCAGCAGAATGCCTAATACCTAAAGGAGAATTTTTTTTTTTTTTTTCATGAGGAATTATGCAAATTTTGCACAGATTTTGCACACAATTTCTGTATAACTGCAACAATTCGAATGTCCTGCTCCCTCCTACACCTCCTCCTCCATCCCCTTAGCTCTCATTAATAACTCCCCCATATAAGTCCTGTTGGGACACCTCTTGACATAGTGAAGTAAGCACAGTTCCCGGCCTCTTCTCCAGGCCCTGTGGAATATGTGTCCAATGCTGGAGAGCCTTAACAGACTCATATAAATCCTGTGAAGCACATGCTGCTGCTGTGTTTCATTAACCTAGGCCTTGGGAAAGTGGAGTGCGTACTCCAAAGGCACACAGGTGTTTCATATAGAGGCTTTTTGCAGTTGCATCACACAGTAACCTTGGTTGGTGCTGCCAGGGAGACCAACTTCAGACAACAAGCAAGGAAAGGAGAGATTGGTGTGATGTAGCTAGGTGCACGTGAGGTTTGCAAGAGGATAAATGGATTTCTTGTTATGTTTACTATCAAATTTTTGTTGGTCTTGAACCCTGAAGGGCCTTGAAAGTCTACTCCAAAGCAGAGTTGTGTCTTATTGTATATCCCTGTTCGGAATATCCACTTGCTCACTATATAGTCCACTATAAAGTGAATCAGCCATTTTGTTGTGCTGTTCGAATTTCCAGCTGTAAATTTTCTCCACAATATAGTGCGCCACAAAATTGTCCTGAGGCACACCAAATGCAGTGCACAGAAAATGTACACTACATCGATCAAGTTAGACCATCATTCATTGGGGCCTGAAAGTCCTGCAGAAGTCACCTCGCTAACAGGCTAGCTGCAAACATTAACTGCTAGCTAATGCCTGGAGACCATAATACTCGGAAGACATCTCATCGAGTGGCTCGTCTCCTCCACTGCCTAAACAGTAATCTTTCAAGAATGATTAAAACGCCTGTTGGGACCATTATTTTGAAAACAACACTTGCATAATACATGAAAGATGCATAAACTCTGCACGTCTTGTAAGATGGCATGTATTTTAATGTATTTTACCTCTTATGTGATGTTGATGCTCTGGCATTGAGACGGAGCAATGAAGATAATAATTACAAATATCTGGTGCATAATTATGCAGCAATTTAACATCCAAGTAGTGGCCAAGCCCCTAGTAAGTCTTCTATGTAGCAAACATTATAGATGTGTGAGTGAATGAACGAGTGGGCAGTCCACAGCCTTTGTTTCTTTTTATCATGCCTAGCAAGGGAGCTAACGGTAAAATACTGGCCACTGCTAATGCTAGTTCCTATGCGGTTGCAAATGAAAAGTAGCAAAGTGCAAATTAAAAAATTAGCCTAAATTGCTGTTTTTTAGTACACCCAGATTTCTTAAAAAAAAAAAAAAACTTAACCAACACATGAAGAAACTGTGTATTTGTGGTTTAACACTCTAAAGGAGCACATTAATGTGAAAACAATATGTTTGCAAGATCAAAATCTTAGCTTCTGTATAGCATTAGCTAACTAGCTACTACAGTAATTTAGCAAGGGAACTAATGGTAAGATATATCACTGTTAATTCTAGTTTGGGTTGTTAATACTGTCATAGTTCTTTTTCCATATGGAACATCCTGTAGATGTCACAAATTACTAGTGTTTCATGAACAATATGATGCCTGTTTAACCTTCTTCCAAAAATGGTAGCATGTTAGCAAGCCTTTAGTCATCCAAATAACCTCCTAACTAAGGAGATGATGACTACAAAAAAATTGTCCTGTGTAATGAGTAAAATATCATTTGCAAATCGAAAACACCTAGGGAATGAATTATTTTTATCCTTTTGAGCTGGAAGCGCACTCTGTGGCACCTTGTAAAGGAAAAACAGTCAATGGGTGACCATGAGCAGTGTTCATGAACTGCTGTCACATTCTGTCTGTGTCCTTGTCTTCCTTTCCCATCATATCACATTACATTAAATCATGGCACTCCATTTGACCCGACCACTCTACATTTGTCATATTATGTGCTGAAGAGATATTTGTTGCTGAAATCTTAGATAACAAATTTGTGTGTTTTCTGGAGATAAATAAGCAGATGTTTTCTTTTTTCTTTGCTGTTTTTGCATCCATCATCTTCTTGTTTTATGGTAGTGTGCACAAGCCTTGTAATGTTTTCCTAAATGTTCAATTTATGTGTTTCAGGGAGGCATTTGTTGGACTGTAGAGCATAGTGATGTTTTAGAGAAACTTGTATGGGTATCATGTTGCAAGGTTACTGGCTAAGTGGTGCGAACATTTCCCATCTCCCACACACACTCCTCAACCCGCATTTATGCAGAGCCACTTGAAAGTCTCAGGTGATGGAGCAGACACACGGGGCGTACAGAAATGTAGTGGGTACTGAAGTAGTTTCAAGCGAAATACTAAAACACTGTATGTGTTGTATATAGGTTTTTGTGTCAGCAGCGTGTGTGTATTGTACAAGTCAAAGTCAGACTGCTGGCGGACCCTCACTGTGGCGGTGATGGTAATAGTTTGCCAGAGCCTGGGGGGAGCTGCTCAGCAGGCGATGGTGTGTGTGTATATTTGTGTGTGTGTGTGCCTGTGTGCATGTGCCAGTGTGTCTGTGTGCACCTATCAGCAGGAAAGGGTAGAGCATACCCCACAATGCACATCTCAACAGCCAAGTCATCAACCCTTTTAATCCAGCCCAGCAGGGATGTGTTTGTGTTTTTGACAGTGCATGTGTGTGTGTGCGAGGCTGGAGAAGAACTTCTGCCATAAAGTTAGCTATGTTAGATTCTGAGGTGAGGCAGACGTGTCAATATATCCAAAAAGATTTGATTGCTTGGTCTAGGTGTTTTTACAGACTTTTACAGGTATTGCACTGTTATATGTGTTGCCTGTCTAACTTTTTTCCATGTCATGTTGATTTTGACAAATTGCATTTGAAGATATTCCCCGACGTGTCTAATGTACAACTCCCTCTCCTCCCATCCTCTTTTCTCTCTCCCGCTGCAGGACGAATGTCATAGGATGAACACTGCTGGTGGGGTGTGTCTGTCTGTGCTGTCCTCTCTCCTGGCCGTGGCTGGGGCCCTGGCTGCTGTGTCTGCCCTCGCTCTAGCTCCTCTCTCTGCCCTGGCTGAGGCTGCCTATGGGGCTGCCGATGGCATCCCCAGGACTGGGGCAGAGGAGGCCCCAACGCCCATCTCCGCACCATGCTCCAGCCTTGTAGCTGGGGTGCTCTATGGGTCTTTCTCCCTAAGGGAGCTGTTCCCCTCCAGGGAACCGGGCTGTTCTTGGTCCCTGGAAAACCCAGATCCCACCAAGTACTCCCTCTACCTCCGCTTCACCCGCCACTCTGCCATCTGCCGGATGCACTCCCCCATGCTCCTCTCTCTTGACCACCACCTAGCCAATCAAAGCTGTCCCCTTCATTTAAAGTCAGCCCGGAATCAGGATCAGGAAGTCATTGATCTCTGTGGCAGCAAATCCAACTCAGATGGACCTTACTCCTTCCTACAGTTTGATAAGAACTTTGTCCAACTATGTCTCACGAGACATCCAGCTGCTGATGAGCCTCAGGTAACCAAGGAAGTGCTGGAGCTGAGACTGGTAGAGGTGTTGCTCATCAATAATGAGAACTCCAGTCAGTTCACCTGCGGCGTGCTCTGCCGATGGTTTGAGGAGTGTTTACGCACAGGACACAATGGAGATCAGGAGGGTTCTGATGGGGATGGTTGCGGGATGACCCAGACAGGATGTATCTGTCCAAACCACAACATCATGGCACCACCTATTCCGCTGCTCCCAGAAACACCCCACAGTTTCAGCAATGGTTCGCTGGTTCCCGATGACTGCTGTGTCACCGAGCTGCATTCCAATGATGCAATCGCCATAGCACCCAGAGATGTTCGACAAGGTAGGATTATTTCTCTGTCAGAATGTGAGATTGCGTTTCAGTGCTGCTTTTGCCATTTTCCATGCAGTACACAGGAGCACACGCCTCTGCACAGAGAATATTATTTATGCCCTTTAAAACAACATGGTATAACACAAATTCCCAAGGCACATGGTAGCCTATATATTGTTTAAATCACAAAGGAATGTGATCAAATGTAAGCCGTTGTTTACTTGTGTACCCAGCTCGCAGTGGCAAATAGACAGAGGAAAAGTTTGTCTTGTTATCCGGGCTTTTGATACCATCTCAGCGAGGTAGTATGCCTCAGCTTGACAGAGAATTTATTATTTGAATTTTGTCTTTTGCGGGTTGGCCTCTAATTAAAAAATGAAGCAGTTCAAAGTCGGCCCTTTAAACCTTCCATCAAAAGATTTGTAAATGTCTGTCAGAAATCCAGGCTTCTGATCTATATTTAAGAGATTTCCCCATGTGGCCGAGAGGTGTGGCTCCGAGGGCTTCCGTTTACATGCCGCACGTTGTTGTGTGTGTGTGTATGTGTGTGTGTGTGTGTGCGCCGAACCATCTTCTGATCATGTTAGGACAAGATCAGATTTGACACCCATGCACACACATATGCACATGATCATTCATACATCAGTGAACTGAACAGAAAACATACAATCGCTTCGCACACATAACACATGGGAATATGTACGCATGTGTGCATCTGCATGAATCTGTGTGTGTGTGTGTATGTGTGTAAATCTATGTAAGCGATAAATGTAAGTGCTTTATCCAAACAGAAATGGACAATTGCTTGTGGTAAAGCTCTCTTAATCATTTCAGTTCATCGCCGCCACCAGTGTTCCCATAATGTAATTAAATTAGACGAATGTAGAAGCGAACGTACACATACAGAGAGACATTGCAGTTTGTCTTGTAGTTCACAGAATAACATAATAATATTCCTTGAGGTGTCTTAAAGGCATGTTTGCATAGTGAATAGTACTAATTAGAACCCAGTTATTCCGATTGCAAGACTTGGCCTGCCTTCAAGAACACACTAACACACATACAGAGAGCTCTAGGGAGAGTCTTACCTTGCTGACGGGAAGGTTATCATTCTGTGGATTCAATCAGCGGGGATGGGGACGGGGGGTGGTGGGGGTGGTGGGGGGATTTATCATCTAATATGCTCAGAGAGGGAGACAGGGAGGATAGAGGAAGACGGAGTATTTTACCAGTTTGACTTGGAGTGATGTAGTGTTGCTTGAGACAAAGGCCAAACAGATGTACAGTGCAGCTCTGGAAACTGATGCGATGGATGGTGGTGATATTAAACCTCTGCCAGTTGCCCCGAAGCTCTGTTGGCTTTTCTGAATGGCACTTCAACAACACTGATGTTGCACGCGTATTAGTTGGCGGCTGGTCACCCTACGAGAGAGCACTGACCAGTCATAGTGACCTTGATGAGAAGATGGCCTGAAAAAGTGTGGGCTTCCAAAAAGAAAAAGAAAAATTCCCCAATGTCCTAATTACCCTAAAATATCAGAATTACTGTAAACCCAACATTGTGCAGTCAGAGCCAGAATCTTGCTGCTATCCTGTGTCTTCCTTAATCCCTTCACAACACTCAAAAACAAAGCTTATATGTTTGCATTCTCCTCACTCATCTCTGATTCTTCCTGACTCCCTTTATAACCTCTCTATCTATTCGCCTTTCCACTCCGTCCTGTATAATAGCTGAAACTGATTGATGTTGGCATCTTTTTCATTTTATTATGATGTAGAGATTTAGTCACTTTTTGACATTAAATGATGACACATATTAAACCCCTATATTTCAGGGTTAGGGTGGCAAAATGGCAACAGAATGAAAAAGGCTTTTATTTTGATGCCTTTGTTTCCAGTGGTTTGATTGTTAATGACAAACCAAGAAGCCTCTTCATTGATCTTTAATGCCAAATAGAATTTTATGTGTCTTCATCTATAGGCGTTTTAAGTTTGCACATAAAAGTTTAAGTGTAAACAGAAAATCCAAAAACAAATAAAAAAGAGATATTGAAACAAAGTTTTTACACTTGGCTGAGGTGGAAAAGTTGGTGTATTGATAAAGCAAAATGTAACAAAGTGCAATGGAAACATACCTTGTGAATAAATCATGTCCACTGAATCTTCGGCTCAACTCAGAAGATGAAAAACTGCAGCAGAGGAAAACATCAGATCTTTGTGGCGCAATAAGACTCCAATGTTCCTCAAATTATGAGACAAGCATAAATGCCATATTTGTAATTTTTTCGTCTTTGTTTTTCATCTTTTGAGGCTCATTACATAAACTTGTTTCACCCTTTTCTCCTGCATTGGTTTAATGGCATCCGACTGGAAAATTAGCACCTCCAGCAATTTATCTCGACCAACCAACTCCTAATAAACTAGTAGTGGATGGAAATGAGCATAAATTCATGTTTTGTTTTGCGAATTTTCTTGAAATGTGGTTCAGATTTGCACTATATTTTGATGAAAGTCAGGCTAATGACTTCCTGTAGACAGCGAGACTGATCACAAATTGCTCCCAATGTTCAGACCAGGACCTCACATGGTAGGTCATGGTAGGTATCAGTGTGTGAGTGTGTGTGTGTGTGAATGGGGGAATATGGTTATTGAGTTTTCTATTTGAAAAAGAACTTGCAGGAGCAAAGAAACCACCATCATCATGCAATTAGAAAAAAAAAATCTTACTTGTTATATTGATTTTGGTAACTTAGCTCATAAGCAGTAAATGAACTGTGTCCTTACATGATATGGTAGGAGAAGCTTGCTGGCTCAGTGGAGTGGAAATTCTTACTCACACACATATATATTTGACTAATTGTATATATTTTTTTCTGTTAGTTGCTGATGTTTAGTGTACTGTGGGTGTATAACATTTATATTTACTCATTTGGCAGATGCTTTTATCCAAAGCAACTTACAAGTGAGGGACAACACTAAAGCTTCATTGCAGTAGAAGACCTTGGTCTTCTACTGCACTAAGTGCTAAGTGCTCCATCCATTCAATAAGTGCAAGGAGATCAGGTAAAGAAGTGCACTGAGAGTGCAGAGTGAGTGCTCGTTAGGCAGGTTGATGTGTTAGAGGTTTAAGGAGAGGAGGTGTCTTGGAAGAGATGAGTCTCTAATAGATTCTTGAGGACAGAGAGGGACGCCCCTGCTCTGATAGCCTTTGTTAGCTTGTTCCACCATTGGGGAACCGCAGAGGGGAACAGTCTGGACTGCGCTTGCCTTGTGACGACGCCAGACAACATTCCTTGGAGCAACGCAGTGGCCAAGAAGGAGCATAATGGGACTTTCAGAAAGAACGTGCTGCTCGATTCACCGCACTGTCGGGGGGAGTCACAGAGGACACGGCAAACATAGACGGAGTCTTCCAAACTTCGAGCGAAACACGTCACTATGGAGCGGGATGCTCCCACTGTGCTAAAAGTCTGTCAGCCAGCAGCAAAGAAGTATCATTCCAGTGCTAAAAAAACAAGCATTAGCACTAGCCCTGCTAATAATAAGAAGGGGAGCAGCAAGAAGAGGCTGTCGGTGCCCTCATGTGGAGAGAGCAGCTTGGGGAATTTAAGCTTGTGACGGAGCTCTGTTTCCCCAGCGACTGATGTCGGGTCCACTGCGACAAACCCTTGTGGCGTGTTGCAAGCCATTGGACATAATTGGTTTCAGAGCGCAGTGCTGCCATCTCCACATTCTGTCTGAAAGCCCCATAAACCTGTATTATGAAGCCTTTAATGACACTTGATACTGAGTGAAAAAATAAGCTCAGAAGTGGTAAAAATATAAAATTATGTCCAAGAGTACATTTACTTTTCTGAGGCTAAGCAGCTTGAAAGGCTCATTGATTTACAGGGGGCACTTCAGTCTTTTTTCCTGGAGTGGAAAGGCAGCATTTTGCTCGATACAGAAGCTAACCATCTTTACATTTGATCTTGATCATTTTAAATGAACAGGTAAAAGACACAAGCTGAACAACTTCTCCATTCCTTTGTTTGTATTGTGGTGACAGTTATTGTTAAACTCATACAGTAAGTCACAAATGTAAATTAATTGCCTGACACTATGCATTAAGGATTATGATGATCCCAATCTTTCTTTCTGAGAAATATCAATATTTAGATCATTAGATAGTCTTTTGCTTTCTGAAGGTGTTAATTATACATAATTAGTTTATACAAATGGCAGATGATAAATTTTGATCATATCAAGATATTTTTGCCTGAAACCTGGCTGTAAAAAAAAAAAAAAAATCTTTATTTTTAACAGTCTACTGTGACTGTAGCTATGATGGACAATGGTCTATTATACTGACTGACCTTCTCTAAACTCATCGTATCATTTCAGATTCAGCAAAACCCTTAGTAGGTCTCTCTGCCTGAAGCAGAGGAAGGAGGTTTCATGAGGATATTGTATCTTTATTATGGGTATAACAGATAAAGTGAGCAAATTATACTTTGCATTGGCATTAGGTGACCTGTAGGGACATCCTTTCTCTGTGCCAGTGAAATCTGTCAGTAATGGAGGGTATTTACCGCAAAAGCCTATTTGTCCTTCATCCTCACAGTAAGAAATTATTTAAATAGAGTACATATCTTAGTGAAGACTTTCTCTGCTGAGTCTGTACTGTGACATTATGTTTTGCAATCCAAGCCCCAGAGAGGTCCTAGGTCTTTGTCCATCAAATCTGTGAATGTATTACTTTAGGACACTGAACAGATTTGAACCATATATCTATGTAAAACACAGGTAAACAAATATTGTCTCATTTCCATATAAATTGGGTATTAAGGGGCAATGCAAGCTGAATTATGCTATATAAAACAAGTTTGCTACTTCTTTTCTACTTATTTACTTAGCGCAGGTAGGCTGTATATCACTGATTTTATTTAGCACAGAGAGGCATCACATACGGGTATCTATTTGCATGTGTGTGTCTGTCTTTAGTGTTAAAAACACTAAAGCATTAAATAAGTTCTAAAGCAAAACTCTGCTGTGCCGGATAAGCTACCAATCTCACACCATACAAGTGTATTACACATGATACACAGAAACACAATTCAAACACCATCTGTGGCGTGACAGGTACATGGCACACTGTAGTTGAGAAGAAACACTCTCGCTACACGTTTAATTTTAGCTGCTGTGATCGAGAGCCGTGTTGTTGTCTCTGAAACACTGCGCTTGCACACGACCTGCAGTGCAAAATATACATAGATCAACACCGAGGCCGACACGCAGCACATTTATACACTGAAGCATCATGGGCAAATTCATTGGCGTAGCTTCCCTGCTCATGATGCAAATCTTTAAAAACACAAATAATCACACAAGCATGCACACTCAGAGAAATGTTCAGTTCATGTTCAGTCATAACTGATGTATTCGGAGTAAAAACAAACATACCACTCTGTATCCCCCTCTCATTTTACCCATTTCCTTCTCCTCACCATGGTAACATTTTTATTTTCCCTCCGGCCTGCTCAAATTAACCAGTAAATGCAAAATAAAGTAATAAAGTAAAATTCAGCTGTTGGTTGGTTTCGCGCCAAACTCCTCAGACTGACTGTGTGTGTTCTGTTGCTAAAACTGACCCACCGTTTTAACACATGCAGCTCGTATTTCTAACTGTAACAAAACGCCTTTCCACGTTCTGACTGACGTGAGTCAGTCTGAAAATGATTATAAGTCTCTTTCAGCAGATTGCATACTGGGGTTCCTGAAACAGAAAAATCCTTATTCCTTTCATTCTTTTATCACTGTCTTGAGAGAGACAGAAATAAGTGAACTGTGTCGATCCCCTCTGTAAGGAGAAATATGAGCAAAACGTGGTTCAAGTTGTAAACGACAGCAAAGACAGATATGTGTTGTTTCCAAAGAGTTTATCTTCACACTAACGGCCTGCAGTGTCAAATCAGGAGCACACACACTGGGGAATTCCTTCCTTCAGGACAAGATTACAGCAATCAGAGGCAGGTTTGCAATATGTTGTTATACTTGAAAAAAAATGCCTTTGTGCATCTGTGTATAGAAAAGCCAGGGTGTGTGTTCTGTGTGTATGTAACCTTCTCAAACAGTTGTAATGCACTTCACCAACACAATATAGTATACACACTATATTTATGTACTTCAGCAAAATAGTAACAAGCAGCCTCCATGTGAATACCTTAAGAGGCACACACACACAGAAATTTGATTCAATATCTCTTTTCCACTGGGAAAAAACCCCCACTAAGAATTATGGTGGAAACACTTATGTGGATCGATACTAAAATATTGATACTTCCGATTCTAAAAGTTTCTGTTCTAGGATCAATTCTCACATTAAAAGATTGATACCTTAACTCAATAATTTGAGGTAAATGTGTCTTTTATCATCAACACAGTATCATCACAGTGGAAAGTAACAACGGGTTCTAGTCTAAATTATACCTAGTTGATAGGAACTACTTCTGCCTGTCATAGTCATATGAACCACGGCTCTATAAATACATGAGCCTCTGAACAGAGCGTTGACATTGATGATGGCTGAACACAAACAAAGTCGTGTGTGGAACTTGTTGAGTTCTGAGAACAACAATGATGCAGTTTGTGATGTGTGTGGGAAGACTGTGAGGTGCTGTGGCAACACCACAAACCTTGTTAAACACCTAAGATGTAATCACAAGACACAATATCACCTCAGAGCTACTGAACGTAACCTCTTGGCCGTGTTTGTGGTGTTGGTTCCTTTGGGAGGATTTTTTTGAATGCATATTTAAAACAATTAATATGGCTTGCAGTTAATTGATTAACAGAATGTGAGGAAGTCTGTGCTTCTGCTTTTTGAGGTGTTATAAATGTTATTTAATTCAAATGTTAGCTCGAACTACCACAGATTAGTGACTGCGCTCTCCATATATGGCTTGTTACTTAGCTTGTTAGCTTGCAAATGAATTAGTCTTTGGTTAGCCTTTAAGCAAGATGCTAAGCTGTGCTAAAGATGCTAAAAGAAGAGAGCATGCTTGCCACAGTTATTAAGAGTTTTCAAGGGAGCCTGATTCAGATGCTTCAGTAACAATTAACATTTCTTGGTCTGTGTAACATCTTCTTTTGATCTTTTGATAGTGCTAAATGGTGCACTTAATATATTTTCTTTGTTATTAAAGAATATATTAAGCTTTTGTACAAAGTATCATTATCATATCAGTATCAGACATCACTACTCTTCAGTAGAAGTGGGTACTTATCGGCTCAGGCTCTAATCGGCATTGATTTAAACACAACACCTGGGTGAACAAATGAATATCCACCCCTTTTCCTGCTGTAATGTCTTTTTTAGTGCACATAGACACTGTAGACAGACCTATCACCTGCCCAACATGGTGCTGTAAAACTTACAGCTTAAAAACAGCTGTAAAACTTATACCGGGGCTACATTGTGCTCATGGATGTAAGAGTGAGCTGCAGCCCCAAAATAAGTTTTAAAAACACAAAATCACTCATCAAAGCATCTCAGAGGCTCCAACACTTTCACAGGCTTTTTCTAGTTTGTATGGCAGCTAACAGTTAACTCTTTCTACACTGTGTGTGTGTGTGTGTCCTCTGTAACTGCATGTGATGATATCACTCCTTGCAGTTGTTTGTGGGTTTAAAAGGGTTTAAAAGACCTGCTTATACCCACAAATTTTAGTGTAAAGGGTATTTAAGTGAAGTATGAAGGTAAAGAACGCCAAAGCACTGAGTAATACTTATTTTATGATCTGGACTAATTATGAATTGTTAGCCAATAATACAATGTATATAACCACATATTGTAACAGCAAACGCACACAGCAATTACTATTAGTGCATTCAGAAGACAAAATGCTGGATCTCTACATTTCAGAAGGCAGATGAAAATGATATGACAACTACCAATTTGGAGCTAAATGAAAGATTTTCTCCAACTGCACGGGTTGGTGATGACAAACGAAGAAATGAAGGTATTTATCCATCATGTTTATCATGTCAACTATTTTTATCTTCTGTCATCCTTAAGATATACTATATGTCATATGAATATGAGCCTGTAATTTGATGGAAAGTATGGATTATGGTTGGATCAACGAAGATCAAGTCTTTGTGCATATGTGTTGACATAAAGTTACTACCTGCATGTGTGCTGTCACTACTAGCAGTACTAGCAAAAGGCTTCTTAATGTTATCTGCTGTTATGGGTTGTAAAGATATATATACTTTACTTTGGATTTATCTCTATTGTTCTCAATCATTCATCCATGATTTTTACAATGGCTGTCCTTTAATTCAATTCAAAGGAAATGAAAGTTTCCCTTTGATGTTTGTCAGAGCTTCTGTAATTTGGTAAGTTTACGTTTCACTCTTGAACTTGCAATAAATGATTTCTTGGGCCACTTGGGGTCAGCAGAAACAAGCTGTGAACGCAACATATCTAGCTGCCCGATTCAGCCAAAAAAAAGCGACTTTAAGTTTCTGCAAATTCAGAATAAGATTTTTGGTTTAAATTTTTGGTATTAATTTTTAAACACTGCAATGTTGAACTTTTACACCGCCATGACCTACGAATTTATCACTTTTATCACACAAAATAAATTCTTCCTGGTGACACTAATTCAAGCTATGAGGCACCGAAGCATCACTGACTGCACAGATTCTGTTCACATTCTCCAAAGCATGGCCTCCCTAAAAATGTCCATTACAATAACATCAGGACTATAGTTGTTGTCAGTTGTGTAACCACCACACAGCAAATGTTTGATTATTATTCTATAGCAACATAAAGTAAAAGTCATTGCAGGCACTTTTTAGGTGAGTGCCAGGTGTGTAATGATAATATGGTCTAAGGTAGCCTTTACTTAGAAAACAATGGACTTGATGATATCCTTCTTCCATGTTTGGTGATAGCGAGGCAAGCAAGTCAGTTATAGCAAGATAGCTGCAACATACAGAGTTGGGAGTTAAGTGGCTAAAAGCAGCATCTCTGCCCCCAGTGCATGTGCAGTCTGGGTTTGTACAGTCACGATGCATTCAGGTCACAGCTGTAATGTCCACTAGCAGAGTTTACAGAGGCAGCAGTGCAAAGACAGACACACTTGTATATCCATGCGGTATTTTTCTTTTTCATTTTTTCTTACAGTAAGTGACGGAGCCATTCATGAGCTTGAATTGCTTTCATTTTTATAATATGTTTGTGAAGGCATTTTCATTACAAATAGCATCTATGTATTTCTAAAATAGTATTTGCAAGATCCAGATCATTATCTGGATTCATGGATTTAAACATGGTAGGTCTCCCGACACGCCCCTTTAAGCAGACCGGAACTGCCCCCCTTTTGCTCTCATAGACATGGCTTGTCATGAAGTATCTTGCTCCGCCATGTAAAATCTTTGTAGGAAGTTTGACAACAAGTAAGGGTACGTCAAAGGGTCAAAATAGTAGCAGCCAAAGATTCTAGAATGTACCGCTCTAGAATCTTTGGTAACAGCACCAGTGATGGTGTAAAATAAAGAATCTTTGGTAGCAGGCAATTAACATGATTTTAAAAAATAACGCGTTACGCTCGGTTCTTAATCTCATTACGATTAACACGTTAATGCTGACAGCCCTGGTTAAAACATAACCTCCATTGGCAGAAATAAAAGTTTACTTAATGGTAGTACTGCCTTGTCTTGATGTAGGCACATGGTCCAAAATCCAGGTGTGAAATTGTCCCTCAAGGAGGCCTTGTTGTTGGACACCTGTCTCAGTCTCTTGACATTCACACCTCCCCATGGCATGCTCCCTGAACACGCACACAGCACTCCCACAGAAATCAGTGGGAATTCTCATTAGCCCAGATAGAGGGTGTGTATTGTGGTTTAAGTGTGAAATCAGGGAGAGAGGGAGAGAGAGAGAGAGAGAGAGAGAGAGAACCCTAGAGAGAGGCCTGGGCTTTGGCTGGGACTCTTGGGACCAGATCACCCTTGCATTGAGCAGGAGCAAGTGGTCCATCACTTAGAAACACTCATGCATGCACGCACACACACATACACACACACACACCGACCAGAGACGCAGAGCTCATGCCCTCCTCATGGAATACTATCTGCTTCTTAGTAATTAGAGCAGAGAGAAGCATGTGTGTCTTCGTGTGTGTGTGTGTGTCTTTAGCAGCATGGGTGAGAGAAGTGTTTATTTTCACACTGTGCAGACGTGCAGTACATGCAGGTGTTTTAATAACCCTTAACTCTACCCACACACATGCACACACAGTGAAAAATGTACACATGCCACTGCTGATGACAAAGACTAATTGCATGCTGTGCAATACGGTAGCTGTGACATTTTTCCTAGAATGAATGAAGAGAAATGCACGTGTCCTCTCCGTTGCGGGACTGTTTGCTTATTTCAAGTTCAAATTCTTTACACAAAGGGATGATGGAAGGGGTGGGAGGCATCAACTGCTATGTTGGGGGCCTTTCAGACACACTGGGCTTTGTAGAGGTCAGGGATGGTGGAGAGAGAGACGCCTACGAGCCTTTCTGAGGTGTTCTCTATTCTCTGCAGGGACTCATGGTCTCAGACCTTTCAGTTCCAGTACCAGACAGTCAGAATGTGCACTCCCAGGAACGTGGTTATACTGACTCTCTCAATGGCAGTTCCATTGACAGTCAGCGGGGGGGGGGGGGGGGGGGTGGTCATTGTGGTCTCTTTTAGACTCAATAACTATCTCCTTAGTTTCCCCCACATTTCAGAAGAAGTTGTCATTGCGCTAAGTAGCCAATTGCTCCACCTCCTCTCTATAATGCGTTTCGTCATTGTCCGTGATGAGACCCACCGCTGTCGTGTCATTGGCGTACTTGATGATGTGGTTGGAAGTGAATCAGTGTGCAGTCATGAGTAAGTGTGGGACTGCCTGCTCAGGGTGACTGTGGCAACAGGATTAGTATTCTGTGCTCATGAGCTATGGCTCTCTCTCTGAACGGGCTCAGCACTGAGCCCCTTTATGCTCCAGTAAAAGCCCATACACACACACACACACACACACACACACACACACACACACACACACACACATGCACACATACACACCTTGTCATTTATAATCATTTCAGTTTTCTCAACAGATCTCTGTGGATCGCTATGGATGGATCTGTACAGTACTCTGTCCTGCCTTGGCCGTATTTCAGAGGCAATGCAGAAGCCAACTTCCTGTTGATGCTATTAAAAACGTCATGAATCAAAACAAAGGGGAAATATATTGTGCACCTTCCAATAATACATCTCTCTGTCCAGCTGTGTTGTGCACTGGCAACATCTCAGTAGGAAAATTATGGGGTTTTTTTTCTTGCCAACGAAGAGCACATTTGCACTTTAGGCATGCTTGCTTGACTCCTACATGTTCTACAGCTCCACATACATCAGAACCTACTGTGATATTTTACCTCCCACAGCAACCATCTGCACATGGTGTGCTCAACGTGCTGTATACCTTCAGTTTTAGGACAGAATTGTAAACAAATACATTTCAAGTGGAGTTCAGTTAAAAATCCGATACTGTAGATCACAAAATAGCTTAAAACATATACATCATTCTCCAAATTTGAGACAGTTTCTTTTGTTGAAGTGAACCACAAGTGTGTCACAACTTTTGTTACTTCATTTTTAATTTTGTAAATGCATCTTTCCTTTGTCAGAGTGGCATCTGATCATGTCTCAGTTTCCTTTATAATTAGCTCAGCAATGTGTCATGTGACTAAGAGAAGATGTGCAACATTTCAACTATTTTGAATATTTTCTTGTATAAAATACAAAATAAAAGGGGAAAATAGTTTGCCAAATATAAAATCTATGGAGCAACAATTAGTCAATTATAGTTTAGACGATCGACATAAAATGGATTTGAAACTATTTTGATAGTCAGTTATTCTTACTGGTTCCAACCCTCTTAAATATGAGGATCAGATGTTTTTCTTCTTTCATACATGATAGTAAACTTGGGGTTTATAACAGGAATTTCACACATTTTTTGACATTTTATACACAAAATCATTAATCAATAAAATAATGGTGAGATTATATGATAATAAAAATTGTTTCAGACCTAAAAGCCGATAGTCTGAACCTTATATTTCAAATCACTGTATATTCAAATCTCTTAATACTCATGGATCTAGCTGAATTTGCAGTTGACTTTCACAGCTGAGAAAAACTGTTTGAGTCGTTTTATTATGAACAACTTTATTACTCAGTTATTTCACACAAAGAACGACTGATGTCTTCTCAGAAATTGAAGGCGTACACACACTAGGTCACTGAGAGGAAAAGAGAAAGACTGAAGAAATATAGATCACATGCACATGCATGAAAGCACATATGCACATGTATAGACATACAGAGAGAGAGAGAGAGAGTTCTACAGTAGAGCAGAGAATAGTATCCATTCCCCTGCACCAAACCCCTTTTCAGATCTCAGGGGATTTAACTGGTTGAGGGAATAGGATGAGGACCAAAGGTTGCCTCTGAATTAGGTCTATCACTCTGTCTGCACCTAATGAAAGTTGTATGATGTTAAGAAGCGAGCAGCAGCGAAGGCAGATTAGATTTGTGAGCAGGATATTTTAGAGGGAGAGCGGAAGTTTGGAGCGACGTGTGAGCACAAGGAGATGAAGTGAAGCAAGGGATATGTGGTTAAGGCACCAGTGGGCCAAATTAGCTAACCTCTAGAGACCCACCCCTGTGCCTACCCACCATGGGAGAGTGTATGCGCGTGTGTGTGAGAGAGAGAGCGAGAGAGAGAGAAAGAGAAAGAGAGAATGTGTTAGTGCATATGATGCGTGTGTGAATGAGCAGATGACAAAAGGCCTCAGAGCTACAGTATGTTTCATAAGGCTCATGCAGCTCTTGAGTGGTCATAGAGCAGTTCAATGATAATGGAGTACAAAGATGTATTGCTGCACCACACACACACACACACACACACGCACACACACATACACATGGTCTATATCACTCTCTGGCCCACTGACTCCTAGTCAAGCTCCAGTGGCTTCAAGTGATCGATTAACTGCAGAAAATAGACGGGCATCCCATAGTGCACCTGTGCCTAGAGTCACGTGAAACAGTCCCCAGAGGCTTGCGTGTTTGTGTGTGTGTGTGTTTGCATATGTGTGCGCATCTGTTTGCGAAAGTTCCAGTTTTGTGAGCATTTAAAAGATTTTCCAATGTCAAACTTCAACTGTGCAAATCTCCATGACAGGTTTGACATTTCGTGTGAATACCAGTGTCTGTGGTTTGAAAAAAAATGTTTGTGTGATTCTGCACACTGATTTTCAATCACAAACCCCCACATTGTTGTTTTGGTAACAATAGCTTAAAGCATTAACATGCAGTTTGGAGAAAAGCATTTGATTCAGGAAACTATTTGTGGGGAAATGAGTGATTCACCTGAATGAATCTCTGCTTTTCACAGCCAATCAGCTGTGTTGTTGCATTGTAATCCCAGCTCCAGTCTATGACTGCAAAACAGGCCATGAACAAGAAGTCAATAAGAGCCTGAATCTATGGTCAATGGAGTTCTGTGACACAGGAGCCTTTGTATTTCTGCCTTATTAGCACTAAAGGCATCACAGCGACTACATTGTGGCTTTTAAAGAGCCATCACATGGCTGTGGGTTCAGTGAAAAGACCTTTCTTGTACACTTGTTTTGAAGATGCAACACAGTAGAGCATGTGGAGCTCACAAGACTGTAGTCATGTTCCCTCCTAGCAACCCAACCCTATAGCAGGTAGTCTCATTGTTACAGCAGCTATAACCAATATTTTACAATAACGATGTATCAAATTGCAATTTCAAAATAATGTGACAATGAGAAAGGGGTTGCCCATGGTGATGAACCTAGTGAGAGTTTGCTTTGCGGAGCTGCCCAGTGCTTAAATGAATTGTTATTATTCACTCTCACCACTCTCAACATCGTTTTCTGCCACACATGGCAGTCTTTTTTTAATGGCTCTAAAAAGCCACTGTGCACGACAGCACCAAACATCAGACGGATACTGTTAGCAGTTGGCTGGAGAACATGGCAGAGACTTTAGGAGGTAGAGATATAGCCAGATATTTCCCTCAGGAGCTGGAGGAGACCGAAAATGGAGCAAAAGGAGAGAGAATAGGAGTGGACTTAAATGCCAGGTGGCCAGAAACACGACTCCAAATGAAAGCTAATAAATGCAGTGTAACTATAAGATGTGTGAATGAGCAACTGTTTTCCAACGGCTTTACCATCCTTCTGTTTCCCTCAACTTTGTTGGTGCATTGCTTCATCCCTACTTTCCAACTGTTGATAAGCACCACTGCATGAACTTGTCTGTAGGAGTGCCGCTGGTGCTAACATACATGTGAGTTTTTGTGGATGTGCCAGAAGAGCGTGAGCTACAAGCGAAACAGGGACTCGCTGATCAAATGCCACAGATGAATCTTTCATAGCTTCACTACTGATTTAATACTCCACAGACTACCTTTGAAAAATTCCTCCTCGATTCTGCAACGGGGCTTTGTGTCATCAATTTTGCGCCTCATATGATGATTTGGTTCAACAGTTGTATTGACATCATTTTGTTATTTTCATTTAGTTTTTATTTCTGGATTAGAGTTATTTGCGGCTGGGCACGGTTGTCAGACTGATTGAAGTGGTCTTTGGCTGTAATAGAAGCTAAAAATGCTGCTGCTATTTTGTCTCATTGTACTCTGGAGAGAAAAAGTAAGTGAAGCCTTTGGAATAACCTGTGTTCATGCATAAATTTGTCTTAAAATATCAGATCTTCATCTAAGCAGTAGTTACGAACAAACATGATTTATTTTAACAAGAAACACACAAATCACTTTAGTGCTCGTTTCCATAATGAAAACATGCTTCAAAACATTCAGTGAAGACTAGAAAAGACATTGGAACCCACGGGCGGATGACATCAACAAAAGCTAACTGGATGGAGTCTAGTCAGTGTAATGAGTGGCGGTGTGGGTTAGAGCTACTTGAAAAACACAATATCCAGTCAGACAACTGGTCTATAAATTGTCATGTATAAACTGTCTATAACTATCTATACATGACTAATTATAGACGGTACAGTGGAGGGAGCATTATGAACTTGGGGCTGTTTTCATGCCTGTGGGCCTGGACAGTCATCATCAAAGGGGAAATTAATTCCCAATACCATCAAGGTATCTCATAGGGTAACATCAAGGTGTCTGTCTGCAAGCTGAACCTCACTAGAGGTTTGGTGATGCAGCAGGACAATGACCCTAAACATCAAATATAAATAAGTAAATCTGCCTTTCGGAGCGGCCCAGTCAGAGCCCAGCCCATAACCCATGTAGAGATGCTGTGGAACGACCCTCACGGTAGACATCCTAAGAATATATCTGACCTGAAGCAGTTTTGCAGGAAGAAATCCTCCTGAACCTCATGCAGGTCTGATCAGCAGCTACTGGAGGAGCTTGTTTGAGGTTTATTGCTGCCAACGGAGGTTCGGCCGGTTATTAAATCCAAGGGTTCGCACTAAATCTGCTCCATAAAGACATGAAAGAGTCTAATTGTTTGTGGGATATTAGATTAAGCACACTGTGTTTGTCTGTACTTTAGACTTAAATAAGATCAAATCACATTTTATGTCCAATTAATGCAGAAAACCAGAGCGTTTAAAAGGGTTCATTTACCTTTTCTTGTCTTGTTGAGCTCATAATTTATCTATTGATCCACAGATCAGAACAGTCTTGATTCAAACATCCGCCGACTCACTGTTTAAGTAAATGACTTTCCATATGAGTGTGTTTCGGTCTCCTCTGATGTGACGCTTATTCTCAGGTATTTAAGAAGAGCTTGCTGTGACGGTCTAAATGAAGTGGGAAACATTAGTGTATGAGCTCAGCCACCTCTGCAGAAAACAATAGAGAACATTTAGATACATAGTAAATAGCAACATAACAAGTTTTCTGCATAATTGCTAAACATGCTAAACAGCATGCAGGATACTACAGATGATGGCTTTGAGTGCGTGTGGTGCAATATGATGCAACCACGCGTGGAGAGTGCAACGCGGTGGCCCATGTGGTAAACAACTGGCCACCTGAGCCCACATCGGTTACTCCGTGGTGCGAACGTGTGCTCCTGTGTGAGCATGCACATCGAGAGGCAGGCGTGCATCCCTGACCGTATGCGCACATGCAGGCATGGGAGAAGATGATCTAACTTGCCGGGCCATCATGAAGATTTACAGCGGCAGTATAATTACCTCCTGGTACTGTACAGTGATTGAGTGTATGTGGGACCTGTTACCTCGGAGGTGGAATGATACTGAAAGCCCCATAGCATTTGACAACCTGTTATTTAATGCTTTTCTGAGGGTGCTATAGGTGCAGCTTCCACCCATTTCTAGAAGTGAGCTGATGATATTGTCACCAAGAGAGACATAGTGAGATAGACAGAGGTGTGGGGTGGTGGGTTATTGATACCAAGCAGCAAGCGGGATAACAGATTGCCTGCCATTATGTAAATGCATTTTTTTTCTACATCACAGGATCAAAACAAGGTTCATTTTCATGCTGTTGCTGCATTGTGTTTAAGTTCAATGCGCAGGCCTGTATGTTTATGTGGTCCATGTTTAAACAGGAGCTTGATGCATTGTACAGCCGTGCTTACTTTCTGGCTGTCACCCACAGCTCCTCTTTACCCGTAAGATGTCCTTCACGATAAGTGTCACAGGGACACTCTTCCCCCTGAAATGTCTCCTCTGGGGAACTCATTTGTGTTCATCTGGCTTGACGTGAGGGGAATCTGTTTGCCAGACACAGCCTTACATGATAGACAGGGCTATTTATCCTAATACAGGGAAGGGAAGCTTCCCAAACACACACACACACACACACATGCACATTCTGATGTACACATACACGCACAGACACACACACACACACAGATTTGCTCGCTCATGCAATAAAGTATTTTACGTGAGTGTGCGTTTCACATACAGTCCCAGACAGGTTTAGTATGAAACCACCCGCAGTCATAAAGTGTGAAAATGTTTTGTTCTCTCCTGCTTCTCCCCTGTTTGTTTGTTTGTAGCCGGTCTCTGGGGTGCTCCCACATTCATTCTAAAAGCAGCTGTACGCAATACACCCACACACGCTGCAGCAGAGCACCATCATGTGTGTCTATGTGCACGTACGTCTCCTTCGTGCCTTTGCACTGTTTGTGTGTGTGTGTGTGTGTGTGAACAATGTCTCCATTGTGTAAAGTGACAGTAAGAGGGTGTAAGAGAGCTGTGGTCTTCCTCCTGAGGCTTGGTCTCTCCGGGTAGTGATGACACCCATCGAAATACTAGATTATCATACATGCATACACAAACACACACGGGTCATGCACACACATATAAACACACACACACACACACACACACACACACACACACACACACCCAAATGAGCACATAGAGTATAAAAGTATAAATACACACACAAGCTTTGAGCAGAGAGGGAGACATAATGGTTACTGCGAGGGAATCTGGCAACCCAGTGCAGGGAGAACACAATAGGCTGGCATGGGGGTGGACACGTGTGTGTGTGTGTGTGTGTGTGTTTGTGTGTGTGTGTGGGTGGGTGAGTGAGCAGACAGTTGGCTTCCAGTAGTTACATTAAAATCCCTTCAAAACGTCACAGAGGAGAAGTGGATGTGTAAAGCCTGACCACTGAGTGACAGTCACTCGCGCCCTTGCTAAGTCAAAGCAACTTCAAAACAAGTGTGACTCGCTTCTCTCTCTCTCTGTCTCTCCTTCTCTCTCTGCCTCCCGCTCTCTTTTTGTCAGTGCACATTAGCATCACCAGCCGGTGTGTGGCAATTAAATATATCCCTGGGCAATGAGGCCCTATTTAGAAATCATTACAAGACAAGGAAATCTTGCCCCACGAGTTTAGCAAAAACACATGGGAAACTCTGTGTGTGTGTGTGTGTGGGTCTGTGTTCTCTACCTTCACCATCCGTCATTCAGATCCACTCATCCATGCCTCTTTGCTTCCAGGATAACTCCCCCCACCCTCCTCAGACAGTCGTCAAAAGTACTGTGAAACTTGCCCCCCCTCCTCTCATCCCTCCCTCCTCACCTAGATGCCAGCTAGAGATGATATCATCTGCACGGGAGTCTAATGGAGCAGTGAGGAGACATCGTGGTCAACTGCGAATTTAGATGGTGTGTGTGTTTGTGTGCATGCGTGTGTGTGTGCGTGTGTGCATGCGTGTGTGTGTGTATGTGTTTGTGTTGTGCTGAAAAATGGATGTCAGGATGTGGCAGGTCAGGTTCATATTCTCCTCACCAATGTCCTTGACTGAGTGCTGTGTGTGTGTGTGTGTGTGTGTGCATGCAAGGTTTGGGATTAGTGGGATTATTGACCTCTCACAGGCACACATGGTTATTTTCAAATCAGTTTCCTCTTGTTTCTTCTACAGTATCTATTCTTATTGATCTTCTCGTCATTGTTGGAATCTTGTATTAAAGGCACTACATGTTATATATATTTTTTGATATAAATAAGCTTAACATAATTAACATCATTTGCTTTATGATAAGAAAGAAAAAAGCCAAAAGAACAAAAGAAAAGAATGAAAATGTCTCTACAGTATCTGGTTTGCCTCCAATTACGGACTTTTCCATTAGAGAGGTAGATTTGATTCCAAGGTTTTTTGTTTTGTTTTTTTTATTCCTTTTGCAATTAGTATAAACATGTTATGCCTAATTGTCTGAGCAACTTTGAATAATGAGCCCATTAGACTGTTTTTAAATAATTGTGAGTCCACCATTAGTGTTTTATTGCTTTTTGTGGGCAATACAATGATCTGCATATCTAATGTGACGCTTGGAGGAGTGAGTGCAATCACCAGCAGCTCTCCCTAATGCCTCAGTGAGCCAGTGTGCATGCTATCGTACAAGTGAAGAGAACCTTAATTTAATAAAAACACAACAAAGAGATTCTCAGAAAGAGGATGAAAACTTGAGGAGGCTACAAACAATTTATATGTCGTGCTCAAACTCCATCCAGGCACTGGCTAGGAATGCTATAAAAGTTTATGATGCATGTGAACACATTAATGTATAAATAACAGGATAAATAAGTGGATAGAAAAAAAAAAAATCACCTTGCCGTTTTGTTCTGCAGGGGACATAAAGCGAGGTATGCTCCCTTGGTCTTGCAGGAAATAAATGCGCTTGGGATTTATCGACACACTAGCTCTTATAAGCCTACTGTCACACTCCAGCAGTTACCCATGGCGGATTTAAGACTCAGGGAAGAAGAAACACTCTTAGTCTCCATCTCAGTCTCGTTTTCCCTTTCTTTTGCACCCTGCTGCAAGTACTTTCATGCCACTGCAGCCAATTCTCAGTCAAATGTGGTCGAGTGGAACTGGATAGGTATTTTGGAGGCAAATTGTGTTACAGTTCTTCAACGGGAGAATCTGCATCCCTGCCAAACCTTCTAATCCCAAACTATCATTTCTGTTGATGACAACACACTTGGCACAGAGCCACGGCTCCTCTCTGCCTCTCTGTCTGCCCCATGTGCACAGCTGCCTTGAAATTGCGTTTTGTTTATATGATGGTAAAATATTCATAGAGAAAAATAGCTGCAGAGGCTGTCCATATAATCCCCCATAAACTGACATCTAAATCCATCACACACATGTGCACACGCAAACACACCTGCGTACCCATGCAATGAGAGCTGACAAGCTCAAGGGCACAATGAAGTGAATGACAGCAGCACCCGGATGTGTCTAACCTGAGTGCCTAACATCTCGCTTATGCACCAGCAGATGCCCATGCACACACACAACATGCACACACACACACACACACACACAGCTCTCAGACGGATGCTGCGGTTTGGGAGTCCGCATCGATCGACACTCGTCAGCATGTCCTCTATAACAAGCACTGTCCCCGAAAGCACTGCAGCAAGCAGGGTGAGAGACACTGAGAAATAGTGGGTGAGAGAGAGAGAGTAGGGAGTGCCTGTGCTCTCAGGCTGACAGGCTAAGCCTACCGTGCGTGAGCGACCGCTGACCAACCAACAAATGTTTATGCGCTGGTCTCGTTACCCATTTTTACCCATCATTCCTAATTTGTTCAAGACTTCTACTGTTTGTTTGTTTTTCTCTCTGAAAAGCTGGCTTGACGATTATGAGCAAGGCCAGAGAGGCTGGAACCGAAGCGCAAGCCTGATGATAATGATGAAGCATCTAGCCACCCGGCTAACGAGAGCCCAGATCTGCCCTGAGTCTGCCTGCTATGCAAATTTCTCACACACCAGCAATGAATCAAAGGCGTAGCAAACCAATGTTTCTATTCGCCGCACTTTAGCAAAGCCATCATTCACAAAGGATACGCCAAAGGCATGCACACTCTAGGAACACACACACACACACACACACAGAAAAAGGGGACGCTAACTTCAACACTTGCACAACACCCGCACAACACTCCGAACCACTTTTTTATGCTAGTGCAAAAATAGCTAAAAACAATGCTAATGCTGATTTGAGCTGGTTGAATCGTTGCACACCAGTTTGTGTGTGTGCCTTTCTGTTGGTGTGACACTTCAGAGAACAATGGTCTCTCACACTGAGTCAACAGTAACAAGGCTCCAGAGACGAATTCCTCTAAGTTGATGTTCTTGGCAGAGAAACACAGCGACATAAGACAGATCTTCTCTCTCCCTCGCCATCGCTGACCTCGCGGCACCCCGGCGTTCTCGCAGCATGGATTTTTAATGCTCAACAAATAAGTTGTTTCTTTGTTGCCAAGATGAAAAGTGAGGGATCTTAGAGTTAAGGCTTTAATTGATGGATGGAGCCGTAAGTGCACGCACAGATGCACAGACAGACACGGGCAGTTTCAATTCATTTTGTGCCCTTTATCCTCTCTTTCTCTTCCTCACCATCTCAGTCTTTCTCTCTCTCTCGCTCTCTCTCTCTCTGTGTTTTCTCATTATCTTGTTGCTCTGTCAGGCCAGTAGGTTTGCCTCTGGGGTGTTGAACTGGCAGAAGTAACAGTATGACGGTAATTTGCTGGAATTGAAGGTTGGACAAGCTCACCTTGTGTTTTAAAAGGTGTCATGCAGGCCAAACGGTAGACACCACGTTTAATTATGTAACACATGTAGAGGAATTTTTCTTTTTTTTCCTGGAACTGGATTTATGTCTTAATTGGATGTTTACACTGGAATATTACTCTCATTTAAGCAGGCGAACAAACAGAAATACGCATTTTTATGCCCGTTCAAGCAAAGGCACGCATTACATCCGTAAATGCATAAAACTGCAGACGACAAATACCTACATGCATGTACTCACATGTCAAACAAGCGCACACGCACACACAAACAGACGGTGGCAGGCTTTTAAGCCTTTGTCAGATTAATAGCCACTTTCTCTCTGTGGTCAATAAATGCTTCAGGGAGTTCCCTAAAGGCTGCAGGATAGCTCCCTGTGTGTGCGTGTCTGTGTGTGTGTGTGTGTGTGTGTGTGTGTGTGTGCATGAGCATCTAACAGGCCTCATGGGTCAACCTGTCACCACAAAGATGGCTAAGCAGTTGGTTGGCCAGCGGGAAATCAATGTAAGGTGATGAGGCCTCTTTGTGTGTGTGTGTGTATGGGGAGGGGGGAGTGTGTGCCTGTTTTTGTTTTTATGGGTACCTGTGCTCTTGTGTGTCTTTGTGCATAACCTTCATTGAGACTGAGGAAAAAAAATACACAGGAAAAACTTACTGAGGTGACGGCAATGAATTGATTTCACTCAACACTTTTAACTTGAAGGGACAATGCACAGAAATAAAAACACACATGATTACAAAATAAAAGCTTCTTGGTTTCTACTTGCTTACTACTTTGCAGCAAATTCTATAAAAATGCTTATTTTAGAATACTGTAGTAGAAAAAACTTACATCCACATGTCATGATGTGAAAGTGGAAAGACAATATGGAGCTGAGGGACTTTTTCCACCAGTCACACCCACGGGGAGAAACTCCATCCCTTTGATTTCTGAGGGGCGGTGGGCCTGCAGGGATGAGGATTTAGGGTGTGGGTTTGGAGACACGTGGCTGAGTTCTGATGCGATGTGAGCTGGAGATTAGAAGAGCGGGAAGCAGTGGAGCTGCTCTGCTTTTCCCCCACTCAAAGGAGTGATGGAGCTCTCGCTCGCTTCTCCGCTAGTGAACCCTGGTTGTTTAAACGAGCCCCAGTGGTCCTCATTACCCTTTCCCTGGGCACTCTGGCGCGCACGCACACAGATGCAGACGCACGCGTTCGCGAATGTGCAGCATTTGATACAAGAACAGAGGCACTTGCACGAACACAGCTGTTGGTGTTGATGAAGTGTAACAGAGCTGGACGCTCATTTTCTTGGACAGGCTATCCCGTCCTTTATCAGTTGCGTGACTTAAGGGGTTGTTACCACAGTGATGGGTCTAATGATGCTTGGGACCACACAAGGGCTGACACACCAACACTCCATCCGGAAAACAAAGCCTTTTAAAGTTGATGTCATATTTTCATTGATAAAAGCGCAAATGAAAAACGGTGAGGTCCACTTAGTCAGCCATGTTAATTGCACATGATGATTTCACATTCCTGTGTGTGGTGTGTTTTTTTTTACGCAAGCGTCATTACAGTGCATTCAGTATTTCAAGCACTTAAGTGCAGCCATTTGAGCTCTCTACACCCTCCACCTCCAGAGTGCTTAATCACTGCTTTAGGTGAGCTCAGTTAAGCAATGCACTCCCCTCCATCCACTCTTTCCCTCTCCGTTCTTCCATTTCCATCTCGCGCTCTGTGTTTTCCACCATGTGCTCTGTGGAACCTTTTGGTCCTCATCTAAGTCATATAAACCATCTACACACACGCACACACACACACACACACACAGCCACGCGCGCAGATGGTTTTCCTTTGGGGGTGAGGGAAGGCATTGAAAGCGTGACTTGTCTCATCTTCCTTCCCATTTGTTTCTGTGTTTTCATTTCACTTACGCTGTCTTGCTCCAGCAGATACCACCTATAGAGTTGGAGATAGGCCTGGCATTATATTGCCTTCCTTGACTCGTGCATGTGTGTGCGTCTAATATCGAACGCTGTTTGAAACATTCAAGTGAAGTTCCGACGGTTCAGTGAGACACTGATGCAGGACAAGACCTTGAATGTCTCTGGGTGTGGTAGCACACTGCAGCCCCAGAGGTTTTCACAGTGATTGAAATGCTTCTCTTGATGCGCCCAAACACAACTTAATAATATGTATGTTGCATCACATTTTCTTTTTTCCGGTACCAATAACTTGAAACAGCTTAGGTTCAAAGAGGGCAGTTTCAAGATGGCTGTAAGATGTTTTATTTCTCTTCAACTTTAACATCCCCTAAAGGGATTTTATAGCTGTCTGAACAGAAGGCTTTCCTCTTTCTTTGCGGAAAAGGGATCTCAGTGTTCTTTTGTCGCTCAGCGGTGTGTGATCTCTCCAAGATGTCATGGACACGACCGACCTTCCATGGCAGAAACCTGCACTGACGCCCCCCACCCCACCCCCACAATTGTGGCTCACTTTCTATGGGAAGCCTGCAGAAAGGGAGTCCTTACTCCCTGTGGAGTCATCCTGAAAGCCATCGTGTGGCAAAGTTAATCAATGTGACTATTGGCGAGAAGTAATCAAGTGATTAATTAGCGTGACATCCAGCTGACGCAGGGAATTCTAGAGTAAGAGTTATGGGTACAGAAAGCGAGGGAACTGACAGGGCGAATATACAGAGAGAAACGGTGTGGGGGACTCGCATGACAGAAAACAACTGGGAGTGCTGGAGAACTGGAAGATCACACACACACACACACACACACACACACACACACTCATATCTATCAATCATGAGCAAAAAAATGATGCTGAAGTAGAAGCAGAATGGTTTATTTCATCATATTTATTGCATCTCCACATTTCCAGCTATCTTAAATCCATCACTAAGAGGGATGAGATATTTTACAGGTTGTCCACGCAGCACTGAATGACAGACACAAACACACACAGTAAAGTACACACATTAGATATTCGCTCAGGCTTTCTTTGTGCCACTGTATGAGCTCTCGTGTTCCATAAAACCACTCGACATCATGGTCATGGATTTTATTTTGAAAAGTAAGATATACTCAGACCTTCCACACCATTTACACTAAAGATGCACCATCTGTGGTTTGTGTCGAATGAGGACTGTGAGGCAAAGTTCACTCTGTAGCCAACTGTACTTTGAAGCTGAGAAATGAGTCGGAGTTGTCCGCTGTATGGTTTTCTCTCTTATTTACTGGTTATTATATTCCCTGTTGTTCTGCTGTTTTGTCTTCCAGAAAGTGGCAAGACTTTCTTCACTCAAATTCACTGAAAGTATGAAGGTATTTCTGTTCTAACTTGAAAGAGTATCAAACAGCTTGCGATGTGCTTTGATTTGTCTCGAAACTGGAAAAAAAAGAATAAATTGCTAGTTTTGCAATTCACTGTGATATTATTCAGTGCAGTCTCCACTTTGATCTAGCCAAATAAAAAAGACATAAGTCGGTGCCTTTATTTGCACCATGTACAGAACTTGTCTAATCTACAGCCTCATGACAGTCTTTTGCAAAGTTCATTGTTCCAGGCTTTGGAAGTAGGACACGGGAAGGCAAGCAGAGGCAAAGAGGAAGGAGACGAGGGGAGGAGGTGAGGAAAGGGGTGGCAGAGTGATTGAGGTGTGATGGGGTGAAGAAGACAAGGAGTAAGTCAAGGGGCCTGATGGGGGGTCAGGAGCTAGAGAGAGTCATGAAAGTGAGAAAGCCATGCTGGCAACAGAAAGTCGGATGCTGGATGTGTAGCAAGCAGGTGCAAGAGTGAGTGATAGTGACAGAGAGATACTGTGGTTGAGGTGGCACATTTATGCCTTGTAGGGACAGGAGAGTGATGGCTGACATTTTATTCTTGTTCTATTTTTTTAAGAGAACAGGAAGAAGAGAGAGGCAGGGGAAATGTTTCTTTCTGCTTGTAACAGTGCATTGAAATTCATAGTTACTGCCGTACAAAAAAGAAAAAAAGAAACTCCTGCATAATTATGCATTAGTAGTTCTAGAAACAGGAAACAGAAAAAGGCCATCTCCATTCATTTAAACCTTTTCATATTCAATCGTTATTCATCTGACAAAGGAAATCCAAAATAAACGCTGACTCCAGTTTGTAAAAACATATGTATGCATGTAAATTACATGTAAATATGAATGTACAGGGGAAAGAAAAAGATCATGTGGGATGTATTGCATATAGCACATGATATGCAGCTCACTGAGTTGTGGATGGCAGTCGTCACTGCAGGGGCTGGAGTTGTGCCTCCCACTGGGACATGCTGAAAATGTCTTATGGTCCCACAAGGCATTGAGAAATACAAGAAGACACTATATATTGTTTTTTGATCCTGGACTTCAGTAGGATGCTAGTTGTGAGATACTGTATGTATCTCATTCCCACTGGACTATTGTGTTCTAAAAATGTTCTGTTACCGTATATTGTAAAGCACTTTGTATTTAAGCGTCCGCCATAATATACACTGTCAACATTAATTCCCCCTGTGCAGTTTTTGTTAACTTATACTCTGTCAGAGGTAAAGGGGCTATATGTAGCCTTTTAACATCACTACCTCCTGCCCGTTTTTAACATAAAAGTATATGCTCATATTCTTTCCAGTCGACCTTAAAACCAATCCAAGTGCCCATATGTGCATTGATAGAGTAATTACTGGCTATAACTGTTCCTGCTGTCCACACCAGCCTTGAAGTGATCCTCAGTTGCTGTTCCGTGTAAAAATGCTTTCTAAGTATGAGTTGAATCAGTTGAATGAGCCTGCAGCAGCCTGAGTCGGTCAAACTAAGGGCATATCTCTTTTTTAATTCTCTTTTTCTGTGGTTGAAATTTGAAATGCATTTCTACACAGAGTAAGGACTATTGACTTTGCCCTCCCCTCATCTCTTAAAAAGTGATCTCTTTTTCAGGCCAGCATGAATAGGAGGAACAAATTCAGCTGCCAAAAACTCTTTTCACGTACTACACAGGCATGTAGGTGTAGTTCTATGTCCACTGTCTGCTGAATCTGTTGAATTACTGGATGGTATAAATGTCTTCCATTTGTTCTGTCATTTTTTTCTGATTTATTTGTCTTGCTAGATGTTTGACTTTCTCCAGCAGCTGTGCATCTACCACCTGCTACTTCCACGAGGCAGATAGCATGTAATTAGATCCGAGAAGATGTAGAGCTCTGTGAGCTTGTGAACTCTAATCATCGGCGCACAGTTTAATATGGGTGAGAGCTGTTGGCACTCAACCTTATATGAGCCAGTCGACCTAAAGAATAACCTGAAAATTGCCAAAGAGCCAGCTATAGCTGCAGACTTAGAGGTTGATTGTCAGTAGGATTGAAAGTAATCCAACCTTTTCACATTACAGATGTTATGTTAATATCAAATATATTGCTTTAGGACAAAAAACTTAAGGAGAGCAATATTCTTCCAGTGAAAAGCGACACCAAAGCTTCTGCAGTTGCAGATTTTGAAATGTCTGAACATCTAATTAAAGAGAAAATAAGTTTGTTCTCTCCAGTGTTGTGAATGAGGACATGGAGAGAAAAACTTTATATATATATATATATATATATATATATATATATATATAGATAGATAGATAGATAGATAGATAGATAGATAGATAGATAGATATTACATTTATAACATTTATTTCATTTTAATCACATATCACAAAAAAATGTCACATCTTGCTGAGTCTTTTTTCACACAGACATGCATGCACACAGTCACACACTCAAAACACATGCACATACACGAGCGTACACCCACACAGAGTTTGCCTCGGCAGCAACCATACAGAAATCTAGGACAGGGTCTTATTTTGATGATTCAAGGCAGGATCATTTAGTTAAGCATGGTATTTGCAAAATTAGGGAAGTTGAAATTCCCACTGCAACTTAGTAGGTAATACACATTATGTAGCATTCCTCCCTGGGGAAGATGCACAACTCTGATTAGCCTCCATGACCTCCACGGCTGAAATCAAAAGGGACCTATTATGCTCATTTCCGTCTCTATTTTTTTGCTTTGCATGATTCACTGTCCAAAAAAATCTTATTTATCTCATACTGCCCGTTTTGCAGCCCCTCAGTTGAGCCTCTGACTCAAATATTAGCTCCAGGATCTATAAGGCTCCCCTCCCTAGAAGCCCACTCTCTTCTGATTGGCTGGACTTTTGTAAGGAAGCCTGTCGAGCTGCAGCGCCGTTGTGCTTACGAGCACCACCTCATCCTGTTACTGGTGCAGAGTTTTTCAGCAACTTCTCAAATCCACCCAAACATGTTTGAGCCCGAATCGGATCGGGAATGTAAGAGTGGACAGCGTGAACAACTACAGCAACAAAAATGACTGCAGGACATCTCTGTTTGGTCTTTTTGTCACAATCTGTGTATAACATTTTTCTATACATGCCCTACGTGCGGGAAATGCTCTAAAATGCCGACTGAAGTGGAAAGCTGTCAGGAAATACCAAAGCTAACATTGCTAGTAAAATGATATTCTGCTGTTGCCAAATACTGTATAGTAAACCTGCACCATACCTGTAATAGTACTCACAGCAGAATATTTTAGGAGAAGGAGCTGATCTTGGAGCAGATGACCATAGAAAGATGTATATGGACACTGACACTGTAAGATTATAAATATGACAGAAAATAAGGAAAAGCACGATCGGTCTCCTTTCAGTCTTTAGCATGGAGCTCCCTCCATGCTGCACAGCACCACTGCTCTCTCGATTAGCCTTGTGGCCTGACTGCTCTCAGCTATTTATCCAGGTGCTCGTTCCACACAACACTTTTTCTCTCCTTGGACTAAATTGCCTGGAACATTTTGCAGCCGGGCAGGAGAAGGGAAGAACAAGTCGCAAGAACTGATGAGGCCCTGGCAGTCCTTGAGTCCTGTAAAGAGGAAGATTGTTCTCACCGACGGCAATATATACAGTGTGTATATATATGTATGTGTGTGTGTGTGATTCATCTGGACTACTGCGCAATGAAGAGGCCTGAAGAAGGAGACACATCAAGAGAGAACATCTGTCTATCTGTTTATCTGTCTGTCTGTCCGTGTCTTTGTCTCTCTTTCAGTATTTCTCCTTCTCACTTCTCTCGGGTTATTGTGTTAGGGTTATCTCTATATTGCGAGCCATCCCCTCTTTTTTTTTTTTTTTTTTTTTTATCAGCCATAAAGTTTATATGGCCTCAAAGTTACGATTGCAGTTTTACGAAAAGCTATTCTGTGCAGGTGCAGCCCTATTGCACAATTCTTCTTTCTGTCACACCTGGGAAACAAAGTTGGCAATCCGCAGGGCCAGAGTCACATTAGTTAATGGCAGATATTAATCCTGTATGCGTAGTTATTGTGAATGAGGACCTTGTTGATTGATGCGTCACAACTCACTGCATCTTCGACCTCACCTGTCAGGCATTTAAAAGACGATGATGTACCAGAGGCCCAGAGTGCAGCCCAAGCAAGAAGATTATGTTTTCAGAATATGCAATTACATCAAGGTGAAAATTTAAACTGATAAACAGGCCAGCATTTCCCGATAGCTGCAGATATAATCAAATGAAAGAGGTTTGTCCACCGAAGCATGACTACATCTTTGATACTGGAAACAACTGAACTGAGGAGGGAATGTGATGTCTTCAGTCAAAACTACAGCCTGGTTTGGTGATAGTGATATTTTCAAAAGCTGTTTCAACTTGAATTGAACTTGAATGAGAGACAAAACCACACACATACACCTACGGGCAATTTAGAGTCTCCAATTAACCTAATGTGCATGTCTTTGGACAGTGGGAGGAAGCTGGAGTACCCGGAGGGAACCCACACAGACACAGGGAGAACATGCAAACTCCACACAGAAAGGCCTCAGGCCCGGGGTTTGAACCCAGAACCTTCTTGCTGTGCAGCGCTAACCACTGCACCACTGTGCTGCCCTGCTGCAGCTATATTAAAACAATTTTTGTTTTGGAGTAAGACAGAGTTGGACTTGGCAGAAACTCTTTGAGGGAGTTGCAAGAATCTAAAGAATAGGGGGTTGCTGGGCTGGCAGGAGCAAATCAAGAGAGAGATATCTGGTTTTAATGGCTGCACTGTGCATCAGCATAAATATCAGCTGGGAGCCAAGCAGCCCAATGAGCCAGTGATTGTGAAGCATGAATGAAGCAGCTGATGCCAATCATCTATTGTCAGCTCAGCTTCAGTGCTGCGGCTTAGCTAATAACAAGCTCCCTTTTTGTAAAAGAACACCGTACGAATTCTCATAGATGCACCTCAGAAACTGTGAGACCTTTTTGATGTGTCACTGAGCATTTTATCTGATTCTTACTGCTGGTCTGAAGAGCTGAACTGCTGGTTAGTTAAGCCTACGTCTCCAATATGCCAACACTATTTGATTCCTCTGCACACACCATCAAGGTCACTCTCTACAGAGTGGGGAACATGTGGGTGGATGTGAGCATGTGCGAGCAAGCGTATGCTTTTTATGTAAGTACAGGTCTGTCCATTGAATGGACAAACGGAGCGTATTGATCTATATTAGTTAGGAGGACATATTGTGTTAAAAGCATGGCCTTGTCTTGAAAATTACACATACTGAGAGAAATAACAAACTAGCAGTCATATTATGGAAGCCAGTGCTTGAGTGAAGGGCTGCTATAGCTAAAGATTAGTACAAAATCATCTGGAACAAAAGAGTACACACTCTAACTGAATAGTCTAAAATAAACCTGAGCAGATATTAGAACTAAGCAGTAAACTTTGCATCAGGAACTGTACAGACTGTACCAAAGCATAATAGTTGCACAAAAGTACTTACAATACAGAGCACCACACCGCACACCACAATTACATCCACTCATAAAAGCACAGTGATGCCATGGCAATAAATATGTTGTTTTTTTCCGGTTTTCAGTTCATAACTCAATCTCTCAGTTCCCAGCTGAAAGGACAGGGTAACCATGTAGAAATACAGGACACCATCTTATTTTGACAATTCTAGAGAGGGTTATCAGTGCCTGGCTGTGTCACAGACGCGTTGAGCGGCTCTGTTTTTCCTTTTTTTTTCTTTTTTTTTCTTTTTGGTTACGCATCTATTTTCTGCTTTCTTATCATTTCTTCTCAGATGGGTTCATCCTTCCATCTTACCGAAAAGACAAAATAAAACAGCAGAGAGTGGGACCGATTCAGCTCCCTGTCTGCCTGTGGACTGGTGCAGTACCTTGTAACTGCTAAGTCAGACTGAGCATGTCTGTGAATGACTCTCTGTGTGTGCCTGTGTGTGGGAGTGCACTGTGAGTGTTGGGGTGCATGTCTGTGTGCATTGAGTGTTGCTGGCCCCAAAGATTGCCCCTCTGTCCTGCTGAGCTGACCCTTCCCTCTGATGAAAGGTAATTGACAGAGTAGAGGTGAGTGGTGTGTGAGTATTTGTATGCTCAGGAGAGAAGCTGAGGGCAAGAGGCAGCGTCTGAGTATCATTTTTCTGCCTTTTCTACCAAGTGAAAAACCAAAGTCTGGCTATTTGAGACTCCTCTCATGCCACTCTGTTATGATTCATGAAAAACACCTGCTCTGGGTTGCTTTGAGCTAAATGCCCAAGCGAATGCAATTTGCGTATATGTGTTTATGAGGCAACACTTGCACGAATGCATCTCAGTGTATCGGCAGATGTGGTGAATTTTTCAAGGCAGTCATAGATTGCGCACAGCTTTCTTATTAGCAGGATGCACAGACTGCTTTCATTGTTGACTTCCAGAGAGAGGAACCAATGTCAGGCATGAATGAACATATACAGTATGGCCAACATGTGTGCTTCTACACTGTAGGCAATAGATAAATGAAAGGAAAGTAATTTAAAAAGAACAAATATATTAATTGGAGAACAAAGACCAATAAGAACTGAAATTAAATGAATTATCTGAATGCAAAAAAATAAAAGAAGAGTCATAGCAATAGCACAGCACCTGCCCTTCACTACAGTTGGGAACAACAGTCTGCAGACTCCATTCACCTCTTCATCAAATGCAGGACTGGTAGCTGAGTGTGGACACTGATTTATAATCCCTTCCCTACCTCCACCACACCCCCCCACCGCCACCCGTGTCCCCTCCATTCCTTTACGGCATCAGCATGGCAGTGTTGCTGTAGCAACAGCATCCCACTGCAGAGGCAAATGCGAGCAGTAATCGATCTTTTTGTGTGCCTGCGTCATGCACATACATATCACTGCTGTCACATAAAAAAAAAAAAAAAAAGGCCAAGTTCGGTGCCGTAGATGTTTTCAGGTGATATTTTTGGCAGATCTGTAGTAGAGTAAGAGAGAAACGCAGGAAAAAAAAGATGAGAGCAGAGAGAGGGAGGTGACGTGTGACAAAGATCGGCGGCTGCACTGTCAGCTGAGTTCACAAATTAGCTCTTTTGTCTTAAATACTCCTCTTTGTGTGGCAAAATCCTCCTAACACTGGGCTTAATCAACCTTTCAAAAACCACATAAAATGGCAAGTTAAATGACATCCCTGCTGTTTTTGCTTCTCCGAAAGCTCACACTGTGGACATTAGAAGGACAGAAAATAGAGCCTATTTGAACATTAGTGTTATTAGCTTGCTTTTAGCAGTTCTAGTAGCATGACTCTATGAATGGCAATATGGGTTTGTTGGTTGGTTGGTTGGTTGGCTGCTTGGTGGGTTGGTTGGCTGGTTGGCATGTTGATTGGTTGGTTGGTTGGTTGGTTGGTTGGTTGGTTGGCAGGTTGATTGGTTGGTTGATTGGCTGCTTGGTTGATTGGCTGGTTGGTTGGCTGGTTGGCTGATTGGTTTGCTGGCTGGTTGGTTGGCTGGTTGATTGGTTGGTTGGTTGGCTGTTTGGTTGGTTGGCTGGCTGCTTGGTTGGCTGGTTGATTGGTTGGTTGATTGGCTGGTTTGTTTGTTGGCTGCTCTGTTGATCAGTGCACAATTTGGGTTTTGGTCCAGACTGAAATATCTCTGAAACTATTGGACTGTCATGTAGACATTGTAGACATTCATGCTTCCCAGAGTATAAATCCTACTGACTTTGGTGATCTCTGATTTTTCCTTTAGCAGCACAAGCAGGTTGACATGTTTGGTATTTATTTAGAAGTGCCTTGACAGTTATTGGATGGATTCCCATGGAATTTGGTAGAGATATCCATGATGCCCAGAGAATATATCCTAAGTAAGTAGCACAGTGGTTTTGAATGTCTGATGAACTCTTGAATGGATTGTTGCTATATTTGGTGCAGACATTCATGTTCCCCTCAGGATGAATTACAATAACTTTTGTGATCTCTTAACTTTTTGCATCAGGTCAAAAGTGTCATTTGTTGAATAGGCTATTTTGGTTTATTGCCAAATACCTGCACAACTAATGATGTTCCCATCACCTTCAGCTGTAATTGTATTTGATGCTAATTTCAAATACTGGCAATACTGGCATGCTCACTCAGTAAACTAAGATGGTGAACATGGTGCACATTGTACTTCCTTAAAGACGAGCATGTTGCCATTATCTTTGTGACTATGTTAGCATGCTGATGTTACTAATTAGCTGTACAGCCTCATAAAGGCATTAGCATGGCTGCAGTCTCATACTCTTGTTCAACACTATATGCTACTGGTGCTGCTTTCCTATCTGCTGGAGTTTAATTATTTCATTAGTCCATGTTGAAGACAGGTCTTTGCTAGACGAACCGATAATAAGATGTCTAAATCTGGACCCAAGGTTTTCCCTGAGGGCTGCAGTGTCTCTGAATAACGTGTCAGACTGAGGCAGAGATACAGAGCAGACCAACAAGTTCATCAGGGAGTCAAGCTTATCTCACATTGATCCACTTTACATGTTTCTGGCCATGCTTGTAAACACTGCTACAGCGGCCTGTTGTAAATGCACTATACAGATGTTCCTGCACAAACATGCTAAATCATGGGGGTAATTGTCTATAATTGATCAGGCCAATGCAGTGCAGTAATCTCTACTTTGAGTGAGCTGTTGAATTGTTCTGGCCGTCCCTGCATTGATTGCTCTTTGATTGTAGCTCTGTAGCTTTGCTCTGCGTCCGCTGGACTGTAAATCCATCTAAATTTTCATCTTGTTATGGAACTGTGAGAATGAAAGGGTAGGAAGACAGAGGGTGAGGGGGTGGAGGGCAGAACGATAGACCAAATGACTGTGCAATGTAGGAGCTGGAAGATTTGAAAATATCTAATAAGAGAAAGAAAAATGGGCAAAAAAGAGCAATTTGAGATTGAGAATGAAAGTGCAATGGAACAAAGCCAATTTGACAGTTTGGAAGTATACCAGGGATTGTGTTGAAATGTGTGTATATATGTGGGTGTGTGTATGTGTGGATTTGAAACAAAACCACCCGTCAGCCTGTGGAGCTGAGAAAACTAGATTCTAAACCCATTTTGAAGGCACACAAATGACCTTGAGGCCCCCATAGTCAGACAGACGCTGTCCTGCACCAACCTGATTCAACTTCTCTCTTCATATCTACTGCTGAAAGAGAGAGAGAGAGAAGGGGGAGAGAGAGATGGAGTGGGTCTGTCTGTCCAGTAGCTTATAAAAAGTCCATTATGGTGCACTTCTATCAGTTTGGACTCTCCCAGATGGACCCTGGAGTAAATGGACAGCACCAGAGAGCTATAAGCTCAGATTTGATATACGGCTGAGAAATAGCTTGGTGTGTGTTTGTGTGTGTATGCGTGTGTGTGTGTGTTTATGTGTGCGTGTGTGTGATTGTGGTGCATGTTCAGGAGAGTGTGCATTCAATCCTATGCACAGCACTGAAAGAGCTGACAGTAGTCAACAGCGAACATTTCCGTACCACTATGTTTTTGTGCTTGCCATTTATTTACCACAGCTGTTTTTGCATATTATCATATGCGTTCCCCAGCCACACACACACACAAACACACACACACGCACACACACACACACACACACACACACACACACACACTCAGTCTTCCCAGCAGGCTTAAATCCGGCTCAGTCTGACAAAGGAGCCTGTGGCTCTAACTGGCTCTGCCCCAATCCCCTTCCCCAGCCTGATGCTTTGTATGGGCTCAAAACCGCTTTACTGCATGACGTTTATTTATCAGCCATATTTACTTCCTATTGTGTAGGTGTGTATATGTGTATCAGTGTGTGCCACATGAAGGTGTATTTTAGCTTTGGTGTCATTTCTCATTTGTCTGTTGTATAGATCTTCAATGTGCTTTGTGCATGTCTCCATACTTGTGTGTGTTCATTGAGGGTATCCCACGGCTCCTCGCAGTGAGCTGAGAAAACTGACAAAAACCTCTGCCTGCTGAGTGATAGTGCTCAGCGGCTGTGAATGGGACTTTGTCCTACATGCCACTTGATCAGCTGTTTGTTTGAGCGGGAGAGGAAAAAGACTTGGGTGAAGAGGTTGATGGCGTTACTTTATTCTTAGCAGTTTGGTTCCAACTCATGAATGGCTAAATAAAATGGTTCACCTTGTGCGACCAGAAAAGCAAGACCAGAACCGTCACATCTTTGAACTGGCATTTTTCAGTCCATGTAATTGACAACAGGAAATAGGATAAAAGACAATGTGCAAAAATGTCCCAGATTATGACTTGATCTGCACATTACCTGCCTTCACTGACGTTTAATGGTCGGACAGTACGCTGGCCTCACACAAATCGTTGCCATAGGTAGTTAAAATGACAAGCTTCACAGAGTCAAAGCTAACAGTTTATTTACACCAATGGAAATCAAAGTAGCTGCAGTAGCTTTTTATCTTCTGCTCTCTAACTGAACAAACACCTCAGAACACAGCGACAGCCATAACCTCATAATAACTCCAAACATGTCACCCAGTCCATTACAATATGTTCCTTACTAGAAACTGTGCACCCAGAATATCACAATGTAACCTTTGCGCCAAGCCAATCAAATGTTTATTGAACCTAACTTCAAATGGGGAATGCATTCTCCCGGAGAGGAAGGGGGGGGTGAAATTGGTTGAAAACCAGGCTTGAGAGGCTCCTCAGTTATTTCAACATCAAGTAAATCAGCTGTATGACAGCAGGGTCAGACTATGCTTTTGTAGACTCAAATGGCTTCAAATCCTTAAAGCAGACTGATGATGTCCCATGATAATTTCTCTTCATTTGTTAGGGGAAGATTCTTCAGGCACTACTACCAGTAAAATATCGCATCTTCACCTCTGCTCCTGACCAATCATAGGATTATTGGCCATGCGCACAATTGGAAGTGATACTGCCAGGTATAGATGGAAAATAGATTCCCCTGGAGATGAAGAAACAGCTGAAAGAGGTGGAAAAGAGTACGGATGAGAGAGGGCAAGACGATGTGATGAAGTGTGTGATGATGTGTCCATTAAAGTGCAGTCCAGAACATTAAACAATATAGTGGGGTTTGGAAAGGTCAGTACTCTCAGGGGTTTATCCATATTGATCTTTACTTTCGATTGTGCCGGACTCCATACCAGTGTCCATCTAAATCCTCTTTTGTGCCGTAGACCTAATGGAGAGAGAGAAAAAAGGGAGAGGGGAGAGAGAGAGGGAAATAAAGAGATGGGGGGAAAGTAGTAGTCACCGGTTATTTTATGTGAGACATTACTCCTATGTCCTGCTTCACTGACCTCTATTTCACAGCAGCACAGAAGTGTAGAATATACATCCACGCAGACACAGGGCTTAATTTGTGCCAGATTCTGCCAGAAAATGATTCGGAAATTCAGAGTTCAGGACCGGCCCTTCCTCTGTCGCTCTCAAAATAAATCTATGTATTTTCTGAAATCTTTAAAGGTTAAAGTCAAAAACTTTATCTTAACTAATTTAAGTCTTGTTGTTTTATTGGATCATTTCCTACTGATGTATACCCATGAATCCTTTCAGCAGGCAGCCCGTCAAACCTTAAACCTGCCAAACTCTCTATGGTGGATCAGTGGGGTTGTGATACTGTATTGGCAGCACAGGTTTCGCTGAGAACATGAGCAGCATTGCTAGCTTTGTGGCACCTGTTAGCAGACATGACCAGCAGGAGGAATTTGAAGAGGATTAGGAGAACTTGGAATTGAGTCTTTGCTAAGCCCCGCCCCCTGAGTTACTGTTGCTATGCCTCTCAGCCAATCCACTCGACCACGGTACATACAATTTGCATCTACACAAGTGGCAAATTTACCACTCGAAATTCATAGCAATTTCTTAAACGATGTGTCCTCGATTTCACACAAAAGCAGGATTTTCATTTTAGCTGACAGCCGTGGATTGTCAGCAGGTTTTATTTGCTGTGGCTAACCACCTAGCGTTAGCTAAGGCTAACTGTCAAACTGCATGAGATGATTAAAAGTGCTCTCCAGCTGTCCTTTTAATGTGTAATACATTTAAAAGGGATAACTCTGTAAAAGGGTCTTAACTATGCAATAGCTAGATGATAGCTACAGTCCATGAAAACAGAAAAACAGAGATCAGAATCAAGCCTTATTGTTTGTGTTATCAACCAGTATCTTCAACAGCAACAAGAGAAGAAGCTTTGAGGCCAAACCTATGATATCTGATGTAATCTCATGTAATATTACCTCACAAAATGATGTAGTTGGCTTTATGCTAGTAGGCACGCTAGCACTGTATGTAATAAGTTAGTTAGCCAGTCATGCTAACGTTGGCAGCTCACATAAAGCAGAAAAAAAAAGAAATTTGTAACCAAAAAAAACTTTTAAAAAACTTTCTTTAAAATGCAACAAAAGTTACCCATCCAACACAACAAGACAAAAATTGAAAAAATAGGATATTGTTAAATGGAGAGAAGAAAGGCAGATTTGAGAGTTGGACATTGAATAACTATCTGTTGGGCCATGATATCCCCATCACAGACTGACATAAAGACATATTCATATCAAATCATTTACAGCTAAAAAATATAGTAGGTCCAGAACCCTTTCTACATGTTATTAACTATGTATTAGTTACTAATAATTCATAACTTAAAAATTACAATAATAGAAGATAAATTGTTAATTATACTGTGAATATATTATAAACCATAACAAAATCAATATAAATGAATTACAAAAATATCATTCATTAATAAACTGATTCATGGTATTGTATTTAGACGGTTGTTGTAAGGTGTGCAAGGTGCATACAGGCAGAGAGAAATCTGAGATTGCAGACTCTACTGTTAAAAATTGCATTTATTTAGAGTTTTGATGGATTTTATTGGCGCTCAGGGTCTCAGGATATATATCCGCCTGACAATGTGATAGTAAAATGTCTTTCTGTCGGCGTGTGATGGGAATATCACGGCCTAACAGATGCTGTTTTCTTTTCCAACTATTTAATTCTTAACCTTCCCAACTCTCAAAGCTGTCCATCTTCTTTCCATTTCCTAGTACCTTGTTTTTCTATTGAAACGCGAGAAAAGCTCCTGTTTTGCATAAATTAAACAAAGTTGTTTTTAGCTAATGAATGTTAGCTGGTTAGGAGGATGAGTCATGTTATTTTGGTGATGATGAGGATAAAGATGAGGGTAGTTTCAAGTCAAAAATATCTAGGTGGACTATTTGCTGGCAGAAGGATTCATGTTTTCATTGTAGAATATTACTGTAAAACCTGCAGCTAAGCAAGGGGGCATTTGTACTGTGCACTGACCTGGCTAAGCAATGAATACTTCAAAAGTCCCACAGCTTCTGGCATGTGCATTTCTACTCTTAGTTTGATTATAGTCACATAAGATGCAGCAGTATTCTTTTTGTTTTTTTGTTTTTTGGGGGTTTTTTTTGGCAATGAAGGGATGAGGTAAAATTAAAATCTGTTTATTTTCTTTCAAAACAATTTGAAAGGTAATTTGCATACGTTTGCACCATTTATTTCGAAACAAAGTGAAAGTTTAGCAACCCACACACATGAACACAATGGTTATTTCTTTTCCCCAGCCTAGCCAGCTGCAGATATCATCTAGACAGCAGACAAACCAAATTACTGCATTGTTCATGTGTTCCTGCTGAGATGGACACTTACAGCAAGAAGGCTGGGAGGGAGAGTTAGACAATGTGAATGAAAGAGAGAGAGCTAGAGTATAAAGAAAAAGAATCTTTTTTTTTTTTTTTTTTTCTGACGAAGAGTCGTTTCTGAGAAAGGACAAATTAGAGGTCTGGTTGCGAGGGGCGTTTGAGCAATCATGACAGAGCCTCAGCACACTCCCCAGGCATTCATCTCCAGTGTGTGTTTGCTCTGCATGCATGTGTATGTGTTATGTGCTCTTCCTTTGGTCAACTCCTTGATACAGGCTGATGCGAGCTAATGTTAGTGTCAGTCACTTTTGCTCTCTGTAATCTAATAAACACACAAATACACACACACACACACAATCACACTCTGCTAAGGTGGATAATGTATGTTAGATACGCTGTATGTCTCAGCTTCTTTGAGTTTAATGCAGCCACCACAAAAAATCCCATGGGCAAAAAATACCCACGTGAAAAAGATCTGTTAAATCAAAGATTGTTTCCCCTGCCGAGGGAGTTGATTAAGACTTGTGTTGCTGAAACTAAGCCTACAAATCCATTTGCACAGAACATAAGAGGCTGCGCTCATGCCTCCGTATGTTTGTACCAAATGAGATAAAAACCGACTTAGATATGTTGCATGATTTCGCTTTCTCCATACTCTCTAGGCAATTGCTCTGTTTCCACAGATGCTCGGCATTTACATGAGGTGTTCAAGTTCACATCAGCTCCGACGTATCAGAACATGTAGCTGCATGTGTTTAATATATTTGTACAGTTTCATAAAAGTTATTGTTACTTACTTTTCTGTGTGAATACTTCTTATCAGACTGAATTTCAATATGTATATTTTTATGGGCATTTCATGTTTTCCCTCTTAAGATAATGAGCCAGTCAGAACTGACTTCCTCCTGATTTTCTGAGATTATACGGCAGACTTGACATTCTGTTATCAGCGTCTGCACGATGTGTGCTGAAGTGTATCAGCGTGTTCTTTAAATATTCTGTTACAAGGATCAAGCCAAGGAAATGTAGGCGTTTGTATTTATTTTTTGCCAGAGTCGTGTTTTGAATGTACTAAAAAAACTTGTGTTCTTTGACTTGTGTGAATGTGCAAAGTGGATGTGGATGCTGATGAGCGCTTATTTACTAAAGCTTTAAAAACCAAGTTTGTTTATGCTATGTCAGAATAACGTGCAGTGCAAACACACAGTAAATTTTCACGCATGTATTGACTTCATCTTCCCGCACTTAACTTCTCACTAGATTAAATATATTGAAATATACAAATCAATCTATATGAAAAAAAAGTACAAATTCAAGTGTAGGTATTTCTTTTGTCTACTTCAGATCCATATGATGACGATCTGAAGGTGAAGACCCAAAGACCCCGATCAGCTGACCAGCCAGGTGTGTTTCAGGCACAGACAGGTGAGTAATGTGAGTGTGTGTATGTGTGTGCTCACAGCCTGGAACAGAAATAACCAGCCTGACCTTTGCAGGCTGTACATGTGACCAATATAAATGATTATTACACATTTACTTTTTGAAGCACTGTAGCTACCAAACTGCAGTTGACCATTGGCATGTGTGAAAATGTGAAAGTGTGTGAGACTTTAAAATCTTACATAAGTAATAGGATTGGAAATGAGAGATTGAATTATTCATCACATGATACATGACTTTACATGCAGGCTGCTCCACCCACACCAGAATAGGCCATATACTGATTGCAGCCCGCTCACACATGCATACACACACCCATGCAGACATGCACGTTTCAATACTTGCTGCTACAGCCGCGTGGAGGAGGGAGTCCCGACCGCGAGGGAAACCCCTGGCTCCATCTTGTCCTTCTCCTCTGTTCCCCCCACCCCCCTCCTCGCCTCTCCCCAATTCTTCCATTCCTCCAGGCATGTATGATGAGCTTAAGCCCTGACTCACGGCATGTTAATGAAGATGTAATGCGATTAACGGACATGCAATTAATTTGATTTCCTCCTTTGCCATGTGATGATGCCTCCATCAAAGGACACGGCGCTCATAAACAATTTCGAAAAGAGAGAAGCAGAATGATTTAACCCGTAATTTTCGCTTATCAAGGGCGTCGCACAGAGGGAACAATGGGGCAGTCGCTGAAGCTGCCTGGAGAACGCAAAAATCACCCACACTCATGTCTGAACACCAAATCATGTATGTGGTGTTTGCATAAGCATAAATGCACACTCAAGCACACACAGGCTTTTGGGGCTGAAGTCCTTTCGCAATGAGATCATAAATGTTACCGTAATTCAGTGAGTATCACCTTAAAACACATCCCTCTAACACGATCACCATCCTCGTGAATATTCAGTCAAGGTTTATTCACATTAAGGGGCTTAAACACTGGAATCATCCATATTTATATGGTATACAGGAATATTGGGCTACAGGATCAAGCCAAGCAATGAGAAAAGGACACACTATGAAAACCTACCATAGAATTACACATGCAAATCTCTGTTATATCCCACGAATGATGAATTTAGTCTGTCTTAACTTCTCTTCATCTCTTTCACGCGGGAACAAAGGGAAAAAAAAATGTTTCTTTAACTACAGAAAGTCTGTTTGGTTATTGTCAGCACAAAGCCTTTTCATCATCTGTCACTCCCAGGCTTTTTCCCTTGACAATTGTATAGATTATGGTTTTCTTTGTCTTTCTTTATTGGCGTAATATTGCAGTAGTGTCACTGCCAATACGAAGGAAGTTTTTTTTTTATTTCAGTAAATAAAAACTGGAAAAAAAACACTGAGATTTGCTAACAGGAATGAATAAAGCAAACATGTTCCAATGCTTTCAGTTCCAGGAAAACCAGAGCTGAAAAGGTACAAAAGAGACATACATCTCTTTGTAGTGACTCTTATCATACAGAAATCTATTTAGTACAAAACAGCTCATATTCTTCCATTACCCATGAGCCAGAGAGCAACAGTGTCCTTCCTCTCAACCTTTCTGTGTTCCATAAACACACCCGCATCGTGTACAAGTGGAATGATTGAGAATATAAAGAGTTATCTTCTGTTTCTTCCCCTTGCTCGTTCTACAGGTGACCCTGCAGCAGAGGAGTGGTCACAGTGGAGCGTGTGTTCACTCACGTGCGGGCAAGGCTGGCAAGTGAGGACGCGATCGTGTGTTTCCTCTCCCTATGGCACACTGTGCAGCGGCGCCCTGAGGGAAACGCGCATGTGCAACAACACGGCGTCCTGTCCGGGTGAACCCGGGATCACAGGCTCAGGTACGTGGCCTCGGTTCAGTGGTCCCTACTGGTTCGTACTGTCTTCTCATAGCAAGAGCGATGAGGGTTCAACCTTCATCTTTGTGCAGTTTGTGTGATGCAGCTTACACATACAGAGGCAAGGAGACGGAACTTGCTGTGATTGTGAGTGACTTGTTGTACCTCTCCAGGGTGCCTTTCTCCCCGCAGTGCATGCAGGGATATGTCCCCAACCTTTGTGACCTAAATTAGGAACTACAATGTTGTGAAAATAAATGGTTTAGCAGTGTTGCCAAGTGATGATCATATATATATACATACACACACACACACAAACACAAACACACAAACACACACACAGCTTCTCACATATCATATGGGATCTGCTCAGTTAAAACATAATATAACCATGGTGCCGCAGGAAGAAAAAAAACCTTCAGAATGAGAACGACATTTCAATTTCAATTCACACTACAGGCCAACTGAGAGAGAAACAGAGAGAGACACAGTCAGACATGACACCTGAACTCAATGTCAGCAAGTCTATTACACTGAGCCACAGCTCAGAAGTTTGTACTTCCTGGCTTCTCTATCTTTAGCTCTCCTCTGCTTCTTTGCTTCTCTTTCAGCATTGTTCTCCTTTCCCCATCTGGTTTTCATGTGTATCAGTGTCTACATACATCTTTACAGAAATTATAGGGAAAAAAACAGATCTAACAGAGCAAAGTTAGCACATACACTTCACGCAGTATTTAAAATGAAAGTCTGTGTTCGCATTACGTTTTTTTGATTTGTTTTGTTTTTGTTGATGCAATGGCAGCTCAAAAACATATTTAAGCTCTTAAGTTTAATTTTCGTATTGACACATGCTCTGCCAGTCAGGGTGGATGTATTCGAACATATCTGCTTGCCACGACAAAAGCAGTGGCAAAAAGAAGAGCATCTTATCTGTTTTTCCTCAGCAACACACAACAGAGCCAGATTAAGTCACTTAGCCTGTGCGGTGTGAACCTGCGCACAACTCATCCTGAATAATGCTATCCCTACTTCTGATTTGATTGCCGGTGTAGGTCTTAGCTAGATGAAATTGTGAAGTGTTGCCTGTCCTGCTCTGGTTTGATTGCCTTGATTGCAATAGAAGTGAAATCTTGTATGGCGCTGGCTCTCTCCTGCCTGGCTGCTGTCCTCTCCCCCTTTCTCAAAGCTACACTGTTAACCCAGACAAGTTGACCTTGCTTCAAAGATTTGAGGCCACCGTTTGAAATCAGCTAACATTAATACGTTGTTATTAAGTGTGGAACATCATTTCGTCACTTTAAATTTCAAACTAATTCTGATCTATTGTTATTGGTGATTAAGGCTAAATTTACTGAATTTCACAATATGAGAAAAAGATGTGGGGAGAAAATGGCAAAGCCTCCTTAACTTCATTGCATTCAGTGATCAAATTGGTCCTTATTTGTCCAATGATGATGAAAGCTTGTTACACAGAGGAAATAGCAGTGTTCTTGCCTGGAGGAAACATGCTTATCAACTGCTGAGGAGAAGTCACAGTTAGTGAGATACAGACCAAGGTTGTGAAAAACAGGGAATAGAACATTTCTATTGTTTTTATTTGTCATGAAACAAGCGCTCATTATGCCCAGACAAGGTGAGTGAATTAGTGAATCTCCACTGGTCAAAATCCCCACTAAGACCTGCTAACATCAGGCTTTTGTTGGCAGTGGAAAAGGGTCCAATCTATATTCATACCTGGGTCGAATGACTCTTCAGTAGACGAGGGTATTTATTGGCTCTGGCTCCGATGGGCATTGATGTAAACACAACACCCAGGTTAATGTATTAATTTTCGCCCCTGCACAAACACTGTAAACAGAACTGTCATCTGCCCAGCATGGCGCTCAGGGATGGAAAAGTGAGCTGAAGCCCAGAAATGCGTTTTAGAAACACGCAATCAGTGATTGAAGGGTCTCACACAGAGGCTCCATCACTGACACAAGCTCCAGCCCAGGGATGAGCGTCTGCATGGCAGCCAACAGCTCACTCTCTCCTCTGTGTCTGTGTGTGTGCTCTGAAACTGCATGTGATGACATCCCTTTTTTTGCAGGTTCACTCATGTTTAAAAAAACTGCTTATACCCACTAATTTTGGTGTAAAAAGGGTATTAGAAGCTGGATGTGGCCAAGGCTAAAAATGGCACAACCATGGCTCCTACTTTCTGCATACGAATGAAACAAACAATTGTGATGCTGTCCCAGCTTCCTCCTGACTGTGAAGTGAATGGGGACTGACGGTGGAGTACATCCAAATACTGCATTGTCCCTTGGCTGCCAGTGAAGAAGAAAGTGCAGTCCTTCATTCATGCTGGCAGACAGTAGGGCCGTCTCTAGGCTAACCTCTCTGAACCCAATAATAGGTATGAGATTGGATCACAGGAATGTGGCACCTCTGTCCTCCATACACAGCATTCTAATAATCCCAGTGAATGATAATGTGTTTGGATGTATTTGAGGACATACTGGTAAAAGAAAAATCATGGACCATAACTTAACCAAGTGGGCAAAAGTGGGGCCACTACTCTCTAAATGTCAGCACACAACAATAGCACAGCCACTGGGCTCCGTTATTGAACCAGGCATCAACTAGCTGCTTCAGGGTTGGTTGATAAGGAACTTTTATAACAGTTGGCATCCAAAGGTTTGAGTAGGCTCTTCCTGAATTGCACATTGTGCCTTTAAGTTCACAATAGAGGATTAAAGGTACAATTCTATTATAGTCACAGTATCTTTATCACAATATCTTTACGCTATTTAGTAGCTGTCTTTTGTGGAAATAAGTCTCACATAGCTCAGTTGGGACAGTTCCCAGAGAAAAGTGCGGGGCAAGCGGCTTTGCACTGCTCTCTAACAAAGGTGGGGCCATTAACCAGACATACATTTGCAAAACCAACCAGTTAATGCTAATCCTTAAAGTCCTTTCTGTCCACGCAGACCTCACACTGACCACAGAGCTTTTATGCACAGTAATGGCTACAGACATATATGTATCTTTAATCTAGACTAAACCTTTCTATGTGTGATTTCAACATGCGTGCTTGCACAAGTGTATCTATGTATCATGCACAGAATGTGTGTAGTGTGTGGTGTGGGTGTTGTTCTGGCTTTGCCGTGTTATTTGATGGGCGTTTAAGTTTCATTGGTGGTCTCAAGTGTTCTTCAGTACGCACAGTAATTGTGTCACACAATTATGGTGCTCAGTTTGCATTTTCTGGGCGTCAGCGTGAGCGCTTTATGTGTTTGTGTGAGTCTTTCGTGAAGTATATATATATATATATATGTACATTTTTGGCACATGTACACTTTTGCATCTGAGTTAGAAGTCAGTCAGTGTTTCCTGATGCATATAAACCCCACCTCTAAAAAATGAAAAACTAAAAGAGAAGCGAGAAGAACATTTTCCTTCCCTCTCGGTGCATATGCTAATCTTGTTTTTATGCAAATGTGCCAACGCGATTTGTATGTCTAAGTGGCTCATTTTCTATTCTGTGTCGATATTAATATCCTCAGCCTCGCCTTTGATGGGATATTGGTTGCTGTGTTATGTTCCGTTTATTATTTCATTTTTTCCCCACTCGTCTGATGTTTTCTGACGTGGCTCTGGAGGGGTGGAGGGGCACTCCAGGGACTGCCTAAATGGGATCACACCAAATTCAAGTAGACTGGGGATGTGGAGGCAGTAGCAAAGAGACATAGAAGTGTTTAATGAACTTGATGTGATTGACTTTAAAAAAAAATAAAAAAATAAAAAAAATTCTCCTTCTACTCCTTTTTTTTTTTAACGTTGACTTAATTTAGGGTATAATCTACATGCTTGTTTGATTTGTTAATCTCTTTAGTGCTGGATTCAAGCCCTGACTACCCCTGGTCTGATGGGAAGTTATAAACAAACATATAGTCAGTACGCGCACACACAAACTCAAGTGTTACTGCCAGTCGGGCCGGCTTGCTGAGATTTCTGAAAGATCTGCAAGTGAAATGTTTTTAACCAACATCCTCTATTCTGTTTCATATGCTTTTACTCACAACCACAAATATGCAAGGCACACAGGCAAAAGTGAACACACACACACACACACACACATGCGCACACACTCACAATTTCACAGTGTCCTGAGGTGGGGAGAGGGCAGTCTGCATACTTAATTTAGTTGTGTGCCAGAAATTTCTATTATGTTTTTTACCATTTGTTTGTGTTTGTGAATAAGTTAAGATTTAGACGTATTGGTGTGTTATGAGTGTGAGTGTTGGTGGATATGTCTCTGGGCATCTCTCTCTGCATGTGTGTGTGTGTGTGTGTGTGTGTGTGAGTCTGCGCGAGTTAGGGAACATCAAAGAGAAGTAGCTTGGACAGAAAGCCAATGAGGTGAAAATGGACATTTTTTTCTCCTCGTTTTTCCATGGTTAAAATCCTAAATTAAGGTGATACAGATAATCAATTTTAAGTAATGGTCTGGCTCCTGACAAAGCAAACAAGGTGGTAATTGGTCCGGCAAATTAACTTTTTTTTTTTTGAATATGTGCTGAGGTTTAAGGCTTTCATGCCCCAAAGCGTGCAAAGTGGAGTAGTTCCCCTACTTCTGTTCTGTTTAGCTTCTGCTCATTTGCTATAGATTCAGTGACATTTAAAACATGGAATGGAACAATGGCGCATTATGAATACAGTACGTCGAGGTCAGCGCATAGTCAAATGCTTCAACACCATATTTCCAGTATTCATTCAAGCAAGAGACGGAGGGTGCATGCATGGAAGCAGTGGTGAACACATGGCAGGCTCACGCAGATGGCGAACATGCAATACACACACACACACACACACACCCAAACAGACGTGCACATTCATACATCGTTTTAAATAATGCAGTCATGCTGTGCTTTGACCCCAGATGAAATTGCTGGTAATGATGGTAATCCTCAAGGCATTTTCTCTTATTATGAGCTACACAAAGCTAGAAATGAGAAATTGCAGATTGATATCGTAACACAGCAAACACCATCAAATGCAAGTATTTTAGGTAATTGCATAATATTTAACATGTTTAAACGTCACCCTCATTACATATAGTGTAAACTCATTCTGTTTGGTGCTCTGGATTTCTGCTGTGTGTATGCATATGTTCAAAAAAAGAGCTTGCACATTTTATATCCTTTTGTGCGAGCTTACTTACATTTGCATCAGAAACCTAGGCCAGTACAAGTGAGTCTATGCATGTCTGCATTTTCTTTCTCTTCCTAAGATGAAAATCTGTAGTTGGTGAACTTCTTTCATGATTTTGTGACCGGGTGTTGTGAGACACAGATCTGTCACTTTGTTGTTTGATTAGTACTGATCAGTTTTTTTAGTTTTTTTTTTTTTTTTTCTGCTGTGCTTGCTGCTGTAAACATGCTCTTTTCCACCTCCCTCTGTGACTGCAACCCCGAAGGCAATAAACTCCCTTTTAATGTGCACAGCTGAACTGAGACTTGCTGTATTATGTTAATGTAGCTGTTGTTGTCAACATAGACAATATATTTGATATAATTGCCCTGTGCTGCTTTATTTATGTGAAAATATCACTCGATGGCCAATATTTACCTGGACACCAATAGGTAATGCAGTAGATTTATAATTCCACTATCTGAAGATGCTTTTGTTATGTTTTTTTCCACTTTAATTTGCTTATATGCACCTACATTTTCTACTCTTGTCCCCATCTCCACCTGATATTTTCTACTTTTAATGTCTCAGTACCAGAGCTGCTTCAAGCTTGATTTTATAGGCTAATTGATTTGCTTTGCACAGTCAGACCTCAGATGCACTTGTACTGAGTTTGAGGGATGCAAATTCGATTTGGATGAATAAGTAATGTCTTACAAGCAATTATCGTATGTAGTGTAATAAAGAACTCTGACTGAATTGTATGTTTTTTTAAGCTTCTCTCAGCTTGTTATTGTATTATTGTGGAATCTGTTTGATTCTGTCTCCTGATAAGGTTTGGTAATTGGAAGTGAGACACCACCCAGAAATGTGCTTGCACTTTGAGGAAGCCAGTTATATTTTATTATTACTATGATTTATTCAATTTATTATTTTGGAAGTAAGTTGTTGTGTGATAGGAAAATATTCACAACGTTCAGCATTAGCTGCATTAAATGGTAATTTCAAAGCTCAATAGATGAATCAATTAATTAAATTAATTTGGGAATGGTTATTTTTATCTACAGTATGACTCACAAATTCCTAAATGAATGTCAAACCCAATAATATTTAAAGTTAAGGACTGGGTTGCACCAGTAATTTGGTGGTGTAATCCACTATTAAACCTGCAGCTGATGACCTGTTGGCCACTGCCTGTAACTATTAGCTGGTGATTTGCTATATCAGGTTGCACAATGAAACATCTTAGCTTGTTAAGTCCTACAGATGTGTAAATCTGCTGTTCGGAAACATCTGCAGCACCATCGAGTCAAACGCAATAAATAGTGTGAAGCTGTAACACAGCTTCCTATTATAATAGTTGTAGGGTGCAAATAATATTCTTAATTTAACAGCTAATCATTGTCAAATATATGTATGACTTTATTACAGCTATATCTGCATACAAGGAAATTATTATTATTATTTTAGAGTTAGTAATATTCAAGCTGTTTAGAATGACAGGGAAATATCCAAGTACGCTAATGTAACCAATGCTATTTAGTCAGTGGATTAAGTTATTGGACTAAAGTTTATAACTTGAGGTGTATTGTATTTGATTAAAAAAAAAAAATTAAAATATCATTATTCAGCAGCATATAAATCAAGTATTCTCCTCAACCATATTAAATCAACAAGCTAACATTAGCTTTTCATGTTAATGTAAGTCTCTATTTACTACACACTTTTGTTATAATCAGGTTAAACTGAACTGAAGAGACCCACAAATGAGCTAACTTGAAAAAGCATTTCATTAAAGAAAAAAAAAAAAGGAAGCAACACAAATGTTCACCACTGGATCCAGCCCTGGTGCTTTTTTTCTCTCTGCTCTCCTTGCAACATATAGTCGCTTTGTACAGCATATGCCATGTTTTGCTCAGTTTAAGGATATCTCAGTATTTACCAGCTCTCCAAATCTCCATACTTTTTAATACTGTCGTCATCTCCCTCTCTCTCAGCCTTCTTCCCCTGCTCCTCTGAGCCTTCCTTCACAGAGTAGCCTTAATTATTTATCGCCATGATTTATTTAGCTTTGCTCAACACAGGACCAGCAATCTTCATCCTGCTGTCTCTAACTTTTCCTCCCTCTCTCCCTCTGTCCCCCTCTCTCTCTCTCTCTCTCTCTCTCTCTCTCTCTCTATCTATCTCTCTTCCAGCAGAATCTACGCCTCTCTCTTTCTTCCATCTCTTTCAACATAACTTAATCTTCTCTGGTCTCTACATTTCAAAATAACCTGCTCCTTTTCTTGGCCTCTGTTTTTCATTCCATGTTCTTTCAAACATTATGAAATCTTCTCTTGTTCTTTAAAGTACACTTATGATCTCTTGTTTTGTTTATTTATTTATTTTATCATTTTCTTCTGTTTTTAAATTCCCTCCCTTCTTGACACTCATTAACCAATTGTGTCATTCATCTTCTCCGTCTTTGGAGCTTCTTGTTGAATATTTCGTTTGCGTTCTTTTTCCTCTTATCAATTATCTTTGTGCTTTTGTGCGTGTGTGTTTATGTATGTGTGTATGTATGCGTGTCTGTGTGTGTGTGTGTGTGTGGGTGTGTGTGTGTGTGGGTGTGTGTGTGCAGCTGACACAAAGGTAAAGTAAGTTAAAGTGCTGAAAGAACTGGCACTCAGTGAAGTGGCTTTCTCAAAGTGACGCTCATTATCGGCAAAGTTTTTGTGTAACTCCACCGCTAGTTCATACTATTTTGATTTATTTCAATTTCATCTGTTGCTAAAATGGGATGCGATGTGCAATAAAACAGGAAAAAGAAGAGAGGGAAAAAATATTAATGCTTTAATTGGTGTTTGAAGTGTTTGAAGTCACAGGAGTCCTTGGGTCCTTTGGTACAGTGCATATAAGAACTGAAAGCTCTAATAAATTTCAAGCAAAGCGAACGAACCACATTCATTACCTTGTCACGACTCAAGCTGCATGACTTCAGATGCAAGTGTCCATTCCTAACTTCCATTTTCTCTCGTGTAGTAACATGTAAGTGCAGCTTCATTCTCAGTGTTTCTTTTCCTTTGTGACTGGAATGTTTTCTGGAGGTCAGAAGGGCACCTCCTTTGTGTTCTCTAAGGAATGTGCTCATATTCATTTAATATCTCATGTTTTTCTCATTCTCTAACCCTCTTGCCTGCGATGGGATGCTCCACCCCTTCCCCTCCCACCCACCCCACCCCCCACCCCCCCCTCTCCCTCCCTCATTCCTCATCCCCCATGTTGTGCGTGTTTTGTTGCGTTGTGGGTGTTTGCAGTGCATGGGCTGTGGGAAGAGTGGTCGTCATGGAGTCTGTGCTCTGTGACCTGTGGGCGGGGCTCCAGGACGCGAACGAGGAAGTGTGTGAACGGAGGCGGGGCCTTGGCTTGCGGACGGCCCGAGATTCAGACCAAACTCTGCAACATAGCAGTGTGTCCTGGTTAGTACCATCCCCATTTACATGATACACCCAGTCTCTCTGTCTCTCTGCCTATTCAAGCATGACTTTCTTCTTCTCGTTTCATACAAATCAAAGAAATGAAAGCCAAACAGCTTACTGTCACAGCTCTTGAATTTACATGCATGTGCAATCATATTTTGTCTTCTTTCATTATAGCTCTTGTACTGACCAAATCCCTCTCCTCTTTTCAAATGTGGCCAAATGCTGCGTTCATAACATATCATGCAGACCATAATTACAAGAAGCTCAAGAAGCTGCTGATATCAGCCTCCCACAATATTAGGTCTAGGGTGTTGGTCATTTCTAACTGTTATATTTTTCCAAAAAATAACAAAGTTGTCTACAGACTGGTCCAGTCCACATTCAATCAGTTCAGCTTTTTAGCATGTTTAAAAAGGTGATGAAAAGATGTTATCCCTCTGTAAAAACCTTTGACTCTAATACATCAATAAAATGAAACAAGGCTTTATCCAATGTTCAGATTTCTGTTCTTGAGATGTATGCAAATTAGCACACATTTAATTAGGTAATATCAGTAATGAACTGGGGAAGTTTCATAGTGATGTCTATTAGTTCAAAGAGTTGCCCTTTTCACCTGTAGTGCTTTGCCTTAAGTGAATTATCTTGACAACTATTGAATGAATACTATAAAATTAGTTTCAGCCTTTCATGTTCCCTTGAGTGTGAATTTTAAAAACCTTTCCTTTCCATCGTCACCTAGTGAAACTTATTCATTTATTAAATTTACTAATTTATTCAATGTTTGGTTTATGACCAAAAACCTGAAAACTGATGACCATCAGCCTCAGTAAATGTTAGCATGCCAACATGCTAAGCAAAGATCGTAAACCTGTTAAATATTATCCTGCTGAAGATAAGTGTGTCAGCATTGTAAGCGTCATGAGCAAGTTAGCGTGCTGACATTAGCATTTAACTAAATACACCACTTTCCCATAGTACAGCTTCTCCAAGCTGTACTTTGGCTAACAGCTGTACTTTAGCTAACGGCTAAAGGCTAAGAGAGCCTTTAGCATGGCTGTTTACTCTTACTCTTTTTCACTTGACTGACTGATATTCTACAAAGAAGCTAAAGACTGTTTATTTTTCTATATTTATTTTTTTGTTTCACTTGTTAATGAACTGCAACAAATGAAAAAGCACATAACACTGCAAATAACTAATTTAGGCTTAATTTCTGTTAATCTAGTTTGATGCTGAAGGGTAATAGTGGGAGTAACCCACTGACTGATGCATGAAAACATCCAATTCAGCATATTGGAAGCTTTCCTGCTGTTCTTCCTGTTCTGCCATCATGGTGTGAATGCAGCATAGCCCCCATCTTTCCTGCCTCCTCTTGCCCATTGCTTTTAACTTCTGTATCCTCGCTTCTAGAGATTTCAGTTCCATCTTCACCAGCTCCATCTTCCGATTGATCGCTGAGCAGTCCTGCAGTGCAACTCTTCAGTGATTGTCTCTGAGATTACCTAATGGGCCTATACCTTGTTAAGAGCAATAACCCGCCGGTGCAGCACCATCCAATTCTTGTGTTGAGGGTACCTCAGGATTTTATTCCAATCTGGCTCAGGCTGTCCAGCTGATACATCTTTATCAGGCTGCCGGTGGGGTGGAATAGGACTGACCAGTGGTTGATATAAAGTCTCAATGGAGCAGACTCTGAGGGGCAGGTTTGACCAACAATGACTGTAGCTTATTACAGAGTTGCCTTCTAGATAGAGACTTCATATTGTCTCCTGAATTGTAAATACGAAGATGTACTCACTCTGGTACTAAGGAAATGCCTTTGGCATTTTAAGACTTAAAGTATACTTTAGACATGTGCATTGACTCTGTGCAATTTTAATTTGGTATTTCAAGTGTCCCTTTAGAAAACCACTTACTTTGAAAGCATTGACATTATAAAGGAATATTCATTTCAGTGATTTAATTTGCTCGGTGCTTTCTCTGTTGGTAAAATATAAATGGTTTCTGCACAACATTGGAATAATGGCATGACACACAGTCACTGAAATGTAAGGCAGTTTGAAACAGCATTTGTGGCTGCTTTCTGAATAATATTTTTTTTTTCCTGAATTGATTTCAGTCTGAGTGTATGTGCTTGTATAATATGTAATCACTGATGACCTGAGCAATTATCACAGGGTAAGTGCTTCTCATTTATTATAGCAATGGCAAAGAATCCAGTATCATTTTCCTCTGACCTGTGGATGTATATTGCCTTTACATTATGTGAATGCTGCTGAATGTCTTTTTTTTTGTTTTTTTTTATATCTTTCAAAGCAGGGGTTTAATAAGGGTAATATTTAAATAAAACAAAACTGTCCCCATTGCCAGACAAAGAGGCTGCAAAGTTATGTCTCAGAAAGGGAGGAATATGGAGACGGCGTAATCTAAAGTATGGCCTCCGGGATGTTTTGCCATGCTGTTTTGGGAACAGTGATGGAAAGGGAGGGTTTGGGAGAAAGGGTAGAGTCTTCCTTCAAGGGCCTTAAGGAAATGTGTGTATGTATGTGTTTTCATACGGTTTATGTGTTTGTGTATGTGTGTGTGTGAATCTATCACAACAGACTCAGCGTGCTGTCGGGAGTTCAAAGGCAATCGTCCTTTGAAATGATGAATACCAGCATAGGCCTTTTGCCAGAAACGTTCCTGCACAGATAATAGAGCTTTGATGCACCCCATCTATATATATGTGTGCTTGTGTGTCCTGGTGTTTGTGCCTTAGAGATTTGATATCATCGCAGATACTCTGTAGACTGTAAACTATGCCTTACAGCATGTTTCATTCAATCTATACTACAGTATGCTACACCAGTGCACATTTACATTTAATTAATTACTATAATTTCTCAGCCCCCTTCACTCTGGCTCGTCTCTTTTGTAGACACATGCTAAGCTAGCACATCAAACAAATGCATGCATATGTGGGCAGAGCGGCAGATGTTAATATGGCAGCTGCAGCATCACATAAAGACAATCAATGGGCTATGAGTAAAATCAGGAGAAATGTCATTCATGAATAATTAATTCGATCATATTAGACCTTTTAGAGCTAACATCAAGAACTAAAAAGGCACTCATGTGTAGGCAGAGAGCTGGCTGAAGCTTGCCTTTAAGTTCCCTGACACCTACACCTTTTTTTTTTCTCACAACATAAATCGTCCGTTCATAGCCAAGCATATGCAGGGATTAATGGTGATGTCTTAATTACAGGCATATTGATATTTTGTGGCTTTGGCAAGATAACAGCTTCTTAACAGAGAGCTGCTGTGCTATTCTCCTTTTGTTTGTTGACATGGTGCTTCTTGGCCCTGTTGGGAACCGTCTTCTCGTAAATGTACTGTAGCTTCTCATGCGTAGAAGCACTATTATTCCTGCGAGTGATTGAGAACAATTTTGGTACAATTTCAGGCTTGCAGATTTTGCTCTAAATGCATTTTCTTTGCTACAAAAACATTAAATATGTGTTAATGGTATTTTGTGTATGTGTGATTGTGCTTCTTGATGTGTTTTCTCAATGATAGAAAGATAAGGGTTGTTTGTCTTTTAAATGTGTTCTTAGATTTAGCACTTTAATCACACTGGATTAGGTCTGGGAAATGTCAGCTTCACATTTCAATCCTAGCTGTCATCTCCAACATAGTGTTAGCCCCAGATAGTTGGAACACTGTATAAGTCACACACAGCGTGATTGACCACATTACCAAGGAGAATTGGCAAAGCCTTCCCCACTTGGGAGAACCAGACAAATACATTTACAGCACTGTACTCCACTTTCTCTGCTGTTTAAAGCCCCTTACCGTAAAATGTGTATGTCAATATATCATTCTGAGCTGATACAAGAACAGTTCTCACTTCGAATTGCTGTTCTTGTTAACATGGACCAGCCACTGTACAGTCCACAGCACATACACAGTAGTTAGATATGTAGCACATGTACTATATGTAAAATTAATTTGTTGTTGTAACTAAAGGCCAGCACATTTCTGTTCAGTATATTCTATTAGTTCTAATCAAACCCATTCACAAGTGTAATATATGTACATATATTGAATGTCCATTTATGACATATGTGCACATATAAGATTAAAAAACATGTGTAAACATTATATATATATATATATATATATATAGACTACATGTTGTCGTTACAAGGAGCTCAGAAGCTCCTCAGGGCCGAACCTCTGACCAAGATGCTTCCTGTCGATGAGTTCCACCCTGTCATGTACGTAAGTGTCCAGTCTCTCTTTTCTAATCTTCTAAAATATATATATATGTATATATATATACATATATATATATATATATATATATATATATATATAACCTATTAGGAATTGGAATACTTTAATATATTGACATATTTACAAATATGTGTGTTTATGTATATATGCCTGTATTGTAGACATATATATCTATATATATATATATAGATATATATACATATACATAAATATATATCCATCCCAAAGCCTGTCTGTATATGTTGATGTTATATACAGTAGGGTCCAAGATTCTGAGACCACTTTCCCTGAATGTGAAGATAGGCATTAATGAGAAATGAATAAGAAAAACATGTATAAACATATAGAATTTGTTTTGTATGATGTTTCAGTAAACAAACATATATAAATTGAATATATATAGTTAAAATATATGGTTACAACATGTTATACCATGTGGAAATTCATCATATAGATATTTATAATATATGTACATATAAAACTGTTAGGTATTTTATATATGTTATAAACCTATATCTTCATATATCCAGAGGATGTATCTATGTGATAATAATGTTCCCGTATAGATGGCAACATCACTCTCGATATAGGACATATATGTCATAAATTACATGTCTTTATGGGAAAAATTAAAGCTGCAGTACACAATGTTTTTATGTGAAGACTGGATCACATGTTAAATGTGAAATGTGAAGGTTGTCATTTGTAGTGATGATCAAGTGAGAATTCTTCACCAGATCAGCTTCTTTTAGCTCTGGGATGTGTTTTAGTGTCTTTTAGCTTTTTTGTTTTACAGCTGCAACTTTAATGTTTTGGTTCAATTTTTCCCAATCTCCTCAACCTGATTTTCAGCAAAAAACAAACAAAAAAAAAAAAACCTCACAAACCCACTGTCAGCAGTCAGCCCCATCAACTTTCTAAGGCGATGATAGGTATGTCAATTTGTTGTTTACAGCTTGTTTTACTGCCACAAACTGGATATTTAAGTACATTTCAGAGGCAAATGTATTGTCATCAAATCATCATTCAGAATGTAAATTTGTTAGAGTTCTGTGGTAAAATATGACAAGCAAAAACAGCTCAAGTCTACATCAAGTAGCACTGCTGCCAGTAGGATTGTTATTGATTTTATATGATCACCTCAAGGAATGTGTATTTGTGTGACAATAATAGAGAAAACACAAAGAATTCATTAGAGAATAACAATCAACTACTAAATGCAGGTAACAATGTGGTTGAGTATGACAATGTTACAATAAAAAGCGCTGTTAGAGAATGGCTAATTCATGTTTACAGACACTACAGGTAGAATTTTAGATATGAACCTCTTAAGATTCCACTACAGTAATAGTACAGTTCAGTAATTAAGCTGTGGGCAAAAACTTTTGTCAGGTTTTTGTTGCAGAGATTTCTAATTAAAAATGTGTACTGGGAACTGTGAAGTATTCACTGACATTTTATTTGTCACAGACCTTCACCTGCAGTCAAGCTTTTCCACACTAGAACATTGTGTTCTTTTCTGTGGCACAGATCCTAAAACTTGTCTAAACTATGACTAACTTTGACGCTAATAACATACCAGAAATATTTGACTCAGACTATAAATGATTCATCCGACTGTTTTTGATTATAATCATTTTTTATTTTGTGTATTTTGTTTGGCAACTCAATTACTGCAGCATCACTCCCTTATTAAAGGAGACAGAGGGGGCTTTGATTACACCGGTGCACGTCGTCAGGCTTTCGTTAAACTGTTTGGTATTCGTGTGTCGTCTGACAGGCGGTACTGCATTATATTGAATTTTTTTTTTCTCTTTTTATCTATTTCTCCACAAACACCAGTCAAGAGTTGAAATGTGGTTCCTTTCTAATAACACTGTGAATGAAAAATGTAACTGACTGTACTCTGTATGAACTCTTTAAAACAAAGCGTGGAAGGAATTGTAATCAGCTATTTCATAACAGATTGAAATATTTAAAATGTCCGTATAGAACAATGAAGTGTGTTATGTTTGTTTGTTGCTATTTGGGGAAAGTCAAATAGCCTCTCTAATTTATTTGTACGCCGTCTTACCTCATTGTATATTCTGTTTTCTTGTAGCCTACTCACTTCCTCTGCCCTGTCTCTTCTCTTCCTCTGCCCCTTTCTTCTCCTCTTTTTCCTTCTCTTTAAAAATCTGGATCAATTTATCCTGATATCCCCGTGTCTCTTAAAATCTTCCTCATTCCAACTTCATCCATTCCCCTGTCTCTCTTCATCTACCTCCATCTCTCTCTGTGTGCAGTGGAGGGCCAGTGGTTGGAGTGGGGGCCATGGTCGCGATGCAGTGTGACTTGTAACACGGGGACCCAGCTTAGGCTGAGACGCTGCAGTGCGTCGGTGCACGGCTGGGCAGAATGTAAGGGCCCCCATCAGGAGAGCAGAGAATGCACCAACCCCTCATGCAGCGGTAAGGAGTACAAATTAACACTTAGAATTCACACTCACGTGCTCTCAAACACCATTATGCAAACATGGAACATGCATTATCTAACGGCATCTGCATGGGCTTTTCTGATTTGCCTTCCACATATTTTCAATTTGTGGGTTGGGACCCAATTTCACTCATGAGTCTGTTTCGTCCAGGGCCCCCAGAGCACAAAAATACTAGTGTGTGCTTTAATGAGCATGGCTCCCAGAATGGGCTTCTCTTGCTTTAATTTGGCTTCCACGCTAAAAAATAGAAGAAGCTCAGAAGCTGTTAAAGTCACTATCCATCAACAACCGTCATATTTTACCTTCTTCTTTCCCTTTCCCTCATCTTCATTGGTGGTGCTTTGCTTCCGTTCTAGGTGGAGGTAACTGGGGCAGCTGGAACCACTGGAGTCTCTGCAGCAAGACCTGTGACTCCGGCTGGCAGCGTCGCTTCAGGATGTGTGAGGGCACCGGCGTTCAGGGCTACCCCTGCGATGGCTCAGGAGAGGAAGTCCGGTCCTGCAACGAGAAGAAGTGCCCCGGTCAGTGACTCTAGTGTGCGGGCGTGTGAACTGAGAAAATGAGGCAGAACTACAGTATAAATGCTTGTGTATATATTATTCATGCTTGGAAAGTCTGTAAACACGTTTTGCCTTCGACGTTTATGTTCTGTGTGGCTGTGTTTCTCTGCATACCTCTACTAGTTGGGTGATTGGAGGTGATTTGCACAACAGCTAAAGGCTTCCATCGCAATTTTAGAACTGCACTCTTCTTCACTCATCTTTATCTGTCACTTGTCTGTCTCCCTGTCATCTCACGTACCCATCCATCTTTACCTCTTCATTGATTTTGCATGTCCTTGCCTTGTGATGCTTTCGTTTTATCCCCTGTGTGCCTGTGAGTTACTCCATTTGTCCTTTTGCAGTTCTATGCAAAGGTTTGGGCACCACAGGGCAAATGACATATTTTATTGAATTTAATTTTAAGTGAAAAGAAGTAAATGCAACCCCTGCAACAAACAGACATTAAAAGAGGGGTTACAAAGTGCTGACTTAATGGGATGCCTTTTCATATATGTATATATATATTTTGTAATGTCTGTTTGCTTCAAAGGTTACATTTACTGCTCTTCACTCCAAAAATCAACAAAACATAGGCGCCCAAACTGTTACATATCACTGTATCACTCCTCTTTAATCTCACTCTTTTTCTCTCCCTTTGTTTTTATTTCTCTCTTTGTTTCTCTGCCTGGTTGAGGGCAACATGTTCAATGGCCCACTTGGTGCGATTTGTCAGAGTGTCAGCCACCGCAGGATACAGTGTGGTTTAATAAGCATGTCTCTTGACTGAGCCTTTGTGTGTGCTGGGCATGTGAATATGCAAGTGTATTTTCGGCATGGTCCTGAATGCCACACATGTGCGTGCTCGCGTCGAGCCACAAATGATACATTTTGGAGCGCGGCCTCCACCCTGACCTCTTTGTTTTGAGTGGCTCTCAAGTCTCTTTCACACAAGACGAGGATCTTGTCTGTTGGCATTGCTGGGGAACATCATATCACGTTTTCTCGCTTTCTGTATGTCTCCCTCTCCCTTTGCTCTCCGTCCCTCTTCATCTCTCTGCACAGCCTCTGCCAACACTCGTCTGCCCCCTCGGAATATCTTCAGAGCACTCCCCCCCAGTTTTTTCATCAGGGTTATGAAAGAGAGGGAGGGGGGGAAAACAGATGAATAAAGAGAGGGGGTAAGATGAAGAGGGAATGAGATACTGTACTGAGGCAGTGACACTGACAGAGAGCACTGAGCAATGTACAAGGGAATAAGATTGGGAGCTGCTGCAGGAGAACATTGATTTGAATCTTGTTTTTGTGCTTTTCTGTCTCCCTTTTTTTTTTTCTCTGGCTATGTGTGTGTCTGTGGGAGTGTATGCATGGTGATTTTTCTTTTTCTGCGAGCCGTCTGCACTGTGCATCCTTTCACTTTTTCTATGTGTTTCTCACCTATTTCTACAGCTCCTCACGAGATATGTAAAGATGAGCACCTCCTCTCTATGTCATGGAAGAGAGCCTCAGCTGGAGAAACCGTCTACAACAAGTGTCCAACTAACGCCACTGGTCAGTCACATTATGGGCCTTAAGCTAATATTGCTATCTGGTATGGTCTGCTATGTTTTTGTATAAATGATGACCTTGTTACTCAACCAACCAGTCCTCCAACCTTAACAACCAGAGGTATCTCTGATACGATCCATAGGAGTTTCTCCCGGACTAGTGCCAGCTCATGCCAGTGCATGTATACTGGACCATGGTTACTACAATAACGGCCATGGTTTGGTTAGGTTTAGGCACTAAAATAATTTGGTTAGGTTTAGGAAAAGATCGTAATTTGGGTTACAGGTGATTGTTGTTGTCATGGTTACAATAATAACTGTGGTTAACTTGGAAAATAGTCCTGTGTTTTGTCCAAACATGGACTTTTCCACTTTAAAAACTACGCCACCGGGCTTTTCCTTTGCTCATGTAATAATACTACAGACACTAGATGTCGCCTAACAACAAAACGTAACTATGGGTCGTAATAACCTGCTGCACAAATCACCTGTGGGCTCTTTTTTTTTTTTTTTTTACAGGACAGTCTCTACTCAACACAACACAAGCAGTCATAAGCATAAAATATATTTAGCCTCTTTTAGTTAGCCCCAGGACTGTACATTACCACCTAGTATGTAGCTTAAGCAGCTTGCGATAGTGAGAGAAAATTTAAAGAAACCCATTGTTAGATAATCATTACACTTCAAGTGACTTCTGGAAAGTACTGTTCAACAGCAGCACAGCCATCATCTCATTAGTAACACAGGAAACATTTTAAAATAGATGAAATTATAACCAGGATATCTTAATTACTCTACTGCCTGTGTTTCAGAATCCAGTGTGCCCCAATGTCAGGAGCAAATACATACTCAGACTCATTTAAATGCTGAAATTATGTTACTGTATAAGGCTCATCAGAATCAGCCATTATAATATGCACAGTCCAGCGTGTTTTCTCTTAATTAGCACAGCAGACATGTCCTGTTTGAATGCAGTCAAACCCTATTTGTGTGCTACTTCTCACTGTAACATTCATCTAAACTTCAGAGTTTCTCAGGCAGCCAGCTGCCAGACCTTCTCTTTTAACTTTCAAAAGCAGAAACAAGAAGAAACTTTGATTTTTTTTTTTAAGACACCTTCATCTTCATAATTTAAGCCAAGAGCAAATGTGTGTTTCTCCAACTTTAAAACTATGGCATTGGCTCAGACATCAAAACATGTCTGTCTGAATCAAGGAGCTTGCCAATAAAACCAAACAGCTCAAAATAACATTACATCTGAGCTACCTTAATGGATCACATTGAATTAACAGATAAACTTTACACTTTCTTTATGCTACTCTATTACTCATAAAATGCAGAGTCAGAGTTTAGCAAGTGCATATTTATCTGGTTACAGAGGATGTTTTGTCTTAGTGCTAGTTTGGCAGTAGTTTACCTCCTGCCTGCCAGCAGGTGTAAACGCTGTAAAACTGCTACAAATGAAATATTTGGTGGCTGTAACAATCCTACACTATTTTACTGCAAGAAATGAACAAACTCTCTCTTCGTTTACAATTTTTCATAAGTGGGACTGTCATAGCTTCTTCTGCAATGGTTTCTCTGTATCTATTAAAATTCATTAAGCTCCCTATGTTTTACCCTGACTTTATGTTAAATAGAAATCCCTCTTAGTTTTTAGAGGATTTTTAAGTGTTTTATGGCAGCAGTATTTTTAGGGATAAATCATGATCCATGTTTTCTGCATCATGTAGATTATGCTGTTGTGATGTGCATCAGATAATGATGAGTCACTGGGTAGATTTCATTTCTGAATTTGCTTAATTCCATTTTTTTTTTTTTTTTTGTCACTCTCTTTTCTTCTAGGATCTGCTAGTCGTCGTTGCATGCTGGACAATAATGGAGTTGCTTTCTGGGGTCCTCCGAGCTTCGCCAGATGCGTCTCACTTGAATATAGATATTTACATATATCTGTAAGTTCCCTTTCAAAAAGTGATGTACCTGCTTTCAAATGTTCTGCCACAGTTTTCCCTTTTATTTCACCCATCATGCACCTCTGTTCAACTTTCTTTTCTCAAAAGTTTACTCAAAATAGAGGAGTCTCTTCACTCAAAGCTTGCCAGTATCTCTAATTAGCTTTTACAGAGCTTTACGCTCACACTTATCAATTAATGAACATAGCTAATGAATGTGTTCATCAGCCAGACTGTTTTCCTGCTCTGTGAACTTCAACCTTTTCCATCTCCTCGATGATGGCGGAAGGAGATGGGGGTCAGGGATTGTGCGTGACAGAGCTGATTGCTCTGTTAGCTTCTGTTCCAACCTTTCATTAACACCAGGAGTCAATAATTAATTTTCTGTGATTGCAGTTATCTTCTCTTCTTCCAGGTTCTCTCTCTCTCTCTCTCTCTCTCTCTCTCTCTCTTTTTTCCCTTCTTTCCCTTCCCCCCTCCCTGTGTTTCGTACACACATACACACACAGTCTTGCTCTCTGTATCTCTTTCTCTGAAGTGATGAGAAACCAATTTCTGTCTGAGAGTGCTGCTAGGCCTCTTTTTGCTCTCCTATTTTAAGCACAAGCACAAAAAAAAAAAAAAAAATTTCCAGCCGTGTACATATATTCCACTGTCTTGAAACATCCCCCTCAGCTCCCATCCAAAACATTTCTGTGATTATTTTGGAAAAGACATGCTTTTTGGTTTGTTTGGTCTTGCTGTGATTTTTACCGGCTACATTTTGAATAAGAACAAGTGTTCCACAATAAGCGGTAGATGGACCTGCATTTTATCATTGTAACTGTTTCGGGTGGTGGTGAGACCCTCAGCTTTTCTCAATGTCCGTCTGTCTCCACGCACTGCAGTTACGAGAGCATCTCGCGAAGGGTCAGAGGACCCTGGCTGGGGAGGGCATGTCTCAGATCGTAAGGAGTCTCCTGGAGCTCTTGCAGAGGAGGAGCTACTACAGTGGCGACCTTCTCTTTTCCACGGAGATCCTGCGAAATGTGACGGACACCTTCAAAAGAGCAACCTACATCCCAGCTCCCGACGACGTGCAGGTAGGCACAGAGTCTTCTCTCGGAGCCCTCTCAAGTCACAAACCACACACATAAACACAGCCTCACACACAGGCAGACCTCCAAATGTATTCCGTGTAGAAGCTCCACTCTCTTCCGTAGAGGGTGTGCATAACAATGAAGTACAGCTGCACAGTTGCTACACCCTCAAAGGGGATTTTTTTTTAGCAGTGTTTTTCTCAGCAAAATGCTCCTGTCTCAGTCGGTCTACTGACAGGCATGTTTTATGTTCCACAATATGCTTATGTACAGAAGACTGCTGCACTAGACCTGACAGAGAATAAACTGCAGAGCTGCTGCAGTATGAGTGGTTGGTGGGTTCAGGGTACATACATAACAGGGGGGCGATGCCTAACGCTGTCATGTGTGATGGTTATGCTGCATTAACAACTACTTCATCTTGTGTCTAGAAATTTTTCCAGATAGTCAGTCACATGTTGGACATGGAAAATCTAGAGAAGTGGGAGGACGCTCACCAGGTAAAGTCTTCTCTCTGTGTGTATGTGTGTTACTGTATGTGTGCCTCTGAACCACAATCAGTGGCTGCCCACTACTCTACCAAGTAGGGATGAAACGGTTACCAGTTTGCCAGACAGTCGCTATTATTGCTATTGGTCACTATATCACTATAACCGTTTATTACTGTGGTTAATTACTGTTGTTAATTTGACACGCGTATGCCATCAACCGGCAACCAGTCTCCCGAAAGCATACACGGCACGCAACGTGGGTTTGTTATGTGTCAGTCAAAACATGGTGGAAGGTAGTGACAGCGTTACTCTGGAGATTTTTCAGCCTTCAAAAACCTTTTTACACCACAGTTAGAGGTTACAACCAGGTTTGAGTAAGGTATGAGTAAGCCCGCTAAGAAAAGGTGAATGACTTCTTTTACACTGCCAGACGAGTTTGCCTCTCTGTTCGGAGCGATGTCATCACACGGACACAGAGCACACACACACAGGCGCAGGAGAGCAGCTCACTCTTTCATCCCTGAGTGCAGTGTAGCCGCAGTGTTTCTGGTTTAACAGCACTGTGCTGGACAGGTGACAGGTGTGTCTACAACGCCTCTGCTCTGAAAGACCTTACAGAATGGAAAATAATAACAGTAATAGTACAGTTGCTTTTCCCTTGTTAACAGAGTTGGCATGCAGCAGACAAACCCAGTACTGCTGCTAGTCCCTGGTCCTCGTTTGTGACACAGATGTGTTGGACATGTGATTATTTTAATGTTTAAATGCAAACATTCACTTGGTGAAACATTTTCATTGAACATTTTGAGCATATTTTAACAATACCATGATAATACTGATGACCATGATAATTTTGCGATATTACATTTTTATATCGTTTCATCTCTGCTGCCAAGTCTCCTAAATATGTGTGTTTGTTTGTGTGTGCGACTGTGTGGTTAAGTACAACGACTGCCTACACATCCCACATTAACTTTTCATTATTAGAGTCATAAAAACACACCTAAACATTATGGCTACCTATTGATTATACTAGGTTTGTGTGTGTGTGTCTTTGCACATTTGACTTGGCTTGAGGTGTGCTACCTGCCATCTGGACACAATAAACAAGCAACCGACTATGATATTATATCCCACGTGGTTGCAATTTACCGCCCTGGAACACAATCAGTGGTCTAGATAATGAAATGAATAAAAATGTTTCAATGGGTGAGACATGTCTCATCAAAAGTTGGCTATGGATTATAATTATGATGACATCGAGATCAATGCTCATCTCTGTTTTTCATCCCCCCTCACCCTTCCACAGGTCGCTCCCGGTGCCGCTTTGCTGATGAGGATATTGGAGGATTTCATTCACCTCATCGGAGAAGCCCAGAAGCCTTTTCAGAGTTTTCTAGTGGTTACAAACAACCTCAGTAAGTGTCACACAATGCTGCCACACGACAAGGCATGATGGAGGCAGATTATTTCACACCAACTCCAGTGTTTAAAGACATTCACTTACTTAAATGAATGTCTATATTTCTCTCCCCTCAGATCAAACAAATCAACCCAAGATCTTATTTGTCATATCAAAACCATGGCGATTTATCCAGTGTAGCTTCTCTGGCCAAAAACATTCTCATTGTCTTTGCTCATTTATGACTTTTCCCTCCAAACAAGACTCAGTGACTTTTTTAAGATGGGCATTTTTGCACTGCTGCCTTCACTGTTTTTGGATCGCCTCATCTATCTTATCCTTAACTGGTGCTCTTTGTTTCAGTCCCAATTTTGTGCTACAGTGACTTTCAAGAGATTTTGGCATCTTTGCTTTTCCAGTGATAACCATCCAAAGAGAGCCGGTGTCAGCAGTTTCCAGTGATATCAACTTCCCCATGAAGGGCCGGAGAGGGATGAAGGACTGGGCCAGAACAGCAGAGGACAAGCTGTACATCCCTAAAGAGGTCTTCACAGCCCCTACAGAAGGTAGGAGACCAAGGGCCAATATCCACCCACCAAGGGTTTGTCAAAAGCTTTTTGGTACAAATCAGTACAACTCATTGTGTTGAGGGGATCCCGTCCACCCCATGTGCATACAGCAAACACAACATTAGTTGTATTTGTTTCAAGGATTTTAAAGGAACGATTATCAACCAGAACTTCAAGCAGGTATACTGGTGTCCAAGGACTGAGGTCATCTCTGAAAAGGGCTTAAACAGGTGGAAAACAGCTGTAGCAGCAGTCTTTGTTCAGTCAGGTATGAGCACTGAGCTCATAACCATGTTTTGGATCCTTGGATCTTTGTAGTTTATTCTTAGACATAGGTGGACCTGTTATCACCACACTCAACACTCTTTAGCCAAGGTCAGACAGCTCACCAAAAAGCGTTATCCCAGTGTGAATTCATGCACTTAGAGATGTGTCTCATGGAAGCAGAGAGAAGGCTTCCCAAGGACATTGGAGGGTAATGCTGAGAAGGATTTGGACTGTGAAGAGGCCCTGGAGGGCTTCTCAAGAAGATGCAGGTCTTTCATGTGTGAAGAAGTCTGTTGCATCCCCTTGAGAGCATCAGGGCATCATACAGTTTTGAAAGATGTCTCTTTGCTTTTAGCAGCACAAGAAAATTAACTGCTGTTAGTCTTAACTGCTGTGAATTCTTTCCATGAGGTTTCAAGTAAAGCCAGGAAACAAGCAAAGTGATCATCCAAATGCAACACAGTGAAGCAGTGAATATAAAGAGAAAGAAGGTATCAGGAAGCACAGCAGCCAAGGTTGTGAAGGGGAAACAAAGGAACTTAAAAGTGAGGGGAAAAAAATGGTTTATATTAGATGAGGGAATTACTGTGGCAGATGCGATCCACTACCAACGAAGTCAAAGGTCACATCTCACAGGAAATTACACCGGCAGACTTCCTGTCTGGCACACCATACCCTCCCCAAATTAAAGTTCAGAGAGGCTGCAGGACGAGGGAGCGGAGCTGTCTCTGACCTCTCACTTGCAGTGATGACACTGAATCTCTTTGACTGGCATTCAAGACATCCTGTACACTAACCTCAGGGCACCTCACCTCAACTCACACTATCAGTCTCTTTATTATGGACAATATAGTAAATATTCTGCCATTTAACCATCCACCTTCCTTTGGTGTAACAGAACCTGTTTATGAGTTGTCCGTGAGTTGTTTTGTTCAAGTTGTTTTCCCACATTTTAAGCAAAAGAAAATTCAGATATCTCAAAGGAAGAATTTAAGGCTGGGACTAAAGGGGTGTTAGTTAGCTTGTAAATGCGACTGCAATGCAGCGTTTTCTTTTTTTAAATTCTCTATTCAAGATGCCTCTGTGTTTTTCTTTACTGCTTTTTATGCCTTTTTTTCCACATCCATGTTTTCATCCTCTTAGATCGTGGTGGTGAAAAGTTTCCCCCCTGCCATGCTTGTTGTGAAATGAAAGTGACCACATTTGCACAGCTATTTTCTCATAGGATATTCAAGACATGCTGTTGCCATTTAAGCATATGCTATTTGGTAAACTGTTTCATCCACACTGCATATAGCCTGATGAGTTAGGACATTATTAGTGTTCTTTGCCCCTGTGGGAACTCTGCCTCTTCCCATTGGCAGTCCATGAGTTGAGGTCTTCAGTTGATTGCTATCGGTTTGTTTGGTTCATTTACCCCGTAATGAAAGCCTATCTCAGATGGACAGCTTAAACATGCTCATAAAGGTCCATTGGCACCTCTGTGTGTGCATGTGCACACACAGGCACACATACACACAGCCAATTTATAGGTTCATGAATCGCTTCACTGGGCAGAGACTGGGACTGTTCTTCACCGATTTTCGAGTTGACAAAGTCCCTCTCTCCCTCTACTGTCTCTCTCTCTCTCTCTCTCTCTCATACACAAACACTCACACAGACAACCCATTCTGTCTCACAGCCACGCACACACATAGATTCAAACATAGCCTACAAGCCAGCAATGACTTCATATTTCAAACACGCCATTGCTTGTACATGCTCATGGTTATGCACTGTTAACCTTGGACCATTAGTCAAGTAAGAACACAAACCACATGAGCTCTGCTCTCTAATCAACGTGAAAGACTGGCTTCAATTCATCAAGACAAATTTAACTTTGTGTGTTGATAATTGGTGCTGAAACAACAGTTGAAATAGTGCATTTATTGGCTCTCTTAATGAGAAGTGTAATGACAAGGTTGATGTGTGAAGTACGGAGCTACAACCAGAAGATGGATAGCCTAGCCTAGCATAAAGACTGGACGCAGGGGGAGCCTAACAGCTATCCTGGAAGATACACCCACTGACACATCTAACTAATCACTGATCTTTACACAAATAGAAATCTAAGAATAGCAGTTTGGCATTGGAAAACTTCACAATGACAACAGTAGAAGACTTCAGGAAGTCTTCTTCAGGAAGTCTTCTGCTTCACCAAGAAACATACTTGAAGCATAGAAGTGCCTGTGAAACCACAAGTCATCATCTTTAGCTAATCGCCTCCTGGTTCCAAATCCAAGTGCTATTGATCTTATCACCAAACTCGTTGTTTGAAAGCAAATGGAATATTTCTCAATTTGACAAACTTCTCAACAGCTTGATTAGATTACAATTAGCTAAATTAGCTTTAACTGAAATGAAAGAATTTTTGGTATGGAGTGTTACAGTCAATAATGTAACACAGTAAGTAAGTGGTAGGTATAGTGTTTCCATTAATTCATATTCATGACTTTGAGTATATTATCCTGTCACTCAGTTCAGTTGGCCAAAAGAAAGCACTACTCCACAGTAGTTTTATTTCTTCAAATTGTCTGTGCTGTGTACAAAAGTTGTGTAAAAAAAAAAGTAGTTTCAAAGAAAGAAAGAAGCTTGAAAGGAAGGAAAAGAGTAATTCACACAGAGCTGTTTGGAGGCAGCTTTCGATCTTTGATTAAAACCATAAATTATGGTTTAGTAGCAACTCCAAGCATATCTTTTGCTGACAAATGGCATATTAAAGTTCCCCGCTGGTGACTGGTGGGTTGCCATTTCGCCGGGTTGCAGTTGACCACCAATCACTTGGATGTTCAGCATGGAGAGAGTGACGAAAAGTCATGAGGAAATTAGAGTTTTGTGACTGAGTGTTTTTGTGGTATTAATCATCCGGGAGCGTGGGAGTGCCGCCCCCTCACACACACTGATTTACCATTTATCCACAATGCACTGACTTTCTCATTTGCATGCCTTTGCAGACTCTGTCCAATTAGGATCCATCACACTCACGACTTTGATCTGTTTTTTTTTTTTTGGTTTCTTTTGCCTTCTCACAGTCTCACAATTGCTTTTTCTTCCCCCACTGTTGAGATCTTATTGTCTGTTTCTCTTTCTCAACATGTCTCTCTTGTATAGCTATCTCTGTTCTTGAGTATTACCTCTTAGGCAACAGCACAGACAGATTTTGGATGAGTCACCCAGTGCGTCTGATACCATCAACCCCCTCTGTCTCGTCCTCCCCCACTCTCTCTGTCGATGCCGTTCCATCGCTTCTCTCAACCTAAAAGGGCAAAGGAGGGAGTGGCATCTCTCAACATGAACTCTTTCCCTCTTACTTTTCCTCACTGCTTCCTTTCCGCCTCCCTCACTTGAGACAAAGTGACATTTACAGGGGGACACGATGTCTCCTAGGGAGCCCCTGCTCTTCTTGTCAAAAGAACCCTGAATGGAGAGATGGAAGGCAAAAAAAAAGAAGTGTTGAAAAAGGGTGGAAAAGTTGAAAAATGGGTTGGAGAGTAGCAACCACAACAGAGGAGTATGAGAGGGGCGAGTATTGAGGAGGAGAGACAGAAAGGGGATTTGAAACGAGGGAAAAGAGTGAGGGAGTGAAGGACATTCTCTAAAGAGGGCTGGAATACTTTGACTTGACTTTGGCTCTTTTTTCCTCAAGTTAATTACCCCTTTGAGTGATGGTTTTTACAAAGGAGGCTTCTGTATTAGGGCTAGCGGTGGAATAGATGTGCTACCAGCTACTTAAAGGCAAACAGATTGACACAAATAGTGTCTGCACCCACACAAAATATGACACCAGGATCTTTCACCTGAATTAGTTTTCAACTCAGACGCATAATTAGTCGGAGTATGGAACATTTAGCTGTCACACGCCTCAGGAATGCGCTGGAATTTACTAACTTCTCTTATTTTGATGTAGTGAGCGGAGCATTTGTCAGCGACAGCTTAAGAGTAAATGTAAATTGAGTTGGAATTGCATGTTGATGCGACAGGTGAAGTCTTGTGCTTGTTTGCTTCACCAACTAATACATGTTCTGTATCTGTTTTTTTTTTTTTTTCATTTCAAATTACATAGTTGTTGGTGCAGGTTAGCTCAAATTTGATCAATCACAAATACCGTCACGCCAGTCTATACTTTAAATAGCGGCAGGTAGCAGGATTTACTTTAACTTGCTTTGTTTAAAATATTGATTTCTTCCTTACAGTATTTTTTCATTACTGTAGCGTGTAATTCTGCAGTGAGAGGACTTAATTAATAAAACCTTCTCTTTGTCTTTGTCTTTCAGGTAACATTTTACATGTAGAGCTGTACTTTTGTTTTTCCAACACTTTTTGCCTGTTCACAGGATAAAACAAAATATATAGTATATTTTATATATGATTTTGAAGACAGACCATGTTATCTATTTGGGCTGATCAGCTGTGAACTTGTCTGTGTTTCAGAGACAGAGTCGGACTCAGAGTCTACCATGTACTATGTCATTGGAGCCGTCTTGTACCGGACGTTGGGCGTCATCTTACCTATGCCTAAGTAAGTACTTCTCATGTCACCCAGTGTCTAATTCTTCTTTGTAAGCCATCCTTTTTTTCTTTTTTACCTCTCTACATCTCTTTTTTTAAATACTCTCCCAACTTACATCTCCTGTGTAGTCGCTTTTATTTTGTTTTTTTCAGTTTCCATTCTCACTGCCTTTCTATTTCTATGCCCTTTCTTCTGTCTCTTTCTCCCTCTATCTAATTCCAACCTCAAATTTCTCCATCTGTCTTCTCTCTTGTAATGTCTCTATTGCTCCTCTCCTCTCCTTATCAGACAAATGTGTTTCATCTCCAAAAAAGTACATTTCCCTAGATGTTTCACCCTCTGTTTTGCATTGTCAGTGTATTTTTGGAAGTGCACAGCGGGCCTGGAATGAGTGTGGGCTTAATGGGTCCTAAAACTTATGTAGAACTTGAAAAAAAAAAAAAAAATCGAAGACGAGAGAAATCAGGAGGTTGTCAAAAGGCCACTGTGATATGGTGTGTGTGCTGGCCCTGGGCCCTTTTATTCAGGTCAGTGCTCTCGGTTGTGGATGAGCTGGATCTGTTAAAACCCATTTCTCCCTGTAGCTCTGCTGAATGCTAACAGGTCCGGCTTTCTGTTTTTAACTCAAGCGCTCTCTTTGGCTTTCTCCCTCTCTCATCAGCTTTTTAGTTATATGTTTATTTATTTATGTATTTATTTATTTCTGCACACACACTCAAAAAAAGTAACGTGGGGGCTGGGCGTGTATGTCTGGTTTTGTGGAGTGTGTGTGGGTGTATTTTTGGGATTTTTTTTTTTTTTTTTTTTTTTGTAATTGTTCAAATTCAAACAGACAATTTAAACTAAGGTTGAATGTACAGTACAAGTCTCTTAAAACAACACTCTTTTCCGTGTGTTTGTATCTCTCTAGTCCTCCTGTGGTGATCAACTCCAAGATCCTGACAGTGACAGTACGACCGGAACCGCAACCCAGTGAGCCCATGGTGGTGGTGGAGCTGTCACCGCTTTTGAATGTAAGTAAAAAAAAAAAAAAAAAATCTATTTTTTTCCCTTGCTATGAGAAAAACACTGTTCTCATGTGTGTGTGAGTGTTTTTAGCATTGGCAACCGTCCAGTACAGCCAGGCATCTGCTATTGATTGCTGAACATGTTACAAGACTTTAAGGTCTGGATCATTTCAAGCATAGTATGTTCGGGAATGGGTAATATTACTCTCTCATTTTCAATCATCTAAACTTTCTCAACCACTGTAGAGATTCATCCAAAGTAACTTCTAACCACCAGAAAAATCACTTATAAATATCAAAGTTTTACATGCAACACAAATATAAATTATTCCATATGAAGCACTTTCCAATGCAAGGCTTTGCATTTTTTATTATACACTCATATATTGAACCAGCTTTGGCCACAAAAATAAATTTGTTTAAGGCTTTAAAGGATCCCTCTTCTCCCCACTGACCCATGTTTCCTGAGTTCAGATGAAAGAAAAAGTGCTGCATGCTATAAAGCACCGTAGCGCTCAGTGAATTGCCTGAATAAACGCAGACCTTTTTGACTTCCTTATATCGCAGTGTCTCCTGGTGCCTATTCAGTTTATATTACAGAGGAGTGTGTTATTATAAACGACTGGTGGGGTGTCTTCAGTGGAATGGACGATGTGCAAGTTTAATGAGATGCACTCTTCACAACTGCAATAAGATGTGGGTTTCATTAGCCATTCTTGTGTGTAAAGGTGGTTACAGTTTTAAAAATAATGTCGAATATTTAATGGTTCACTTAAGACAGCACAAACACATACACATACACACACACACACACACACACACACACACACCTATACTAAACTCTTCCGATAAAATCAGCCTCTTGCTGTGTCAACCAGGACCTGAGGGTCAGAATTATTGCACAGAGTTTCATTAAAAAGACTTTGTATTCGATTCTCCATCCCCCACCACTCCATCTCTCTGCTTTAAACCGTTGATTCATTACATAATTATGGCTTTTCTTTTATATGCCTCTATCTTTTATCTTCCTATTATTCTGCTTTTTAACGCTTTTGGCAAAGCAGAGGTACTGCAGGTTGCACACCCTCTGTTTAGGGGATGATGTCTTAATGCTGCTCCCAGCTTGCTGCTCTGTACTGCTAACCGGAGGCTCCCGCCGAGGACAGACGCCTCTCTGGCACACAGTGCAGCACAGGGCGAGGACAGACTGTGGAGGGCAGATGCACATACTGCATGCATACCCTTGACCACTGTTGGTGAGGCCAGTCTTCTCTTGCTTAAAGGGTTCTTCAACCATTTAGAACTACACTTATTTTATAAAAATTCGCAAGGGATATATTTCAAAAAAGGATCATGAAAATCGATGCAGCAGAGGCAAAGATATCCTGACCTTCAGACGCTTTGAAAGGATCAATCTCCAAAAATGTTCAATCCTACATTTCCCATAAAACAACTGAATAGTGTCTTTCTTTTAAGCTCCTTCCCTTCAGTTTATAATGCAGGTTCAGTAAATCAATTCAAACTATACTCAGTGAGTGATTAGCATAATCATTTCATTTGAAATCCAACCGGTGCTCGTGGTCGTAGTCATAGACACACATATACACGATTGCTACTTGAAATTAATATGGGTTTAAACATGTATTTTCTAATCAAAGCCTTTTGTGTTTGTTGTATTGCACTGAAATGTCAGTATTAGCTTCCTTGCCAAGAGTGAAACCAGTGTGTCATGGCTGCTCATTAAGAATGAAGCTATAGCCAGCAGCTTAGCATAATGACTGGGCACAGGGTGGAAACACTCTATCCAGGCTTAATCTGTAAGAAAATCCACCTACCAGCACCTCTAAAAGCTACCTTTAAACAGAGCCAGCTAGCCAGCAGGCAGCTAGCTGCTGTAACTGCTTCACCCGGTTGTCAGTCTTTACTCTAACCTAAGCAGCAACTAACCTGTTTTATATCTAATGGACAGATAAGGTAGAGGTAAAAATCTTCTCTTTCAACAAACAAGCAAATAAGACGTATCCTCAAAAACATAGAACTATACCTTCAAAAGACTGGCAAAGTTTTCATTTTGAACTGCCAAAAGAAAATGAAACTATTTCAATTACATTAATTGCAACTAATTACCAATACTGCCAGAAAAGAAGGTACATGCACACTTCAAATGCAGTGTTCCGCTACTGTATGTTCATCATTGCCCAGTTTGGCTTGAACTTCATTAGAAAATGTGGCGTTGCTGCAGCAGCCGAGCACCAGAGGAGAGAAGAAAGTGGGTTCTCTGTACGTGGTCATGTCTTCGCTGAGAAGACATCTGCTCCAGTCAGACCCCCGCGAATTTCCCTGGTGTCAAATTGTGTGCATGTGTTGGTGTGTGCTTTCAATGGCGAGTAAGAAGCAGGAGGCCCTGTGTAGACCAGTGGACCAAATGCCAAGTGTTACCCCTCCTCCTCCACCCCCTCCCGGTCACTCTTCATCTAGCCTTTTTGATCACGAATGCAGCTCTGGTTAGCTTTACACCCATGAGCCTCTCTGGTAATTTTACTATAATCTCGTTTACTTTGATAAATCAAAAAGCACCATCCATGTTGCTCCATTTCATTTTCCAGATCTATAATCTTCAATATGAAGTGGAGGGCCCTTAAGACTCCCTGAAGCAGTGTGGTCTTGTTATGTTACAGTAGCTCCATTTCATCTGATTAGCTTACCACAGTCATAGCCAATATGCACCTAGCGATCTACCAACAAATGGCTCCTCCGTGTGCTTGTGAATACCTTGTAGAAAATGGCTGTTCCACTGATGAGAAAAAGAAAACAGAGCTGCTACGATAGACGACACTATGACCGTCCATAAATGCAGTTGTTAGAATCAGACACACGTTGCTCCCTTTGAGAGGCATCAGTCGAGCAGGCGCTGTCATTATGCAACGTATCAGCATTAAAGAGGAGGCAGACATTGTGGGAGTACACGGATGTCACTCCCGCTGTAGCGTACAGTCGGGCACGATGCCTGCTGATTGATAGCTGAATGCTAACAGAGTACACCACACTAATGCATGCCCGGGGACGTCGAATGTCAGTGACAGTGTTCTGCATGTGAGGCAGAACAAAGCGCTTGTCATCCATCAATCTGTGTCGGCCAGCTTCTGATACTGTGTGTATAAACCTTGCATCATCCCGTCCTCTCAGTTCCAGCCATGCAGAGACCCCTGGATTCACTGATTCATGGGGGATCAGTTATGAACTGTTCAGGGAAGGGAGGAGGGTGACCTTGCCTGTAGAGAGATAAATCCTCATAGTGCAGACTTGTATATGGATCTCCTCCTTCTCTCCCTTTTTGCTCACTGAAAACACCGTTGATTTTCAGAAAACATGCTGTTTGCTCTTCGGTCAAGAGGAGGTAATTTCTTCAAGTTTTCCTCAGGCTGCAGAGAGTCTTCTTACAGTGGACATCATCCTTTTTATACTGGACGCAGCAGTCTGGCTGTGGAATTACTGCTATAATCCCCTGTGCCATAAGGGGGAGCTCAAAGGCAAAGTGCTTAATGTAGGAGTGAGAAGGGACCAACAGACTTCTCTGCATCAGCCCAATAGAACAGTGGCATCTCGCTTGCGGGCAGTTAACAAGAAGCCTGATCACTCCTACTCTAAAGGAGCCAGAAAGTGTATTGGCAGGTTGTTTCTCTCAGATTTAGACATGCTGAGCTCAAAGACACCGGTTTGACACTTTCAGTTCTTTTGATTTACAAACTGGATGTAAGGACAGAGTCTTTGATCCAGATCAGGAACCCACAAAGTTCACCTTAAAACCAATTCCAATCCAATCCCAGCCAAATGAGGCATACAGGTTGAAGGGGCACAGGCGAGATCACTGAAGATCACCAGTGGAACAAGTTGTGATGAGTCAGTTAAAGATATTGATCCTGTGATTGATTCGCCAATTGAGTCATGGCGGGTCTTCCTTCGCCACCACACATCACTGAGCTTTGATTACCAGATGATTCACCTGCCAGTTGACCCCCAGTAATTGGCTTTTGGCCTCAGCAGGTCAATGAATTAAGACTGAGTTGAAATCGTCAGTGCCTTTTTGAGGAATTATGTGGCTTTTTATGTCATTTGTAACATGTTTTTAATCAATTCTTTGAACACATATGAGGATGTTTAGAGATGAGGGCTTTGGTGAGCTTTTACACACTCTGAAAGGGCTACATTTTAGTGCTTCATAGTTGTTTACTTTTACTTTACAACTTTCCACTGTGGTTGGATTTAAGCAAAGAACAGGATGTTTATGACCCTAACTTGCTCTGTATTGTCCATGAAATGGCTTTTCTTTTTTTTTTTCTTTTTTTTTTTTTTTTTGGTCTCACACACTTTCTCTTTTTCTGCAGCACCAGCATCTATTTGCTGCTCTATCCTCTGACAATGACTCTTTCTCTATCTATCCCTCCCACCGTCTGTCTCAATCCTTCTCTTTCATTGTCTGTTTACCTCTCTCCATCGCCCGTGCAACATCACTCTTTCTCCTCTGGCAATGAGCTATTCTGTCTCCTCTCTGCCTCCCCCTCTCACTCATCCTCTCAACTGGCAGTAACAGCTTATTTTCTCTTCCCCCTCTCCCTTTTCCTCCCCTGTATCTTGCAGGGTACATCAGATCCTCAGTGCGTTGTCTGGGACTATGGCAACCCGTAAGTTTCTCTGAATAATTCTGATATTCGTGTCCATGTGAGTCTGGATAGTACATGTGTTTGTCAGTGTATATGTGTGTGTGTGTGTGTGTGTGTGTGTGTGTGTGTGTGTGTGTGTGTGTATATAGATGCAGATCTTGTTTGTGCTCATGCCCAGTCAGATTCATTTTATTAATGAACTGAAAACAGCCTAATGAAGTTCCCTCTGTTTGTGTTAATTAAATTAGTCTGTGAGAACAAACACCACTCTCTCTGGGGTTCAAAATAATGTCATTCACAGTGCCTCAGTGGTGGAGGTTTTCCTTTTGTTGCTGTCCTCTTTCCAGTGATTACTCACATCCTGAATGATCCATTTTCATTTCATCAGTGACCTGAAGCCTTTTACCCTTTTTCCACCAAAATTATCAGGCATATGTGGATTTTTTTAAACGGGTAAACTCCCTAATAAAAGCCGTTTGACCCCTTTTCCACTGCCAGTCGAGTTTGGAGTGAGGACACACACAACTACAGGGAGCGATGTCATCACATGCACTTACAGAACACGCACACAGACGCAGTAGAGAAAGAGTGAGCAGGTAGCCACCGTGCAAACTAGTAAAAGCCTCTAAAAGCTTCAATCAGTGATTGTGTGTTTTAAAAACTTATTTCGGGGCTGCGCTCACTCTTTAATCGTTGGGCACAGAGTAGCTGCTGTGTTTCTGGTTAAACAGGTGACAGATGTGTTTACAGTGTCTGTGTGTGCTCAAAGAGGTTAGAAAAAAGGGTGAAAATTAATGGGTTCACCTGGGTGAATCAGGGCCGGAGCGAATAAATACCCTCGTCAACTGCAGTCATTTGACCCGGGTCTGAATGCTGATTGTACCCTTTTCCATTGCCGACAAAAGCCAGATAGATGGTCTTAGTGGGCTTTTTGACCAGTGGAAAAAGGGGCTTTAGTTTGTACTTAATGGATTTTCTCTTGTTTGTCTATGTAGGCCACTGACATTGTTTGCTCTTTGTAGTGGACCAGCCTGTGAACTACATAATGTAAACCAGCACAATTGATCATGCAATTATAACCATTAACCCACATACATAGTGATTACTCTTTTTGTCAATAACAAACGCAAACTCGTTCAGAACCATTAAATCAGGGACTAGTTCTAGGTCATGGTCTCAATACACTTCACTAATCACTATTGTGAACTACTTTTAATAGCCCATATTTTCAAGCTATGCCAGCATAACCGATCAAATGCAACCCAGTAACTGACAAAATACAGTTATACGGTTAATTTTGGAGGAAATGGAGTGGAATTGGAGTGTGATAGCCTTTTACTGCTGAGAATTCATGGGTGGGAAGTCAGGGTAGGTAGTTGGCACATTTAGGTTTAAAAGGAAAAGATCACAGTTTCGTTAAATACTGAAAAACTCAAAGCATCCTCTCTGATGCTTCAAGTTAGCATTTGCTTTTCCTGTATTAAGACAAGACCAAAGTCTTTCCCCAACCTTGAGTTGCCTAAGTATTACCATAATAATGAGGAATCTCTGGTGACAACAAATGAAATAATCTTGACAGTTGATTCCTCTCCTTGGAAACAGCAGCTGATGAAATAATTTCCATTCAAGGTCTACCCACTTTCTTGTTCCGGAGCATATCCCAAGGTCTTTTTCTGCAAATAAAGTTCCAACTTCCTAAACACTTTCAGGAGGCGTCCGCATTTGCTTTAGAGTTGTGTTTGACAGTTCACTCATCCAGAGTTTCATGACAGACTAAAATTCATCTGGTGATGAAGACCCTGCGATACCATTAAAAGCTTTTAGCAGGCGGGTTTGACAGATGATGCTTCGTCAGAGCAAATGGCTTTAATAAGAATTGAATTTGTCAAAGGGCCATCACCGCATACCTCCCTGTCTGCTGTGACAACAAGACAGATGAACAGCAAAATTGTGGTTAGCTCAGCTTTCCCCTTGAGATCACATTAGTGCATCCAGCTCCTGAGGAGGACTCTCCAGAGACCAAAGCACACAATGTGGGAGTGCAGGTTCACAGGGAGAGGATAAGACATTGTAACTTATCAAACAACTCTCCTCCATCAAGGTAGGAGGGACACAAAGCTCAGCAAAGTCAATTAAGTAGCCGGCAGATTACAGCTGCAATCAAATTAAATTCGCAGACATTACGAGGGCAGGGAGCCAAATAGAATATAAAGTGGCAAGGTGGCGGCACTGTCTATCAACTAAATATACTCAAACTGGGAGGAAAGTCGAGAACATCCAAATGTGTTTGCCAGGAATTAGGTAATACCGTATGTTTGCAGACACACACAGATGGCAGGACACAGATATGCAAACACAGTGACCGAAACACATGTCAAATTTAGAAATAACCACATTCAATTTAAAATGCTTTAAAATCAGAATTCTTTTGTCATCACGTAGCAGGCTAACGGCAACAACAACAACACAAGAACGCCTCAATTTTAATCACTGAAGCTGTCTGAAGATTTTTCTCTATCATTACTATTATTATTACTATCCCCGCTCTCAGTCATCACAACATGCTCTTTAGGTGCACAGATGATGTAGGTGAAAGGTGTGAGCCAAAGTGATGGTCACATGTTGAATTTATCTGTACATCATGAAGAGGACATACACATATAGAAGGACAGACACCTACACAGGGACCAAAATAACATAATTATATACACTGACTGTACTGTGTTGGTATTTCAGTCCTCTTCCATTTACTTGTGTGTGCCGGGCAGTGGATCTTGACTGGAGGTGGGTGGGAGCGTGCAGGTGATATACAGGCAGAGAACATGTTGGACAAAGCAGCCGTTTGTTTGCTGGAGGATATCACCTCTCTAAACCTGGCTGTCGCTCTGACAGAGCCACGGGCTTTGAGGCTGAGCAGAAGGCAGATGAGAGGTGGAGAATGTATAGATAGCAATGCGGAGGGAGGGCAAACACGGCAGCCGCTGAACCAGACAGAGGTGGAATGAAGTTCGGCTCAGAGATGGAAAAATAACTTTGCTGCTCTCTAACCTGTTTATGGAGGCTATATTTAGTTCACACAGATGTGTACACATTCAGAAAAAAAAAAAAAAAAAAAGGAAAAGAAACAGATAATATACTGTGTGAGTAACGTTTCCCTCTGAAATGTTATAATGCACACATGGGTTATGTAAAGTTACTTGAAGATTGAGACTCACATCTCTAAAGCCTATTATCATCCCCATCACAATTGTGTCTGCTCATGCCTTTCAGCAGTGGTGGTCTATTTACAAATCTGCGAGCGATTTCCGTGGTGTCTCTCTCCTATCTGTGCTCTCTCTCAGCTGGCTAAGTTGGCCGACAGTTTGTGGCACTCACAGTTCATCTCAGTATTTATGTGTGAGTGTTTATTTATTTATTTTGCCCCTAACAGGCCCATATGTCGGCACCATCTGCCCACCCAATTCGTTGTGCTCGCCATCCCTCCCTGTCTCCCCCCATGTGCCCGTCTCCTCAACCTACTCTCAACCTGTTTTCATTTGCCTCACCGGCTCAAATAGATACTGTTATGTTTAGCTCTCATAAAAGTTTTACGGGGTTCGAAAACGGGAGCTCGGGTTCAGGAGGCTATTTATGGTTAAAATGTACACATTTCTCTGATTGTGTTTGGAGGTATACAGGGCACTGAGATCAAGCATAAATAGACAGGTTTTCAGGTTCTCAATTTTCGTCAGTCTTGAATCTTCACTGCGCTCCTTCTCCAGACTCTCTCTTTCATTTTCTGCCGTGCTTCACTAACTGTTTCTCCCCATCTCCTCCATGGGAGGTGATAATGGGTGTTCAGCTTCTCTTTACTGCTGTATGAAGTTGCTGACCTTGCCTTTGGCATCTCTGTGCTTTGACCCTCACTATGCCTCAGTATGGGATATATGTCTGAACCTCCACTGACATACATACATACACACACACACACACTGTACTGTAGAGCACTTATCTTATGTCTGGTGAATTACAGATTACTGTAGCTCCATTAGATTGTATATGTGCCACTCCCAGATGTATTGCACAGATTCTATACTGTAGTGGCTGCTTTTCCAATCAGATCAAACTGCCTCTTTGCTGGCATCTAAAATATACATTTTACTACTCAAACATGGATTTATGCATCACTCATACATTTCACATTCCATTTCTAATAAGCAGAGAAGCAACATACTTGCATGCAAATGATAAAGCTGAAATAACTATGCATCAAAGGCGGGCGACTAAGCAATCTCATTTTAAAGCGTGCTTAAAAATATGACCCAGTAGTTAGAGATAAATGTAATATACACTCTAGATGGATGGATGACAGTAAGCTTGTGAAGAGCTGAGGGTCACTTAATCCTATTTCTAATCCTCAGTGGTCTTCAGCTTGATCGGAGATCAGTGGTTAAAGACCCAGGCACCCCACCCTGCCCACCCACTGCCACAGAGTAATAATGGCCTGGTGTGCAGCACAAGTAGCTCTAACATCCTCAATCTGACACGGTAGATTGAGGCTTGCTTTGGGCTCAGACTGATCTGGCACCGCTATCAGCTTTGGCACAGACAGGTCTCAACTTTAAATGAAGTAAAAAAGTCAAAGGCGTAATCCTCACGCTGCCAAAAAAACTAGTTGGACACGAATCTGGCCAAAATGTAATCACATTTATTTTATAAAAAGCCATAGCAGCAAGTTCTGACCTCAGCCAAGTGTGACACTTTTTCCATTCTCATATTGGCAGTTTTAATATGCTATCCATTACTCTCCTGAAGGGATAAATAAATTTGTATGTTGTTTATCTCTTGGATACTTCACTTCCTTGTTTTAAGGTGTCTTATATTAAAATAGTACCGCACTGATTCAGCAATGCACTTGTATAACATTGTCTGACTCACAATGGTCTTTTTAAAGTATCAAAACTGATGCAGCAGCACCAGTGATATTGCATTTTTTTTTTATTCTATGCATTCTTTTTTCTTGTCAAAACCTGGCACGTACATTAACCACAATGCAACTCGACCTCTGACAGTTCAGTCAAAGGGCCCGGTGTGTTGCAAGTAGCAGCTAATGTAGCCTCGACCTGCTAGCCTCACCCCGAGATAAGGAGCTGGCTTCAGAGGACTGGTAAACTCACCTCTTCCTAACTCCACAGCCCCAGATGTTTTCCATTTTTATACCTGCAGTCCTCAGCCCCGACGAACACATTCATCATATATTCACAAGCAGTTGCTCTCCAAAGCCTGTAAATAGACTTTGATATGTGAAATTGCTGCAGTTTCCCATTCATAAGTTCAAAAAAAAAAAGAATAAATATTGTGATGGTTATATTTATATCTATACTGAATGTTACCAGCTGTGATTTTTTTCAGCTTTAATATTTAGTGCCAGACCAAGCTCAGCATGTTCACATTTTAATTTGTAGTATAAACAGAGTGTGGCACGGTGGCTCACGTTACCACGCTCACCTCACAGCAAGAGGATCGGTCTGATTTACCCATTAATGAAAGCGTTTGTGTGTCCATGCGTGAAAATGGGACAGACCTTGCCTGAGTTGTAGTGTGACCCAACTCTTGCCCAGTGCATTCTGGGAGGCGTCAGCCCACTGAAACCTTGAGCAGGATGAATAGGAATAGAAAATGGATGGATGGATAGTAATAATAGAATCAAACGATGGCTTTACAAACAGTGTTGTCCCTGAGGAGACAGCAGATAGTTCAGATTTAAAATAGCCCTGCATATGTTAACATCTAATGGCCCAACATTTCACAGCATGTAGCAGACTACAAGTGTATTCCCATCACAAGTACATTATACAAGAATTCTTCCTAACTGGTTTCTTTCAAGGCTTGGTACAAGGCAGTTTTATTAAAAATAAATATATATTTAAAATTGAGCAGGAGTAACAGATGTGCTAATATGTAAATTTTGACATTTACATTTTTGTTGTGAAAAAAAAAAAGTAGGTTAACTAATTTTTTATCTTTCCATCTGAAATGACTTGCATTAATTTACCACCTTTGCATATTTCGTCATCCTCGCCAGGCACAACACGCAAACACACACACACTAACACACTGAACAGCATAGCCACCAGGAGGAGGGAGGAGGGGGGAGGGGGGGGGGGGGGGGGGGGGGGGCACATAGGGCTGATAGGGCTTGCTCCACTTTTCCATCTGACAGAGCAGAAGGGATCAAGACTGTGTCAAACAGCGAGTCAACGTAGGAAGAGGGAGTCAGCCAGTACAGGGCTTATGTGGGCTCTGCCTCCATTGGGCGTTACAGACGTGGACAGGCTCTCAGATCATTTCCCCAGCTATCACAACAGTCCTTAGAGAGCGTGTTAACATGGGAGCTTCGATTCTCAGTGCATTGCGTCTAGCTCCTCGTTGAGGACAGTCGGCTTTAGGGCACATCTGATGGCTTTAAGTGGCTGCAGCATGTTCGTCAGTTCAAAGAGATCAGTTGGAAGTAGTGCGTACTATGTAAAGCCTGAACTTTAGCTATGATTTCTTTCTGCTACTGGACTTCATGGAAAAATGTGGGATGCTTGCACTTAAGACAAGCTCTACTTTTTAGTTTGGGCAATGAGGTAATGTAAAGCCAGTTGGGACTGTTTATTTTGAGGTTAGTATTTTTTTTTTCTTTTAATTCATCCATTATTCTTATTGATAGCATCATCATGTGAGCAGTGGGGGTAGAAGGGAGCACAGTGTCTTACTGTATGGCCAGGGATAGCCTTTAGAACTGATGTTGTTTCCCCAGAGTGATGAAGTTGTCATGATTAATATTTGAAGTTTAGACTAGAAGTCGTGAAGAGGAAGACTTTGTGTCTGCTGGCATTAGGAATACACTGACTATTTCACCTCTGGACCTGTTGCGTTGAAGAGCCCATTTGGTAAGTAACATTTCCACCCACTTAAAATGTATCCTAGGTTGTTGAGTTAAGATCTCCTGGTGATTTTGCATTAACAAGATCTTATATATGCACCTTAAAGTCAAGTGCTGCATTTGCCTTACGCTTATCTTGTTGACTTACACACTATCCTCTTTACTTGCTGCTGGAAGTGGGCTAAGGAGGCGTTGTGTTAGCGCTTTAGGAGACTTAGAATCGTCCCTTTGGCCTTAAGTGTCCCGGTTGAGCCCCTGGCGAGATGCTTAGAAAATATCCAGTTTGCTCATATATCCTCTACATTTTCAGTGGGACCCAGCATTTGAAAACCTGTTTGCAAAGATGCCAAAAAAAACTTTTTTTTTTTTTTTTTTCCCAAGTCAGAATTAATAATCCATTTTCTTCAGGAGCCACTTTCTTCAGAGCCATGCGGCGTGTCCATGTTAACACAGAATGCAGGCAGTCAGAACGGCAGGCTATTTATGGCTGTGCCCGAAACCTGTATCTCTGCTTTTGCTGTTCGCTCACTAGCTCGCACACCAGGAAGAAAGATAATCCCGGGAAAGAGGCTTATAAATTAGCCCATGGCCATGGTAGAGAGCAGATTGGGGCAGTGGAGGTCAATGACAAAGCATCCTACTCACATGAAAATAAGGGAAGAAGCGGGAAGGAGGGTTTTGTGTGACAACCTCACATCATACGAGCCCAGCAGGATTAAGCAAGGATAATACAGTTGTGTATATTATACATCTATTCAAATGTCCATTATCATATAGAGCCAGTTCCTTACGTTCATCTCTCTGGCCTTGTGATGGCTTCCTCTGTCATTTTTCATGTTTCATATTGATCCAGCCACAATAGTCCAGCCACAGATTATTCATTGTTTTTTTCCCCCTGAATCGTTCCATATATATATGGGGCTCAGATCAAATCAAAAAATATTTCATGTTTGGGTTACTGCAACAGAAATAACATTTAGAAACATAAGCTGTCCAGTCTTGCGCATAAACATCACAGCAAGCCTCAGATAATCTCACAGTATGTGTCTTGTGGTTATAAGACCCATCTTTACATCAGTCAGTGGAGGAGAGGAAAGCTTAGTTCCTACAGAGTTAAGATCTGGGTCAAATACATTTATGCATGCAGACACGCACACACACACACACACACACACACACACACACACACTGAATTCAAACGGGGGCCAACATTATGGCGAATACTGTGGTGTAAATATGTGCCGGTCAGTGCTGCATAATTGCTAGTATGGAGGGTTGAGTGAGTGCAGATGATTTGTGTCATATGAAGATTTGCTTCAGTGCTTTCCAGCTGGATTGGGTGTAAAAGGCCAATATCCACCACCCTATGGTGAATGTGAAACCTATCACTATTGATTCAGTTCTTTAGATCTGACATTTGACATAATGAGATACATCCATTATGCCTTGGAGTAAAAATACCTGCCCCATAAGATGGTAAGATGGTCTGTCTTTAAACTTAAATGCTTGAGGCAGACTCAGCAATAACAGGAAAAAAAAAAAGACATGTTGGAATGTTGGATCTCACACACAAATGTTTAAAAACTGGATCAAAATTTACTCTAGTTGGCCTTAAGATTTCCCCTAAGCACTTTGGCAAATGGCAACTACACACATCATTCACACATGGGTGTTCTCAGTTTAGTCTTGTCACAGTGAGGAAATGACTGGGAAATTAGACATAGACCCTCAATCCATTCATAATTACAAGAAAAAGATTTTTATGATGATGATTTACTTTGTTTATAACACATTTAACTCTGTTGAGCTTCAAGAAATACAGGGAGAAACCAATTAAGAAGCGACACATGACAATTCCACGGGCAGATTAAAACCCAGGATGTTGCATTTGACATGTTTACAGTCAGCTGGGCTGCCAGTCTAGGATGTTCTGAGGTGATTAAAAATGAAAAAAATAGATTTAAGACATTTTGAATTGGTCAGTTTTAATCTACCTGACTCTACAGCATATCAAGAAACTTGTGGAGATCTCTACAAATGTACAATGAAAACAGATGCTTAGTAACTGTTTAGTGTTTTTGGCTCATTTAACGTTTGTTCGTGTTAAAGGTTTAAAAGCAGACAGAGATATGATGGCAAAACTGACCTCAAGGAAAATCACAGGTGGTACCAACAACATTAACAGTGGCTCTGTTGCTTTCAGGACCAGAGAGTGACCCTGAACCTGACACAGCCAAATGCAACTCAGCCATCATTCATTTCATTATTTACACCTGTGGTTTCACTGCTGTGACATAGGTGAAAACACCTGTGTGAGGCCACATTTGGCATCCTAAAATAGCCCACTCCATGTGTGTGCAAGCGCATTACAGTAGGATATTTAGCATTTATTATTTCTATTTATTTTTTTTATATTCTCACATACCTACTTGTGCTTTATTTATGTAAAGAATATCACAATAGTACATCATCCAAGCTGCACTGAGCAACTGTCATCTATGACAACAAGCATGCATTAAGGTACTGATGCTATATGGCAGTGGATCTCAACCTTTTTCGATTCAAGGATCCCTTGTTTTGCTTTTAGATGCTTTATTACAGTAAGTGTTTAAAGCCAAAATATAATAACATTCTGTCATTGTTTTACTTATGGATGGAATTTTTTGTTGGGGACCCCCAGGAACCCCCTTCCGGACCCCTTGGGGTACCCAGACCCCACTTTGAGAACCACTGGTATATACTACACTATATTAAAAAAAAGAGAAAAAAAAACCTATGTATAAAAACATACAAATAACTGCGTCTCTTCTTAGTGCAACACATAGGTTGTTGTTGTTGCCCCTGTGAGTGATTGATGCTGACGCACACTGATGAGCTTTAACACATTGGTATCTGTGCATCTGCGTCCTCTCGAGGCCACTTAACCTCCGTGATCTATAAAAACCTTTTCTACAACAACAAGCCCTCTCCTTCCCACCGGTCCTACTGCCTTTCACTAATTAGCTCTGTGTTTTGCAATATGCATTACCAGCTGTCACTCTGTATTAGACTACGACTGTACTCAAAGTCCTCTTTTCCAAAAAGAAGCACATTAAAACACTGGTCATAGACTGTACTTCACCATACCATGCACTGAATATTAAACCTGTTCCTGCTCTTGTCTAAACACTCTATAGAAAGTCAGCTTGAAAGAAGACACAGCTTTCTGATTTACATGCTATTTGATTTTCATCTATGTGTAAAATACTTTTTTCACCCTTTTGTCAGTGCTTTCTTTGTCACTTTGGATTTATTCCCATTTGCCTTTCCCCTTCCACGTTTTAAGTTTTGCTTTCTTTTTCGCCTGTGTAATGTCTTTGCACTTCTGGCCACTGATGACACATAGGCAAATATTATGCACATATTTGATGGCACATTTAACCAGAAATGCTCAGTGAGAACCAGACTAATGGACACAGGGCATGCAATTAGCTAATATCAAATGAAAATTGGCAAAACAATATTTTCTGGCCACAGTCATCACATGAATCAGGTTTGACAGCGTTTGCCAGCAGCTAAAATTAGCTGATAATGTTAACCTTTATTACATCAGTGACAGCTATGTCGAACAACATTTCTCATGTAAAACTGGTTTAAATGCTTATCAATTACTAGATATTACCATACTGTGTGTTAGCTGCTACAAATAAAGGTATAATGCCAAGTTAATGTGTTCACATCTACTGTTAAAGTGCAGAGTATGTATATCATAGGGCTTTATGTGCATTTCATTCTGTATTCTCTGTACCTTACTTACATGTCATTTTGCCTGCAAAAGATAAAAGATTGCTTTGTGTGCCGGGCAGATGTGACTTGCTGAAATACCTACATCAAACCCTCTCGGTTTTCAGAATTCAAAGCATGTTTAACCTTTTTTTGTTATTTAACAGAGGGGCAATTGGCTTTCATAGCACTGCCCTTTCAGTCAAGAGTCGGTGCCAATTTCTTCTCAGCAGATATAAAAGGTCAATTTACCCTGTTGTTCAGAAAGTATTTTTCCTATTTTTCTTAACAGCTGGTACGTCATTCAACTAGCATTTAGGGAGAAAATTGGACACCATTTCTTTTCTTTTTTTTAAGCCATGCTAGCAGTGTGACTATAGGGATGGCAGTGTCAGTCAGACAGCTGGTTGGTTGGTCCACCACAGACTGAAATCGCTCAACAACCGCTGGAGAGATTGACCTGAATATTGTGCGATCTTGATCCCCAGAGGATGAATCATGCAGACTTCCCCTCACTTCTCCTTTAGCATCACCATGACGTTGACGTGTGTATTATTTGACTGAAATGTCTCTGCTACAACTACTGGGCCATGAGATGTTGTACAGACATTCGTGTTCACTCCCTTTGTGTTTGGTGTATGTGGGAAATTTTGGCATGCCAACACGCTAAAGATGATGTACATGGTAAACATTACACCTGCTAAGAATCAGCATGTCAGCATCATGATTGTAGCATTTAGCGTAAAGCTATGCTGTGCCTCTGTGCAGCCTCACAGTTGCAGGGTCATAGACTCTGTAATCTGTGCAAACATCATGCGCACTGAGGGATAACCACCTGTCCAAAGACGCAGACTCTAACATCCGTTAAATAAAACTTTATTCTTTGTCAAACTCAAGACCAAACAACACTTGTGTCGATTATCACAATGCTAGAAAACTGGACGATGCTATGTATATTTACCCATCTCAGCATTTTTTTGGATAATGCCAGGCTGATATCCTTGCAGTATACATTTGGGATCCGTAGCCTATAAACCAACCGTGCTGATATGTACACCTGTTTGTACATCTGGTACCTGTTTTCCACGATAAGAGGTGTCGGCAGCAGCTCTAGGCTCATTCAAATGCTATGACAAAAGTAAAACAAGAGTCATGTCCTTTTAATCTTTCCTCACAAGCTAAGCCCAGCTGATAATCTAATGCTTTGATGAGCCCAGCAGGGCATCAGTGTGTAACCTGTAGCAGCTGGAGGTGTTTGTTTTAACTTTGTTGGTGAAATAAAGTTAAACAAATTTAAAGCTGATCTTTTTTTTTTTTTTTTTTTTTTTTTTTTTTTTTGCTGAAAGGCATCAGAACCGACAATCGAACCCAAATAAACTCAATGAGGAGCCGCAGTCAATTAAGCTGGAAATTCAGCAGCCAAAGCAAAGAGGTCACAAATGATGTGCATTTGTGCGTGTATGTTGGTGTAATCTTCAGTGACCCCCTATTGTGAGCTGTCAGACAGTTTCTCATTACCCCAATGTCCTCTTTGCTGCCGGACTGGCACAGAATACTTGATTTATATATGTGTGTGTGGCTTTGTTGCATGTCGTCAGGCCGTCCGTGTTGGTAAATGAAAGGCATACACGCTTTCACATGTGCGTCTATCAGTCCAGCAACAAGCATAAATTAGCATATAACACATCCCTCTGTCTGTCCACGCAACACACAATCATTAAAGCATGAACAGTAACAGCCCACGTGGACATGTTTTACTTGTGTGAGTAAAGCCATTTGTAGATCTTTTACATGACATCTCTCAGGATGTCACATCTCATTCACATGTTTTATATTCATGTTTAGATGTATCATCAGATCAATCATTGTAAGCACAGTGGAATTCACATGTATGTTTTTTTGGGGTTTTTTTTTTCTAAATAAGAAATGTAAATGTGACCGAAAAACGACAAATACCTCGCATAATGAACAAACTTTGGAAGGTTCCCTAGTAACAAGTGCACATATTCTCTCATTCCTTCTATTCCTTTCTTTCTACCTGCTCTCTCTCTCTCTCTCTCTCTCATTCTCTCTTTCTCTCTCTCTCTCTCTCTCTCTCTTCTCTGACCCACACACACAAACGCACAAAGCTACGCACCATGTTGCTACCTGTCAAGCTGTCTCCAAGCTTCACTGCTGTGACTCGTTTCCCAATCTTCAGTCTTTGAAGTGTCACTGTGCAGATGATGATCATCGGGGAATTGTACTCACATCTCATTACTGACATTATGAATCGAGCGTCGCTGTGTTTGTGTGTGTGTGAGAGAGTGCATGTGTATGTGTATGTGTATGTATGTGTTCCTCTGGGTTTTTGTGTGCATGTGTGTGCATTCCTTCATGCTCAGATATACTTTTGAAAATTAAAGTTGATACATTCTTGTCATTTATTGTCACACTGATCATGTTTGAGTGAAGCATTGCACGGCGCTGTGGTTAACATGTTCGTCTTTGGAGGGTTGTTCGTGCACTTTTTAACCGTTTGACAGCAGGAGAAAAGACAATATGACTACATCCTTAATTCTATTTTATTTTTTATTCAACATGCAGAAATATTCATTGTTCATTCAGTGTACAGTCACATGTACAGTATATACAAATATCTGGGCCACATTTTAACTGAATTGTTTTTATTTTATTATCATACTCATGAATAATTTGCTTCATGAAAATAGGTGCACGGTGAGGACACAAAGAAGGATCATGCTGGTGATGAACATGTAGTCAGGAATAGTGTTTGTAAAGAAAAGATCTTAACACTTCTATCTGTTGAGTGTGCGGTTTGTGTCAGTATTGTTGCAATAATAATGAAAAATACCCTAATATGTGATCCCAGATCTTTCTGAAGAGACCCTAAATACCACAAACAACACGCCAGCTTATCATTGCTCATAGAGTGCAATTGTCACCAAAGCTTTCCCTTGAGAAGTAAACAGAGCTCAGTTAAACAGAGTTGCCAGACAAAGCCCACATAATTTATTTTTTTTTTTAATCGTATTGAATAATTTGAAGATTGCAAATCTTATGCAAATCTTAATATAACAAAGTCCTCATACAGATAACACAATTTTCTCTCCATCCACCGTTGAGGGTACTCGTTGCTATTAGCCTGAGAGGAGGTAATTAAGTTCTCCACTAAAGCATTTGCTGTGAAAGAACATTGTACACCGTGCTGTCTGCAATATGATTACATTTCACCCTTTTCTGCTCAATAGATTTTGAGAGGAAGAACAAAATGAACAAACAAAATCTATATTCTGCTTATAAAAAACACTAACATTTTCTTTTAAATGTAGTCATTATCATTGCACAGCATAGAGATTCTTTATCATTGCTGGCAGAGGGAGGATGTAGAGAACCAAGAGGATCCTCAAACACACATCAGAGTCACCAGACAGCATCGTTTTCCTTGGGTAATCAGCTTTATCAGGACCACGTGGGTGCAGTTTGTTGATCAAATTTGATCAGTGACCAAACAGCCCACAAATATCATCAGATTCTTATTCAGTTGTTGCTCAGATTTGATTGGCGAACGGTCGTATCAACCGTCACGTTTTTCCAAACTCAATTCAAACCAGTGAGAGAATCTCAGAAAAAAAAGCACACACATGTGAAATATCAAAAACCGCCTAAATTAGTGTGTTCATGTAGGACCACTTTACTCATGGTGAGAAGTTGATTGAAAAGATGTTTTCAGGGCCTTTAAGTCTTGTCACCTCTCTACCCGTCAATCGTAAAACTGACCTTCTTGACCCCATCAGAACACCTCCGCAGCTGCTCTTGTGTCTCCCATGATGTTTCTCCCTGCTGCTGGTGACTAGAAGAGAAGTATGCCCAAGGTTAAACTTGAGGTTAATGCGTAGTGTGAGCTGCCAGGGTAATTAGTTCAGATAGAAATGTATTGATCGACCTCTGGACTCAACCTTCCATTGAAAGCATTTAGAGGGAAATAGAGGGACGTGAAAATAAATGGAAGAGGAGAAAGATGTAAAGAAATAAAGTGTACAAGGTTCCATTGTATGAGATTGTTAGATCTCTTTTACCCCTGTTGGAAGCAATTGACCATGTAGTGCTGAATAACCCCATCCACCATTTAGGCCGCACTGGTTTTTGTTAACTATTAGCTGATACCACCTCTTTCATTTTTTCCCTTAAAGGCCTTTTAAACTCTTAGGGCATTCTTCCAGAAAAAAGGGAGATGGGATAGAAAGAAGAAAAGAATGAAGACAAGAAAGAAAGTGTTTGGCGTGCTAAACAGGGAGAAGACTTGAGAACAAGTGGGGTCACATAGACCTCTGATGGCAGCAGTGTAAAAGAGTCTGTCAGTGTGTGCGAGTGCTGATCACTGCATATTAAACCTATAGAGTGAATGGGTGAACTTGTTGAACTTGATGGTGAAGAGTGTCTGAAAGGTTTGAGTTGGAGCTTCTTAAAGGTGTGTGTCGTCATGTGGGGGATTTTTTGTTTGTGTGTATTTGTCTCACAGTCACTGTTTATGTCCCGTGTGACAACCCCCTACCCCCTCCTCCACCTCCACCCTCTTTTTCTCTCCACCTCCAGGGAAGCTGGCGCAGAAAACTGGGGCACAGAAGGCTGCCAAACGCTCGCGTCAACCACTGTCCACACCAAATGCCTGTGCAGCAGGATATCCACCTACGCCGTGTTAGCACAGCAAGCTAAAGACCCGGTGAGTCACACCAATGTACTCTGATGTACTCTGTGGGACTTGGGGGGCTAACAAGGCAACTATTACCAGGGGCCAGGTCAGTGAGTTGATGAGTTTCTGTTGTAGGAATTTAGCTGGCGTCCCTGTCAGTTGGATTTTTCTGTAAAACACAACAGGCTGCTACAGCTGTCATTTATTGTCTTTACAGAGAGATATTTGTAGGTGATGCTGGGATGACTGGTGTCTTACTTTATAACAAGCATCTTTTCTGGGAAGAAAGTGGGTGCAGCCTGAACACAGCCGTCAGTGTTAAATTTTGTCACGGTATAAGATGCCGTTTTGATAACGGCGTCTTTCACTTGTCTAATTATATCTTGATTGGCTGTCGCTCTCCATGTTATGGAACTTTTTTTGTCTTGAGCTAAAACTTGATAAAGGTCAGGTTGTTCAGCGAGCTACTTCGATGTGATGGGAGAGAGAAGAGACATCAGGAGAAAGAAACAGATTTTGTTGTGTCTGTGTGTGATTTTTGCCTGCAGCACATAACCTGCGCTTCTATAAATAGCTCTCCTGGCTTGCAGTGTGTGTTTGACATGATTAAAGAAGGCTTTTTAGCAGTTTGGGGTAATGCCTGTTCTAATACACTGACCCCATCTCTTGTATTGCTCTAATGGACATCCACAAACCTGACAGCTCTTAGCTCACCTTCCTCTCAGAACCACCCTCTTCGTGCAACAGACCCTAATTCATTAACTGTACTGTATAACGTCCCACAATGTCACCCCATTTATTTCACACCTTCCTTCTATACTTATACCCACCTAACCCAATTTCTTATTTATACCCACTGTCTTGCTCCCTTTTTTCTTCTTAACCATCATTTTTCCACTTGTCTTCTAATCAGTTGTTTTTCTCCTCCTCCTCCTCATCACCCAATTTTTGTCACCCTCCTCTTCACCTCGTTAACACTTTCAGTTGTTATTCTCATTTTATGCCACAGCTCCTTGACTGCTGTGGTCGCAAAATGTTCCCTTTAGCTTTTGCTGTTAATTTTTCTACATGCTTGCATGCACCTAATACCCACGAGGACAGTGATTACATTAAATAATCAGGGAGTGAAAGGAGATGGAGATTGGGTAAATTTGTTGTTACACAGTAGAATCTACCTCCCCCTCTCTTAATGGTTAGTTTAGAAAATGGAGCCAGCAAAGCAGATCCCCAGTAAGCACTGGAGGGTAACTCCAGGTGTCACACAAATGGAAAGTGATTGTGAGGAATGGAGGTTTTTGGGGAGGAAATGTTCAACCAAACAGAAAAGGTTGTCTGGTCTCAGCTGGCGGGGAGAACAAGAAAGAGAGAGAGAGAGAGAGAAAGAGAAACACAGAGATGGAAAGGAGATGTCTGCACTAAGTAATAATGCATTAACAACCAGAGTATGGCTGAGAGAAGAGCTGTGCACCCATGTGGACATGTTTACTTGAGTAACCATTTCAGTATAAAACATTGCTTCCATATACTGTTTCAAAATACATTACGATCAAAACTGTCTCTGCCCTCGTGGATTGGTAGACTTTTCCTGTGTTTGAATCCACGCAGAGCTTTTAGTGTTATAGAGTTGCAAATTGGAAGGAGAGGTAGAGATAGTCTTCCTCAATCTAAACCCCAATTTCAAGTTTTTCTTTTAAAGCAGCTGTAGTTGATGTTTTATCATTTTAAAAATGTATGAAATGACTATGTAAGAATAATGTGCCAATGTGAAAGGGGCCACTCAAAGTGATGAAGCTGTAAAGATGTAGCATCTGAATCTGCAGCTTCCCTCGACTTTGCAGAGCTTTATAGTGAGTTTCAGCCTCAACTTTATTCTTTTAGTTGCCTCTCACACTCTCATAGTGTTGTTTTCCACCAAAGCAGCAAAAACCCGCAAAATTGGCTCAGCACCAAACGGCAGACAGGTACAGATGGTGACTAGCTAGCTAACATAGCGGAACTTTTAGCAGCTAACAAGCTAAGTCATTTCCCTCAGGCGTTGGCAGAGGCCATAAACAGAGCTAAAAAAAAAGAGGAAATATTGGACTGACACTCATCAGGTGGACACAAACACGACTCCAAGTGAAAGATAATGTTGCTCCATAACTGCTGGGGCAACTGTAAGCACACAACTTTTCATTATCGACTTAAAATTATGTTGTGTTCACATTTGATTCTGCTACCCCCAAGTGGCTGGAAATTGTTTTCTCCTTAACATAGAAACACAGCAGTTACTTGATAATGTTAACCATGCTCTAAATTTTTATTATGTCAGCTTCATGTTTTAGAAATGGCATTTTTCCAATGACAGAAGCTCCAAATAATGTAATAACCATGGACCTCATGTGCAGTTCAAAATGAAACATTGTATCAGTATGGAGCAAAACATAGCCCCATGTTGTGGTAAATTCATCCATTCAAACCAAAATTGACCCAGAATCATAAAATGAATTTTTTTTTAGCTGAAGATTGTATTTCACTCTTCTCGACAGTAGCCCTCTGTTAGCAGTCCATGAACGGTAATGCAATTTTAAGCTCTGTGATTGGATTTTCTTACCAAAATGCAATGTGGGAGCCAATGTTAATGTTGTACCTTCCATTTTTTATATCCACAGGCTTGTACCTTACTTTGTAAATTAGATTTTTTTTTTTTTTTTTATCAAAGATCCATTTAGTTTCTTATGTAATTGTTTGTCTTTTGAACAAGACTTTGTTGTCAACAGCCAAGGGTGCCAGAAAGAGCTGCTCTAACTTTGCAGCTTAGTTTGATTATTTATGATGATAGGGGCTATTTTCTTTCTCCATAGTTAATTTTGATTCGTCTACAAATACTTGAATGGTAAGAAATAGGTAACACAGTAGGGATATATTGTATTACTAAGATTCCAAAAAGTTAGAGGGATCCAAAAAGTTACTCCCCACTATATACAAAGAACTTTAACAGGGCAATCATATCTGAAATGTTAGCCAATCCCCATCATCCTCAGTTTTTTTACTTGTCACCTCCAAGTTTTGATGGATCAATGATCATGATCAGCTCTCTTGAACTTTCACTTAGATGGATCAAGCCATCTAACCCATCCAGACTTGGATAAGCCAAGTCACACCTTGCTAATATCACCGGTGATACACCTCAGAAGGTGACACTGACTGGCCCTTTAAATTGTAGATGCCCTGCCCTTTTACAGGCTCTGATATGGATAGTCAAATAATATCCCATAATATTTAAACCTCTGACAATCAGCTGGCCTGTAAGACATTTCCATACCATACTGTAGGAGTTATCATTTTATTCCCTTCTCCTCTTCCCCTGGATACCCTCTCATTCTTTTTTATTAAGTGTAAAGAGGGTCAAAATAAGGTCATGGCCTTCAGGTGAGTAACTGCAGTTATTCATTATTTTGTCCCTCAAAGCTTGAATTACTTCACAGGGGTCTGGAACCTATTACAGCGCTCAGAGAGACATTAATTCCCATTATATGGAAAACATGATGACTGCGACCCGTAAGCTGAACAGGTCATTCCAGCCGCTATTTCTGGTTCCCGTGACTCCTCTTCCAACTGAACAACATTGACTTTTCCCTCGTCACACAGCAAGCAGGTCGGCTATGTTGAGTGAAAGAGGACTAGGAGGGAAAACGTATTGACTTTTGTGACATTTGTGACATGTGTGAAGAGTGTGTTAGTCATTAGTGATTCATCATTCAGCCCCCAGTACCACCATTAGACCCAGTACTGAGGACCAGAAGGTATGGGTCAGTGTTTTTGTGTCAATGGCTCTCAGTCAGAAGCTGTTGTGGCCAATGCTGAGTGCACTTTGTTGCTTTAGGGTGCTCCAGAGTTAGCTTTTTATTCCAGCGGAGATTGGATTCTATAAAAGAGGAGGGAGAGACAGATTGAATTTGGCAACACACAAAAAAAAAAAAAAAAAACGGCAGCCACATCCAGACATTCAAACACAGACAACTATAGGTATGGATGTTTGCCCTTACAAACAAACACACAAGCAGGCACGCATATAACTGAACACACTAACATACAGGTATAGACACTCACACACCCACACACACACACTCATATGCTGTGTCCAGGCTGTGTGGCTGTTGGAGCAGAGCTGAGTATCAGCAGCCCAGCTCTGACAGCTTATCCTGGGCCATGGCGCTAGGGACAAGGGGGGTTGAGGATTAACCTCCATGTTTAATAGAAAAGCGAGGGAGGGAAGGGGGGAGAGAAAGAGATGGAGGGATTTAGAAGCAGTGCTGCCATTACAGGCCGTTTACAGTGCAGTGAGGGATAGCCAGTTAATCCTGTTTACTTTCTATAGCCTCTGAGATTTCTGTGTGTGTCTGTGTGTGTGTATTCTGCTCTGCGTCTATGGAGAGACCTTCACTATCAGACACAAGACAGAGGTTGTTACTTTGCAGAAAGAGTGACTGATTGAGTGAGGTCATGAAGCCATACTATAAACCAAGCCACTTAATTCCCAATATGACTGCAGAGGGAACACGGACCCTACGGATATGTCTGCACTCATTGCTTCCACAGTGCTCATAGGGATCATGGGATTTGGAGTTGAAGGAGGTACTGGCTTTATAAAAGTCAGTTTAACATTTTGTGCCTCCAGTTAATCAAGTGAGTTATACCTCTTTGCATCATTTTTGTCAGCACACATTGGTTGTGTTCAAATTGATTACAGTTTTTCAAGTGCCTCCCTCCAACTTGTTTTCAAGGCTACAGGGAATCATTGCTTGTGCTTGCCTTAGCAGGTTACCAGAAATGCAAGTGAAAAGGTCAGTGGTTCAAACAGCGCCTGAGACCTTGATCCAGTCAGCATAGAGGAGCACACAAATAACTACACATGCATTGGCCAGGAGATGAGAGATACCACAGCAGGAATGGAGAAGTGGGGATGTTTTTTGCACTTACATAATTTACTTACAAGCCAGTTGCTGCATCAAAGCAATTTTCTCAAAAGAACAATATCTGAATTGATGTCTGTTTCTCCTGTTAAGGATTTCTCACATCTTCTTTCACCTGCCACGCTAACTGCCTTTGGCCCATTCTCGTGAAATAAATGAATCTACTTGAGATGAATTGCTCTTGTTTCCTCTGCTGTCATTAGTGCTCACCGGCACCAGATCAGAATGGAAAAATCTCACGACTGAGTCTATTATTTAGACTGTTAATGGCCAAAGTGCCTAATTTGACTGGGGAGGGATGATAGGGATTATTATTGAGGCGCCACAAGATGGCAGCTCATATTTTAATTTATTATAACTGAACAGGAGACAGCACTTAGAAAGAAAACAAGGCCTTCCCTCAATGAAGGAAGACTACAAGGTTATGGTATGCAAATATCTTGCTCTTGTCAACTGTAATTAAAATATGAGGGTTGCTAAAATTTATGAGGGACTCTATGTGGAATTGCATTAAAATCTTTGAATCCCATGTCAGATTAATTGAAGGTTAGTTGGTGACAAGAGAAATGATGACAGAGTAAACAGGTGAAATGATTTGGATGTGTTTCTCCGGGTGAAGATGCATAATGGTTTAGCATAGATGTGGCAAGGACAGGTTTACTGGCTAATTGGATTTTTTAAAACTGAATAGAATTTTTTTTTTTTTTGGATGTGGCAGCACACACACATGCAGTCTAACAATAACAATTTGAGTGAGGGGGGAGGCGAAATACAAATTTTATCTATAACACGGAATGTAATAGGTTTGATAGTAGCCTTTAAGTAAAGGTGTATCTTGGTGTTACTATTAGACCCTGTGAGTGATACTCTGTATTTATCCTCAACATGTGGTACAAACCTCAACATTATGTAAAAAAATACACAAAGAAAAGGCCACCACTTGATATGATGACTTTACATTTTAAGTCACTGTGTCAGCTCCGCAGGTTGTCACACACTGACAGGAGACTTATGGCTTGTCTTCAGACTACTGAAGTCAGAGCCTGTCAAACTGAACCCTCGAGGGTCTGCTGAATTGATTCAGTTGAAGCATATCACTGGTTATATTTACCTAGTGCTGTGACAGCTAAAACGGCAAGTGAATAGCAGGAACACTAGATTAGCAAGATGTAGAGTGTTACATCTCTGCAGTAGCACAGTCTGCTAGCGTATTTGTATGCTTGTACCTGTGGGGACAAATGGAGCATATGCCTGCCAAAGGTAAATACCTTGAATTTTGAAAATGCCATCTCTTCAAGAATTATTCAGCATTTCACAAGGGGCATAGCATTTTCTCAGCTTTCACGGGACTGTGAGACACGCGGCAAAAAAAGCAGCATACTACATGAGCGATGATGAATACTGATAACTGTATGCACTAAATGTGAAAAGCAGTCTTATTTAGACTCTGAGATGGACCTTAAGAGATGAATGACAATATTTGCTTGAAACGATTTGTTTACCTTACATTGCAGCTGTGCAAGTAATGACTGCTCTCTCTCTCTCACAAGCAAAGGCAGGGGTAACGTGATATTCCTCTGCAGAACGTCTTAGGAAAGACACTGGGTCAGAAGTATGTAACCCAGACTTGCTGTCCACCTCCCATTTCTCACCAACACTCAACATTTTCCCCTAACCACAAACCTGCATCAGCTGATTTCTTTTAGTCACTTTGAGGAAGCAGAAACAAGCAATGGAAACATTTATGTGAGCATTACCACCTTTTAAGTTGATAGATGAATGAGTTAGCTGATATAGCCAATATCGCGCAACATCAGCATTCAATTGGAGTAGAGTTTCTGGCCATCTAATGAATCTAAGTCCAATATTCACTCTCCTTTTAGCTCTGTTTTGTTCTCCACCAACTCCTGAGGGAACTATCTGACTCTGTCGATGCTAAATGCTCCACTAGCTAGTTGCTAACTTAGCTGTCTGACGTAGGTATCATGCAGTGGGCTTTTAGAAGAAACTTTTTTGGTAAATTGCGGGCTATGAAACCAAAAGGGTAAGCTAAAATGCGCTGAAATGCTCTGAACAGCAGAGAGGAACTCCAGTGTCAGGTGATAATTTCTTGTGTGTTTGTCACTTGGAGCAAATCCTTTCACAAACAGGGTCATATGGTTCATCGTAACTCTAAAAATAGTGATTATAGCAACTGTTACAGCAGCTTTAACCACATAGTTTTCAGTTTGTCAAATACTTAAGTTTATGACCAAATAACTGCAGATCTAATGATATTTCCACCAGCCATAGCTGCACTGTTTTGTGTATTTTGTATTTATTAGCAAATGTTAGCATGCTTAAATGCTAAGCAAAGAGGGAGAGGCCTTTCCTTGATGAAGCAAGACTCCAAGGTTATAGTATGCAAATATCTTGCACTTGTCAACTATAATTAAAAGATGAGGGTTGCTAAAATTAATGAGGGACACTGTGTGGAATTGCATTTGAATCTTTGAATTTTTTTTGTCACATTAATCGAAGGGTAATTGGTGACAAGGGAAATGTGAAGCAATGTAAACAGGTATTTTGTGTTGTGAAAAATACAAATTTCATCTAAAACATCAAGGTTAAGATGGCTTTTTGGGAACCTCATAATAAAAATTTGATATTTGCTTGAAACAAGGAGGTCTTTTGTAGTGTATCTAACACTAGACCAAGATAGGATTATAGTAGCCCTAAAGAAAACATGTATCAAGGCGTGACTGGTTTTAAGTTAAAACTGAGTGTTGGATGAGGCCTTTGCTCTGTAAGTAATACAATAATTACACAGAGCAAATCAAGTCCTTAACCAAGTAGTTTTCAGTTCATCGAGTACTTTAGTTTATCATTTCCATCAGCCTCAACTGAGCGTTTTAGTGGGTTTTGTGCTTATTAGCAAATGTTAGCATGCTAAATTGCTAAACTAAGAGGCTAAATCATATCTGCTTTAACATAGCATTGTCGTTTTAGTATGTTGGCATGCCAACAGCGGCATTGCTGTGCCTAAGAACAACCTCACAGAGCTGCTAGCATGGGTGTAGACGTTTAATCTACATTAGCATGAACTATCCTTAACCTTAACTACGTAGTTTTATGGCAAATTATAAAAAAAACCTATTTTGTGTTTTTGATACTTGAACACGAGAGAAAACCTTAAGTTTCCAAAATGCCATGTCTTCAAAAGTCAAGAATAAGTCTTCATACAGTGGATTTTTTCAGGACTTTAAGTGCACTATTGTGTAATCTCAGCACCGTAAATGTTCATGTTTTCAATGCTATAGGAAAAAGAGACAGACTTAATGGAAAAGAAGGACATGGAGAAAAATAGTAGATTTGCAGAAACTCACTGCTGAAGAGTGAGCAAAACATAAAGGTAGGGAGGAAGCGGGGGAAGAATGGGAGACACAGAGAGGGAGGGAAAGGGAGGGAGGGGGTGGTGGCAGCAGGATAGGTAGGAGTGGAGGGAGGAGGAGTGTCAGTGAGAGGAGATAAGTAGGTTAAACTTCCTGAGCTGAAAATAGCTATCTTCTCCATCACATGGTAGCCAAGCTGCCCAGGGGAGCCTGGCCATATACAGCAGAGCCTCAGCACACTCTTACTAATCTGGTGTCTCTCACTGTGTTTTTCTCCCTTCTCTCACACATTGTGCACACACACACAAAACACAGGCACATATCTCCTCCAACTGCAACATAATATCACTATGTTTATTTAGGGCAGGGCATTTGTGTGACACTGTAGCCTGAGGCTTGATGTGTTGTGTTTGTGTGTGTGTGTGATTGTGTGGGTGTTTTCCTTTTTCATTTCCTCCATTGTAGCATCCCTCCACATTATGAAATTAGATGCCTAATCTCATTGCACACACATAACCTAACCATATCAATTAAGACAACACTGTTACACAAATTGACACGATGAAATGCTGAGGGACAATTTGTGCATGTATACTGGGTAAATTACAAATAAGGGTATAATTTATTCCATTACTTGTCTGATAGAGGCTAATTTAAGACAGAGAGGGAGAGAGAGAAGGGAATGTGTGTGTGTGTGTGTGTGTGTGTGTGTGTGTGTGTGTGTGTGTGTGTGAGAGAGAGAGAGAGAGAGAGAGAGAGTGTGTGTGTGTGTGTGTGTGTGCTTGCCATTCCCCATGCATCCTCCATGTTTGATCTGTCAGACCAAAAAAAACCAAACAAAAACAAAACACAAATGTCTGCATATCCTTTGACCTTTCACTCTACATGAGATCAAACGCAGTGAGTCTCTGTTGTCTGTCACTCTCCTCCGAGGCCTTTCCTTTTTTCCTGAAGCAGATGCTTGTCATATCCCCTGTTTCTCTTTTTTGTGGGTGTCTCCTTTCTTATGAGGTGGTTTTGATTATGTTTCACCTCCATTCTCCTTCCACTGTGTTTGGGTGTATGCTGTATTGGTATTCCAGCCCATTCCGCTTTCCTCTGGAGAAATTGGCTTCTTTTGATGGGCCAGGGAAAACCACTAAAAGGGAAGCTTTGACTCTGTCATTTTTCTTTCTCCCCATCTATTTCTTTCTCCTCCTACTCTTTGCTTTCTCTTACTTGTCCTTAACTCTTCCCACTTCATCTCTCTCTGAATCTCTCTCCTACTCTTTCTTTTCAGTTTGCATTCTTTATCCTTTTCTGAAGTGCTCTCACTTGCTTTCCTCCTCTGCCTTCAGCTCATCTTGAATAGAGACACACACACACACACACACAGACACACACACGCACATACATTCGTGCAGCTTAAACACTGACTTTCAGTTAGTTGGCACATCTGCCTGGACGTGCCTTTGTGTATGAGTATGTACTTTATTTGCGGTGAAAGACACCTTGCACAGTATGTGTGTGTGTGCATACAGTGATAAATCTTCGGGATGAAAGGGAAGGCTAGTCACCCTAGGAGGTAAATTGAGGTAAATTGTTTGATTGAGAACTTAAAAGCAGGCCAAACATCAAGCCCATTTGGGACGCGGCGGGGTGTATGCTCTCCACGCAGCTTCATTTGTCTGTTCCTCATCCTTTCAAAGGCACACCTCGGGAGAGAAGCAAAGCAGAGGTGCGTTGTACATCATGACCCAAATTTCTTAATTATGCACTGTGGTCTAGTGCTTTTACCCTTGTACACATGAAATCACTACAATGGGTGTAAGTAGGTGCACAGCGGGTGTAGAGGAAGCTTTTGTAAGCCTGTGTCATTTAGGCTCTCAGTGTGCACGGACTACCTTGGCAGTTGGTTGGCTACTTCATGTGTCAGTCATTCAGTAAACTGAAACTATAATTACAATTATAAGGTCTGTCGGTAATACTGGAAAAGTTTCATAGGTCACATCACAATAGTCAAGATAGGGGCACTACTTCTAACTGACAGCAACTTTCAGAATACTGTAGTGTAATTATGTGTTATTATCCAGCTCCATCTAACAGACTCTTGTAATTGTAATTAAAGGTAATTGCATATAATTAGCATTAGGCTATCATTAAAAGGGGCTCCAAGAGGGATTACAACTAAGGGAGTGTAAGAGTTAAGTGCAAAGCAGGAAATAAGCCATTACTTTAATCTGTATGGGCCACATCAAAGTAACCAGCTTTATTCCAAATTCAGTTATCATTCCCTAATATGTCATCTAACTAACAGCTGACCCTGTGTATGACGCTGGATATAACTTAAAACCCCACATTTTCAGGCAGCCATGTTAGTTAATTGGGAAATAGTAGCTTGTTACACCTTACTGGAAAACTAGTTTCACACACAATCAATGAGACGCAGGGTTGTTTGCATTTCAGTGTCATTTTGCTGTAGGTAATGTTTTTGCTCAAGAAGTTAAACGCAGTGGACAGTATGGACCATATAGTGTCATTGGATTTAGTTTCTTTGGCCACCTAATTAAAAGGATAATACTTCAGACTTGCATTTGACTTTCATGTTCATGTATCTGTGCAGAGTTACTGTCTAAGAGGGTTGGGGGTCTGCCGAGGGTCACGGGTCTGTCTGTAGTTACTGTTTAAATGCATGTTAACTCTCTCATTGAAAAGTTGAGCAGCATCTAATCCATGTAAAAGCCGAATGAAGAACAGTCAAAAAAAGAGGTGTAAAGACACTGTGTGAAATAAAAAACAATCTTTCAAGTCTTGTGTTCCCATGATAGTTGTTCTGTCATCTCCTGATATAGGCTGGTATATTCATCATATGTTTTTCCTTTTATATTTCACTTCAAAGTATGTCACCTGGCAGAAGGTGAATACACTCTGACTTTAAATAACATCTAAGTTTTATTTTGTTATTATTATTATTATTATTATTATTATTATTATTATTATTATTATTATTATTATTATTATTATTATTATTATATAATGTATGAAAACTATTAGGGTTTTCAAGTAAGGTACATCTGTGGGATAATGCATTGCAATAATTATTAACTATCTAATTTCCCCTCTCTGTCCCACCGCTTTCCCACCTTTTCACTCTCTCCAGGACATGGGTCCTACCAGCATGCCCTCTGTGCCCCTCATGGTGGGCTGTGGGGTTTCCTGCACCGCTCTGCTGATCCTGCTGCTAATCTACGCTGCCTTCTGGAGGTGAGAACACACACACACACACACACAAAGTCGTTGGTGTCATGCATGTGTCTATATTCACACGTCCCTAAACACTATTCGGGCTACATGTGCTTCCTCCGCTGTGCCAAAACTCCAGCGAAGCCTAATAAGGAACAAATGGTTCAACTACAGCAGGGGGTGGTGATTAGTTATGTGGTAACACACATGGCAGATGGCAAAATCAAGCTAATGACTCTGCAATGTCCAAAAAGTTGCTGTTCAGTCCATCAATCTGTCATTTATACTTATCTCACATGTCTGTCCTCTCTCTCTCTCTCTCTCTCTCTTTTCTCTCGTCCTCTGCTCTGTAGATACATCCGTTCGGAGAGATCGATCATCTTGGTGAATTTTTGCCTCTCCATCCTGGCCTCCAATTTATTGATTTTGGTGGGACAATCTCAAACGCTTAGCAAGGTAAGGTGCACTGATGCGCAAAATGAAAACACACAGAAAACTCTACTCCCCACAGTACTTTCCACCAAGTCCGCGCACTTACAATTCCAGTGAAACTGCTCGAGACTAAGCCTTCTCTAATGCCTAGAAACAAAACAGTCAACAGTAACAATAGGCACTCAGTGGAGTCCTTAAAGTGGAAGCTGACATTTTTGGCACAAAACTGAGTTCTCTAAGTACTGCGTGGTGGTCAGTATTGATCAAAATCAGGCCAGGTTCCACTGCTATTCTTCGCCACAGTATGATCTTCATCAGGCTCCCCTTTTCCTCTTCGTCCTCTATATTTTGCAGAGTTTTCGTTTTCCTCTGCTGACTAGTCCTAAGAGATGATTCACTTCGACACCTACCACAGAAATACCTTTTTTCTTACTTTTTTACAAAAACGTCTCCAGCTGTTTTATTTATTTCTCTCTCTCTGACTTGCTTCTCTCTTCAGGGCCTCTGTACTGTGACTGCTGCCTTCCTGCATTTCTTCTTCCTGGCGTCCTTCTGCTGGGTGCTGACAGAGGCGTGGCAGTCCTACCTGGCCGTCATCGGCAAAATGAGGTCACGACTCATTCGCAAGCGTTTCCTGTGCCTCGGCTGGGGTGAGCATCCACAAGCTCTTCCACTAACACGACTGTAACGTTAAGTTATTTGGATTCAGCTTTAGTGTTTAGGCCAGAAAAAAATGTGCACAGTGAAATTTATCTGTGAGTCTTTGTGAAATATTTGGTTAGGGACTAATTACATGCTTAGCTCCCTGTGCTTCTGTCTGTTTTCTCTGTATTGTGCCTTTGCTTCCCCCCCTCCTGGCATGTTGTTCTCAGGATGATACATTGTTTCATTCACCAAGGAGGGAAAAAAGCTCTCTGAGCTAACAGGACATGTGGTGTATTAAAAAGACGCATGTATTTGCACAACACAGCTAATTGTAGCTTCCTCCATTTTTGAATCCCGTTCTCGCAGAATCAGCCCTGTTGGTCAACATTTCTCAGAGTTCACCAAAGAATTCATGATTGAATCCACTTATCACAGCAATCCCACCATGCCGCCACCTGTAATGTTAGAGTTGCAGGTGCTGTTCTGATCTATAGTGAGGTTAGCTGAGAAAATACTGCGTACCACCCTGCCCTGTGCTAATAAAACATATTGAATCCATGCACCCATCCAGCCGCTCACGTGACATGACTGCAACTACCCGTGCTCTCTACTGCAGAGTCTGTATCCACTCTGTTGTTCTCTGTTCACTGTTCAGATTTAGTTTGAGCAGCTAAAGCATACAACAGCACGATGACATGCACGTTTTGTTTTTTTTATTCTAGCTGTTTCGTTGCTGCTTTGTTACCTATTTTCAGTGGGACTGTGGATACAGTCAGTGTCGCTACTTTTCCTTCATTAACTAGTAACATTAGACATTGTATTTCGTCGCAATCCTGCTCATTAACAGCCAAGCACCTAAATCAATGCATTTAGGCATGTGAGGATACTGTTTTAGGATCAGACTATTATCAGTAATTATTTAATTTTGTCCATCTTTTACATTATTGTTAAGTCTTCATTGATGATGAAAATTTGTAGCTCATGAGGTCAGTTTTCTTTGAACACCATGGCTGTGCATCGCTGTGTGCGCCCAAATGCATATGAGCATTTTGTTTGTGAACATTCTCCATAGGCATTAATATCTGCTGCTGAGCACTCAGTGTGGTATATTGCTGATGTGATTTACCCACGTGTGAGTCAAGCATTTTGGCCAGCAGATTTCTGTAGTTACTGCATTCTGAAAGAGACTCATCAGCATTGCAGTGGCGTCCACTCTAACACTTAGCTACCAATATAAGTTTCTGCTGTTGCCCCTGTTGGAAATGCAAACTGCCCCTGTGTGCCAGAGGAATTTTCAGCATTGCAAATGAAGACGCTTTCATGAAGTGGGTGCAGATTGAACCACTGTTGTGTGACAGGAATTGATGACAGACAGCAGCGAGACAGGCATATTTTACATGAAAAGGTAACAGAGTATGGTGTTGTAGTGTTGAAATTGTTGGCTGCAGTATTCTTAATAATCTGTCTTTGCTCTGTTCTCATTTATATCCCATTTTTCTTTGCTCTATTCGATTCGAGTTTGCTGTTTCCATTTAAATTCATGGACATTCATTATAGTTCCTAATGTTATTTTATCTAATACAGCCAAAGTGTCGCACTATACATCCAGGGTATAGGTAATCGCACTCCTCGGTGCCATTCAGCCTCCAGATCTCTATTATATCGTCCTTTCACTGTACCACAACATGATGCAACAGGCACCAGGGATGTCAGGGGATAATCAAAGCATATGATAACATCTGCACAGCACTGGCAAGATGCTTCGAGATAACCCTAGAAATTACAACGCCCCACTACCATCACCACACACACTCACCCTCACCCACACGCCGTCTGTTCATTTCACTTGCTATTGATCCCACCAGTCTAATCTGCCAAGTCACTGATGCCCTTAACTGATAAAGAGCAGGGAGAATGTAAAGATGTTGTACAGTCAGAGATAGAGAGAGAGATACTGGCGCAGTGTGTGTGTGTGGTATGTGTGGTATGTGTGTGTATGTGTGTGTGTGTGTGGTATGTGTGTGTGTGTGTGTGTGTGTGTGTATGTGTATGTGTGGTGTGTGTGTGTGTGTATGTGTGTGTGTGCATGCACGTTTGCAGCGGCAGCTGTAGAATTAGCCGATGAACTTACAAATGCTCATGACATGCATGAAGCAGTGGAGCAGAGTGGAGAGGATCAAACAGCTTATCCTCCTCTCGTCCATTTCGCAATTTTCTCCCCAAATGATGTGATTGAAATCAGTTGCCATGGAAACAGGAGATTTGGGGTGTGACTGGACCTGTGTTAGATTAGTAGTAAAGTATGCGTGTGTCCCCCTCATATAGATGTGTGTGTTTACAGTATTATGTATCAGTAAATGCAAGATTGATGCTGTTGTCGTCTAATTGAAACCTTGCACATGCCAGTTAGTGGACCGGCCTGGCTCCCCACCATCTTATTTGTTAATGTTAATGTGACTTTTTCTAATTGCTTTTCATTTGCAGCCATAATCACAGCTTTGTTAATTACATGAATATTTCAGAGCCAAGCTCATTACAGGCCCAGCATATTTCCTTCTTTTCCTGGCACGCGCTCTGTGACACTCAGTTTCACTCTCTTTCACTCTCATTTACACACACACACACACACACACACACACACACACACACACACACACACACACACACACACACATATACATACCCTCATGCAGTCACACACAAATTGCTTGATTATTTAACTAATTAATGCATGACTTATTGACCACTCCAAGCTATATCTCACATTTTTATAAACTCTCTCAGCCTCACATGCTCACAGGCTCACAGCGATACGCACGCACTCACACGTAGAGGCGTGCGGCGCGTGTGGGTCATCTGTGGCAGTGTCAGTGCAACAGGAACTTCCCTGACATGCTAAATCACAGCTTTCATCCCTGCAGTGAACTTGAATCCGAGCCCACTCTTCATGCCTGTAGATAGTGTGAGCGAGTACATGCAGAGCACACGGGCTAACCTGCAGAGCACTCAGCCGGTTTCAGCCACATATGCACATCTTACGCGCTATTGCATGGCTGCTTTGCATTTGAATGGAAAGAGCTGTATGGAGCTGTTCACACCGGAGAATCTTATTTGGCCAACATGCTTCCTCCTCCCCATTAAGGCTCCCTTTTATCCTTTGTCTCGTCCTTTTGATCTTCTTCTCTCTGTTCATCTGCAGGTCTTCCAGCTCTCGTTGTAGCAGTGTCGGTGGGTTTCACCAGAGCAAGAGGTTACGGCACAGCCAGCTAGTGAGTACCACTTCTAATATCAGTTTTTCCATATGATTTGGGTTTGGATTGGCCGGAGGCTCAGCACCATCCACTGCCTATATTTCTGACCGCTCAAAGCATGCCAAAGTTTGCTGGTTGAAATAGAGCACCATGCCTTTCCTTCTCTTTAGGTTTCAGGCTAAGGTCAATTTTATTTAATAAGTTAGGTGGGGAAGGTGGTCATTAATTCAGTGAAGGCAGCCCATCTCCACTATAATGCTGAATCTATAAACCCTGAATGTCACGTCTTTTATATCAACATAACAGTCACTTTTCTTCCCCATCCATCTATCCATCCAGTTGCTATACTCGCCTATTCCCATTCTATATCACAGAGGGACTAAAGCCTGTCCCAGCATGCACTTAACAAAATGCAGAGCACATCTTTTTATTGTCCTCATTTAATAGACACCAGATAGTGATATTGATTCCAGTTGCAAGAGGAAGCTGTGGAGATTCTACTTGAGACACATTAAAGGTGCTGAAAACAAGGTTTAAAATATTTTCCAAGCTTTTCTCTGTAACTTTAAATACTCATGTAGGCATTTACGGTAGGAAAAACATCCTTAAGTAATATTTATTAATTATAAGAGCCAAAAACTCTAAGGCAGTGGTCAACAGCTGGCAACCTACGGGTCAAAACTGGCCCACCAACAGTAATATCTGGCCCTAATATCTTTTTTGTTTTTTCAATCTTACAATTTCGGACTGACAGTCCCACATTTAGCTATAAATGAATCTATCCCCACCTGAAGAATGTTTATTATACTGTTATCCTGGTGCTAAAATAGATCTCAGTCATGGCAGCAACAGTTACCCACAGAATCGCTCCAAGCCTACAAAATAAAAAGCAAGCAAATAAAAAGCAAATTCCAGCATTTTTTATCAAACTATTTCTTAAGTCAGCTTTTGATTCATTCTGGTCCGCCATCTAAAAAATTAGCCCTAGGTCAAACTTACTTGCTGACCCCTGCCAAGGGGCTAATCCTGTTTCATCAGGACTATATGGGTGTGTTTTGATGAGCATAAGTAACAACCACAGAATTATACCTTTTTGATTCAAATGTTGCTGACCTCTGATTGGTGCACTGTGATATCTGATATCAGCTCCTTGCTACTAAGGCCCCAACCATTTCAAACTAGTGTGATAAGCAGGGACAAAAACAAAAACGCTGACATCTTACACGCATAAAAAACCAAAACTATTCTAACTTAAGAAGAAGCTTATGTGCTTACAAAGGACTCCATCAATCAATGACTGAGAAAACAACTTCTCTTATATGGCTTTTAGACTAATAACAGTCTCATTTAGGTGACAAGATTATCGACATTTCATGTTCTGAAAAGCACATACCTAGTTAATGGTGTAATTGACTGAAGGAAAGCAGATCTTAAAAGATGCTTACAGACGCGTCCCCTCTTTCTTTATGTAACATCTCATTAATATGAGGACTGCACTTCAGCTTTTGAGATGCGCTTTTTTCATCTTCTGCTTCCTCTTTGTTCAGCTGCAATTAAGAAAACAATGGGGTTTCAATATGTTCCGATGACATCACTGGAGGACATATAAGCTCATTACTTCTCAATAGCTTTCGCACCAAATGAAATTTCACAAGACCATGTACAGTTTGAGGATATGTTTTAGGTGATATATAATTAATTTGCTCAGGACTGTGGGTAATATTTACAGAAAACTTACCTACCCATAGAAATGACTGCTTTATCCTTCACTAAGGCTATTCAAGTAAATGTGATATTTAATTAGTACTACAGCACTGAGAGCAAGTGAAATGTAAGACGTGAATGTGGTGAAGTGAGATTTCACACACCAGTAGTTCAGTGATTTTGTTGTATTTTGTGCCTGAAACACTTCTCTATTCTTTTTTTCCCAGCTGCTGGTTGTCCTTGGAGGGCGGTCTGCTTTATGCCTTTGTTGGGCCTGCTGCTGTCATTGTATTGGTGAGTCTGTCCAACGTACTCTCTCATCACAAGAGTTCCCTCAGTCTCAGATGAACCAGCCTCCCCTTGTCACCGGTTACATCGCAAAACATTTCGCTTGGTTACGCTTCGAGCAAGGAGCATTAAAACAGCTGCTTATTGACCTCTGAGTGTTTTCCTTTCCCTTTACTCCCACATGCACATGTGAGCATACATACCCAGGGTGCACACGACAAAATGATGACCTGAGCACTTTGATCCTTGAGTTTGAAAATGTCAGCCCAGAAAAACAAGAACATATTCCAGCAGGCGAGCGCTTCCCAGCAATGCAGCACATGGCTGGACTGAATTCTAGCCCAGCAGCTGAATCTCTCACTCTTATGTTTACTTTTAAAGTATGAGTCACTGCACTCAATGTATTAAAGGCTTTTCTTTTTTTTTTATTACAAAAAACTTTTCAGATAAGTGGGCACCACAATCATAATAATGTGGCCTTTATTTTTGCCAGTTGCTATAAAACACAATTTTATGAGCAAGTAAATACATTGTCCTACAGCGAAATTGAGTGCATTGATTGCATCTCAGTGGTGTTTTAATCATCTGTTGTTGTGGGCTGCGGTATGTGTGTGTGTTTCTAGGATTAGTTAATTTCTCCCAAATGAATCCCTGGGTGGATATATCCACCACTAAGCTTAATAAGTCTGGATGGGGTACTGAACTATAGTTAGGTAATTGCTGTCACTGATGTTGCAGTTGCGTTTGTGTGTTCATGTCTTAGGATTCTCTTCTCTTGGTGCTTGCACACTCACTATAAGGTACATGTCAGAGCGGAAACATACGGATCAGACAGTGGCACAGGTGTGCATGTTTTTGGAGTAAATTCCTCACAGGAGAACTGCAGTTTGACCGGTTCTGTAAGCTGCAGTTTGGGACATGAGGGATTACAAGATTATATGGTTCTGAATATTCATGATTATGAAAATAAAGTGACTTCTAATACGACTGTTATTTGGAGGCTACACAGTCAGAAAACAGTGCATAGAAACCTGCATGTTTAGAGTCACAGTTTTGTGTGAAAGCACACACAGGCTTTGCCTAAAGAAATGCAATATGTTCAAATTTACAGTAATAAAATTAACTTATTATGATAAAATAAAGGTTAGGCATTTGAAACCTTTAAGTCAAAGGTTGTAGCCATCATGTAAAATCAAAGGGTGGCTGTCCTTGTAAGTTGTTTATCAGTGTCTGGTGTTTATTGGTATGTTTCCAACTTTGCTTCATCTCTGCCTCCACAATGTCGTTGTACAATCTACACCCCAGCTGTGTTGAGATGGTCCCCAGGCCCCTGGTGTTGTTGCTGTGGCCCCACTCTAACAAACAGCTGTAATGAGAGTGGGACATCGGGCAGAGAAACACAGACCTTCCCACAGGACTCTTCTCTAATTAATGAACCTGGCCTTGGGCAAATAGCAGAGCGGGACGATGCTGACTCACAGAGCTGCGGCCAGACATGACTGGCATGACAATAGTGCTCTCGCAATCTGGCACATCATAGGTGGTTGTCAGCAGCAACACGCAGGAGAGGGAAAAAGGATCAGAGAGAGAGAGAGATTTTTAAGCTGCCAGATGTACCATATACCGCCGATGCAGCAAAGAAATAAGGTTTCAAGTGAAAAAAGTCCAGCTTCTGCAAAAGCTGCAAAAGCTGGAAATTCAACTGACCACATGAAAGTCAGACCTGAACTGCTCAACCACTCAGCTCTTTCCTCAGGAATTATAGCGGCTGTGTGTAGAATAAGATGTTCCTGCCTAGCCAGAAGCTGCTGTTGGTGACAGATGAGGGGAGGAATCCCAGCAGACGTTCAGTTTAGGACCTTGATAGGGAGAGGAATGCAATGCATACACAGTACAGGTATGCACCATAGTGTGAATGTCATCCGCTGCTTATGCACCTCATCGCTGAAAATCAAAAGAACACAAGCAGATGAATGATTAAACAGACACTGCAGAGAAACCTTTAGAGGGAGGAGGAAATAGCGGGAGGGAATGTTGGAAATCAGGATTATAAAGAAAATGTTGCCAGCAGAGAAAATCTCCCAGATGGGCCGGATTTCAGGGTAGAAGAGGTCTACACGTGGCAAGCCTTGGCTCAGATCTGTGAGTGTGTGTGTGTCTGTGTGTCTAATAGAATCTGTATCACTGGGTCACTATTGCCAGATGTTTGGTGAGTTTGGCTATGGGCTTTTCATTAGTAAGAGAAGCCGGGATGAGAAACAACGAGTGTTTTGTTTTTTTTGTTTTTTTTAAGGTACCACAAATGGAAATGTCACTGCTTACAGTGATAATAATGTTTTGTATTAAGTACAGCACTTACCTAAAAGCAGATTTAAGAGAAACTAATCTAGGACCAGCATCTAACATTCGTCCATGTCACAGTTATGTATGGCTGTCAGAGGGAAACCCAATGATGTGATGAGAGTGAGGTGTTTGAATTTGCTAAAATTCACACATGTTGAAGGTACCCTGCGGGTCCCCGTTTTCTTTATATCATGCAGACGTGAGCAGGCAGATGAGGCGATACACTCTTCTGCCATTTGTTCCAAGCTATTTCTCTGATCCACAGGTAGTGATAAAATGCCAAGAAATGTAGCACTGCGCCAGAAAAGGCAGTGAAGAAAAAGACCGTTAGCAAACAAACACGGGCATAAACAAACAAAAACAGAACAAAAAAGTATAATGAAAAATATTTTTGTATGATACATATATACTTTTTTTTTTTTTTATTACTTTTCAGTTGTTTTATGAGGATGAAAATTCAGTATGTTTGTGAGGCCTCAAGGATACACAAGTGGTCAGGAGCACCTACCTACAGTATATGGTCTCATGTATGCTTTTTATCAGGATTGTTGAATCTAAAGAGGAGAAATATTTCTTGATCATACTATTTATGAGTAACTGGCCAAGTGTAAAGTTGCATGTTAGTCTAATTGAGTGTGTTAATCTGGCTTTTGTTGGTAACCAAGAGGATTTCAACCATTTTCTAAAATTTTGATTTCACCATGAAGGATTCATGTCTCTGTTCCTGTGCATGCAACTTCAACACCAGCTTCATTAACGTAACAAAGTTACACAGTTCTGAGTACAAATCTTTATAAAAGGAAAGTTCAATCATAGCAATATCATCTGGTTAGATTGAGTCAACTCTGTAAAAGGAATAATGATTGAATAAATAAAAATGCTATTATATGTCCTGACAATGTCGGTTTAGTAAAAGCACAGTGAAAGGGACTTTACAAATATGTGTACAGTGTTGGAATGCCTCCACATGAAGTGTTAAGGAATTATGTCCAATTTTGTCTTTAGACATTTTAGCTCCTTCAATATGACAAGCATTATAGTTGTACCATTCACTGTGAGTAAAACTTCATGGAGATGAGTTAAACATCAAGTCAGCCTGGGAGCCCTGACAGCTAAAGCACTGTCGCTTTCAGTCGCTGGTACGTGGGACAATTAAAAAGTCATCTTCAATCCGCTGAAACATTGAGGAAGAAATATGGAAAAAGCTGTTACTGTGCACGACTCGAATCCCTGCTGGCAACCCATCTATTACAGCAGTCCTTATCTAACTCTCCTCTCTGTCTCTCTCAGGTGAATATGCTCATTGGGATTGTGGTGTTTAACAAGCTCATGTCTCGAGACGGCATCTCAGACAAGTCTAAAAAGCAGCGAGCGGGGTAAGTTCACTTCCTAAACCCTCTGCACCTCACACACAAAAAAGCATTAAAGCGCACTCCCGCAAAACATGCACACACAACTGACAAAAATTTGCTGCATTAGTTAAATTTTACCCTCTGTCAGACACAAACTCAGCGGGGACATGGCAACTGACTCAAACTGCTTTCAAGGGTCTCTGCACACACACCTACTTGTACACCTGTGCCTCCAGTAAAAACAACGTACAAAAAAAATTTGATCCAATTTGGCAACAAAATGACAAGGCATCTGTTATGTTCCGTTGCTCTGTGAAATCTATCAGCATTTCACTATCACTTCCACATACATATGGTTCCCGTCTAATTTTCTCAGTTTTATGTGACATACATGAATACTGTTGATGACAAAATCAATGGCAGATGGAAACCTAATTATATACTGTAAACACTGGGATTATGTGGATCACAATTTATGCACTATTGAAATCCAATGCAATCCAGACAAACATGCACACGCATGATGTATGCATACATCAACGACATGCATGCATATGCACCCACCTGCACCATCACCTCTGTTAAAGCAGCTGGCAGTTCATCATCTTCACTAATCCTGAATGTGGAGATTTCCTCAGCTCTCGCAGCCAAATCCATGTTTTCATTTCCATACCTGTTCATTCCATTGTTTTCTCTCTCTCTATCTTTCACATGTTTTCTCTCTCTCTCTCTCATTATATTTCCTCCAATGTCTGTCTCTTGCACAAATTGAAATTGATCATTTGTGTATAGCTGCAAGGGTTAACAGTACAGATTGGCTGCGGGTTGATTGGCTTTTGTTGCCCGGTAATGCAACTGAGATTAGACCAGCTAATGTGTACAAACACACCCACACACCCACACATACACACACACACACAGCAGGTGTGCCCTTCTTTGTTACAGGAAAGATCTTTGGTGTTATCCAGGTATTAAGCACATTTCCTCTCAGGTTCTCAGAAGTGTATGCATAGATGGAAACACACACACACACACACACACACACACTCACGCATATCTAAGCGCCCGCACGCAGTAGTTGGTCGTGTTGCTAACAGGACAGGCTGTCATTAGCATAATGTATTTCCTTATGAAGCCGTGGGGATGTGGCTGGCACTAAGGCAATGAGCTGTGATGGGACACTAATGTAGCATAGCTGTGCATGGCCCCATCATTCTCCACTCGCAATATATATATATATATATATATATATATATATATGTATATTTATATATATATATATATACACACACAAACACACACACACACACACACATACACACACTGTTTCTCTCCATCTGAGTAGTCAACTGTAAGTAAACAACCAACCGGAGTCTTTTTCTCCTCACACACCCCAGTCAAGCTTCATTGTTCACAGTCACATGTACAGATAAATAGCTCTCTCACACACACACACACCTGCATACACACTGGCAGTGGAAGAAGATACTTGTATGTATTTCCTGTCTGTGTCATTGTAATCTGTTAATCCACATGCCTCTGCTGTAACATTACAGTGTCCGTCTCACGTTCTCTGAATCAATCTTTGTATTCTGAATGTTTTTCATTGCTGCTACTTTTTTATGATCTGGTTTTAATTTGCCTGTCTTTCTTTTCTCCCCCCTCCCCCTCCCCCTTTTTTCTTTTCCCCTTCCTCTCTTTGTTGTGTCCACTTTCTCTCTCTCTCTCTGTTGTTTTTCTTTCCTTTTGGTTCTTTTGCAACTCTTGACACCTGCACACTCATCTGTTGTCATCACCGGAACCAACAACCCCCCCCCCCCCCCCCCCCCCCCCCACCCCCTTCCTCTCCACATGGTTTTGTGTATGTGTGTGTGTGTGTGTGTGTGTGCGCACATGTCCTAAAGTGTCCCAGCGGAGGCGCGTAGCCGACTGCTCCTGAAATGCTCCAAGTGTGGCGTGATCTCGAGCACCGCTCTGTCCAGCTCGACTGCCAGCAGCGCCATGTTAGTCCATCTTCATCTTTCTATCTCCCCACTCGCTCTCTGCCTATCTCTTCCTCTCCATCAGCCTCTCTCCATCTTCCTCTCTCTCTTCCCTCCATCCTTTTAATCTCTGGCTGTCGGTAATGATGCAGGATGACATTCAGACTTGTGTGGATAAAAAGAAAACAAACCAATGAAGGGAAAAACACCTGAACTGCAAGCCGCCACTGTTTAAAGAGAGCAAGTTTTGATCCAAAGCGGATTTTGCTCAGGTCGTACAGAGCAAACCTGACCTGCGTCAAACAGTATTTGTGAAGCTCTGTTAGAGTTTGTTTTAACTTGTATATAGCGCAGCGTTGTGGAGGCTGAGCGCATCAGTGCAGCACAATGTCAGGAGGTGTCTCAATTAGGCAAACTGTGTTGTTGTGGAACACATTACTGTAAATGTCTACACTTTCAGGCTTTCATATTAAGTTAACTACCTCAAACAGTAACACATCAAATGTCAAATGGAGCTCAATAATGGGATGAGAAAAAAGTGACAAAGGGACATCACATGCTGTAGCTGCATATATTTAAGTATTTAAGTTAACTATTAGGCATTTAAATATTGAGTATTTTGCTAATGTGTCTAAGTGCTGATGTTTTGTAAAGCAGCATTCCACCAACTTTACAAGTCAATTTACTTGTCAGGAAGAATGTTACAGTTTGTGAAAACAGCTGTGTAATGTCTTCTGTACCTCTGGAGGAGCTTCGTGAAGTCTAAGAAAATTGCATTTTGGAAAGTGCTACTTAATTTTTTTTTAGTTTGTGGGAGTTTTGGTCCCATGTTAGGGACTAAAAGTCAGGATAGCTTGGCCTCAGTGTACAAACTAGAATATTATAGTTTCCTTATATAGTTTCCTGGAAACGCTGATGGATATTAGCTCTCCTGAACTATTATTCACTTTTTTTTCTTAAAAACCATTATATAACAACAGCAACAAAAGTCTCTGACATACAATATGTTGCTATAAGATATCGTTTAGTAAAATAACATAAGGTATCCTGACAACTCTTGCTGAAAACACACTGAACACACAGAGGTAGATGTAAGGCAGGTATATTTATATTTCCCACACCCTATTTCTAGAGGCGCTGTACAGCACACTACTGTCTGAACTGAAAATATCTCAAAATCTGTCTTTCTCCAATTGGGTGAAGACAATTGAAAAGATACCTCTCTGGTATAACAAGAAAAAATCCACACTTAGTTTTTTTAAGACATAGTTTTCTTAGTAAGAGGTTTGTTGTCATGGTTTCATATTCAGTGCAGCCACTGCGACCAGTCTCTTAATCAAAGATCTTCCTCCTATTTTACTGTTGCAAACGATCCTGTGCACATTTAACTGTGAACCTGTACAAATCTCTCATTATGACTCAGGGTTTATTTTGGAAAAGCAGAGGCTCTGGTCTTTGTTGTGTTGCTGTAATGGGCTGAGATTGCCTTTGTTGATTTTTTTGTTGTCACTGGGAATACATGGGGCCATCACTGACTTTTTTTTTTCTTTTTAATAAACTTTGCTGATCTCAGATGTGCCTATGTATTTGCTGAATACAGATAGAGTCTGTTAATAGATGTGGTCATTTGTATTCACATTACTGGACCTTTTCCTGCTGCTTGCAGGACACTGTTCAGTCAGAAGGTCCTTCAAATAATCTACTTACAGAAATCCTCAGTGTAAAGCCATAATCAAACTGTCTGTGATCTGTTATTTCTGCATTATTCACAGGAGTCGCATTTCAATATAGGAACTTATTCTGTGCTGCATTACTATACAGTCAGCCTGGTTTGTTTGTACCTTCGCATCCTCATACAGTTTTAAAGACTATGACTTTGGAAATCATTTGAAAATTGTGATGAAGCAGTTCCAAGCTTTCCACACATTTCTTTTCTCCCAATTGACTTTGCAGCTCTTTGAAATATAACTACCCATTAAAAAACACTTTATGTACAATGAGGTTTGCCTGCAGTGTTAGACATGCAGGTTGCTCCTGTTACTGGTACTGAAACATATTGTGTGGTTAACATCACAGTCCACAACAGCCGGAAACTTTACACATTAATGAGACAACAGTGCAGCTTTGGCTTCATTGCTCTTTATACTCTTTTATTCACCTCCTTTGGCCGTGCACCTCCACAGGGACCTGCACATTTCTCAGGGTAGCTACACACAACTGTCTGTCTGTCACACTGACGGTTATAAAACCATGAATATGTGCTCAAACAGCATGAACATTTTAAATTGGTGTCTGACTCCACAGAGTCACAGACACACTTGCACACACACACACACACACACACACACACACTTATTCCTCAGAAGCCCCCCGTGTCAGTACTTGTCAATGGCCTGTCGTTCCCTCTCTTTTTTGGGTCTCTGCCTATCGTCTCACAGCCCGCCAGCATGACACTTTGTGTGCATCAACCATGTAATTGTGAGCAATTGTCTTGTAACTATCTACATGATTACACATCATCATCTTCCACTTCTCAGTTAGAATATTAAGTCTCAAACCTCAGTGTGCCAATCAGCTGCAGATCGCCCACCACTGAACCTATGACTGATGTGTGAGTGTGTGTGTGTGTTTGTCCGTGTGAAGTGGAGTTATGTGACTCATCAGAGCTGGCCTGTCTGGTTTGAGACTGAACCCCTTGTTCCTTCTCCTTCTCTCCTCTCCCCCTCCCCTCCCCGTCTCCTTCTTCTTCTCTGACAGGGCCTCTCTGTGGAGCTCCTGTGTGGTTCTTCCACTGTTAGCATTAACCTGGATGTCAGCAGTGCTGGCCATAACCGACCGGCGATCCACGCTCTTCCAGGTGAGCTGTCTCACAACACCAGCAGATGCTCACATATCGTAACTCGCAAACACGCGCCATGGAAAAGCTGCGTTAAAATGTTACATTGTGAGGGATCAGAAAGTTCAGCACACACCAGCGGGAGAGTTAATGCTCATTGGTGCTCAGGGATACGATAAGGATGCATACTAAAGCATTGTCAAAATATAGGCTGACATAGGAAACCACTCAGCGCCGGTGTTTTGACTTACATCAGATATAGGCTGTAGGAAAAATAGAATAAACATTAGAATAGGATTAAACAAAGAACAACCGTCTGTGTAATTCCCTCTGTAGAAATACAGTCTATGAATGAAAGAATGAACGTCTGTGGTGATTTAATATGAATAAACATGATTCAGCTGACTCATTTCATTCCCAGATGAGTGTTTCTCCAATGATTACTGAGTCATTTCAGTACAGTATTGCAGTAACACAGGATAGAATAGTACAATAGTTTTTCCCACATCAAAAAATATTTTATATAAACTGAGGTCTTATATTTTCAAATGTAAAAAAACTGGAAGAAAAAAACAGTAAAATGTTTAAATAATGGTGGCAGCAGCTCATGGTTGCTGATGATTGTCACGGTAACATAACACACTTTCTGGTTGCTATCCAGATGCACAGAAGTCAGAAATAATGACTGTCTCTGAAAAACCAAGCTGAAAGAAATGCTGATACCTCTCAGCCCTCAGCACAGTTTGAGACGATCGAACTTAAAATACAGTGTATGTTACAGCTGTAAACGTGTGGCTTCTCACGGAGAGGAGAGGTTTGCCATCCCACACTGGAATGGAATGGAATGGAAAAAAACTGTCTGATGTGGAAATCGTGCAAAGTAACTACAATAAACATGTTGAGATGAAACAGCACTCTTCAGCCAACACTGAGCACATGTAGGGGATGAAAATGCCAAACAAAATCAATTCATAATCTCATGTGTGCATCTTTTTGTCCCTGAAAACAGTGGATATATACTTTTTTTTATACCTGAAGAGAACAAAAGCAAAACATTTAACTAATTATCAGCTGTTTAGTTTAATTTAAATATTCAGCATCATAACATCAAAGTGCTTACTTCTTTTTTGACTCCCACTTGATGTGTGTAGACACATGGTGGGTGGGATATGTAGAAAACATAAATCACAACAAGGGATTGCCATAGTTTCAAAAACATTTTGAACCACTGTAATAATGAAGCTAACAGATTTTTCTTGTCTCTAGGTTCTTTTTGCCGTCTTTGACTCTGTCCAAGGTTTTGTCATCATCACCGTCCACTGCGCGATGCGCCGCGAGGTGAGTCCAGCTTCCTCCCTCTGTTAACCAATCCCAGACATGCAGAATGTACACGTCTCAAACTCTGCACCGCACACTGACCCCAGCAACACTCGCCCACTTCGACAGGTGGGATTCATGTTCACAAACGTCAAATCAGTTTCCGGGTCAGTTTGAAGTCATGGCAGAACACGGGGCGGATCAGACTTGAGAAGGATTAGCACAGTATTTATGTCCTATGTTGCGGCGCTCCTTCTTCATAATGCAGTATGACAGTGCAGTATTGTCCGTCTGATCCAAGGCTGCTTTAAGGAGCTTACTAAGATGCTGTATGGAATAAGATGATAAGTCCCTAACTAAAACCCCCCTGTGTCTATTTGCCACAGGCTTTGCGGTGCCCCAGGGATGCTGAATTTTAAACTCATTATGCACATGCAGTACATGTATTCATGCCCTTGAGACAGACATTTACACACACACTGACACGTGCACGCGCACATTCATTTTTGCTATGGAGTTACTCACAATTGCAGCAGCCACATTAAAGGATTTACTATGTCATCAGTTTTCCATAACTGTAAATGTGCACCACACACAGCCTTGCCTACATTCAAGAGATCATTACGATATTGAATGCACTGCATAGTGTAAGTGAATTTTTAAATGCTCCGAATGCTTAGCTGCATTAAATCAATATCACAAAAGCAGCAGGGATCAGGGTACAGTAAATCCAGGCATTATTTATTGTAAATGTATGAAAATCCCCTGCAAGAGAGTGAGCGTAAATCCTTCGTCGCTGTAGAACAACAGGACGAGAGGAGCGCCACGCTGGAGGGAGTGGGGAGGAGGGGAACAAGGGTGCAGAATGAGGAAGCATTAGAGAGCAAAACACGGTGTGATATTATGTGGAGTAAACTAAAGACAGAGAAAACGTGCCGGCGTGCAGAGCTCCTCGATAGCACCCGCTGCATGGAAGTGTGGCGGAGAATGAAAGGACCGCGGCGGCACAGGCGGCCCGCTGTGATCAGTCGAGGAGAGGCGAGAGAGGGAACATGTGTGATGTTAGAGGTGTAGAGGTGTTGCGATTAGGAGGCAGCAGGAGAGGGAGGGAAGGGAGAGGGGGGTGGTATATTGTGAGAAAGGGTGGGAGAGACTTAAGTGGGGAGGGTGAGAGGGAAGACAAATCGCATGCAGAGATCTGTGGGGGAAAAAAACATGATTCAAAGGCGAAGCAGGGGATGATAGCAGGGGAGGAGGAAATAGAGAGGAAGGTGGAGAGAGAGAGGTATGGACTCATAGAGGGGCTCTTCACTTTGAAGCCAGAATGGGCTACATTGGCTGCAAATACACACACTCTCTCTCTCTCTCTCTCTCTCGATCTCTCTCTCACACACACACACACACACATGCACAAACACATTTACGCTAAAAGAGAACAGGGGAACAAATGTCACTGAAGATGAGTATGGACGTAAAGGGGAGAAATGGGCACAAGGACACAGTGGAGGCAATATGAGAGCCCATGCAGTATTAATCAGACATGGATGCTACTCAGATCCACTCCATGTGTAGCTGCACACACACACACACACACACACACACACACACACATTCACACACACGCAGACCACCCAGCGAGAGTGAAGATGCTCTCCTTCGCGCTTGCACCGCTTCCTACACAAGCACTCTTGTTTCCATGCATGAGATTCTTATGGGATTTGACAGCGGCAACATTGAGAAATGATGTTGCTCTGCAGCAAGCAACCAGGATATCTATAATACAGAGCCAGAGAGGGAGGGGGGTGGGGGTGGCGGGGCAAGAATCTCAGAGTTGGCTGTGAAACATAATGCACAGGGATCCATTTGATTTGAGCTGTGTTACAAGAGCCGGTCCTTTGACAGCGGGCTGGTGTGTGTTTGCTTAGACGCCGTATGTGGGAGGATAAAGAAAAAACAATATGACACTGTAAAGGCCCAGAGGTTAGAGCATCTATATATCCTGCTGCTGCTTTTAATTGGGATTGTGTGCCACTGATCTTACAAGGCTCAAATAGGACACTTTGAAGTACTGCTGTGTGTTTTCTATACCACTCCACCGACTGTTATATAAGCAACAAGCTGAGCTACTGTGTGAGGAGTATGGCGTTTCCGTTTACTTTGCTATTTTCACATAATTTAGTATTCACTGAACATCTGTCATTGCAGTGATAAAGATGAAGAATATAAAATGTCTGAGGAGTGAGTTCCCTATGCTCCAACATTTGCCAAACTAACTTAAGTAAAAGTTCCTCCGCAAACTTCTTTCCTTTGCATCATCCTTTCCTCTCCCTCTTCGTTCTTTACCCCTCCCTCTTTTTCCACTCTATATTCATCCCCCTCAACCCATCCCTTATTCCCCTCCCTTCAGGTGCAGGACGCAGTGCGCTGTCGGATGGGGGGATGTAAAGACGACAGCGAAAACTCACCAGACTCCTGCAAGAATGGACAGGTGCAGATCATGGTGAATAGCATTCCATTTCATCCCACATTGCAACCCATTAGCCTCGGCCTAACATTAACCAGGCTGGAGCTTCCCGCAAGTTCCCGCCTCAGTAGAAAGAAGCATGATTGCCTTTACTGAAGTGCTCAAACTCATTCCTGACTCTCTCTCTCTCTCTTTTTTTTTCTTTAACCATTTTTACCTTAACAGAAATTCATTACTGGTGATGCATTATGCATTTTTACATTTTGCTTTCCAAATTTCATTCCCCACAGAAAATGCTATTTCACCACCAGCTTGACACTAACTTCCCAAGGTGCTGTAACAGGACATAAAAAGTTGTCAACAAATACCGCTTGTACACGGTATCCTGCTAAAATTAATATGAATGCATTTTCCACTTTCACTTTGTTTGTACTTCAGTAATTCAATAACTCAATATTACCCACCAGACTTCCCAGTATTATCAAAACCGATGCTTCAGCACTTTTATTTACTTTTTAAACTTCTTCATCTTTATTTGAAGAGCACAGAGGTCCTATAAGGTTATTGTATGTGTTCCAAATGTGGCTAATAGTGTGATAAATCATACGGACTTGAGCTGCCTTGCCAATGTCAGCACGGTCACACTGCTACTAGTAGAGCATGAGCGACTCTCACATCGCTGTTCCCCTTTATTTCTCCCACAGACCTGTTTGCGGTAACGATTATGGGCCTCTGAACGCCCCTCAGAGGTTATCAAGATTAAACTTTGGAGCCATCATTTTGCACAGGGAACCCATTATGTCACATTTCTGTCTCTGTTTTCATAACCGAGAGGAGCATTACAGTCAAACTGTGCTTATTTAATTTTTGGTTAAACGTATTGTTATCATGCACACAGCTCGCAGTGTCGGCTGGTTGCTATGCCAACTGTTGCAGTTGAGGAAGACAGTTCATAAACCGTCTTGATTTCTACATTTTTTTAAATTTTTTTTCTCTCTAATATGAATGGATTTGAAGAAATGTTTTAGCAGCCGCATAGGTGCATGAACAACTGTTGTGTAAATACCCTCGAGAACATTAACTGTGATGGATAATTTGGTGGGGCAGCCACCAGTAATATCAGCATCATAATTACAGTGAACACCATCCTCTCAGGTGTTCTTGCTGTACTCAGTGGAAATCTCATTACAGTGTTAAACCCCTGACATTTAGAGACATCATAAAGATGCAGAGCTGTAGTTACCCCTTCTTGTTAAAGCTGAATCAAAGCCGACTTCACAAAATTAATTAATCTCTGATGAAATCTCAGTGCGATCCTCTACAGTTCCAACTTCATGTTTTCCACTCATTTCTTTTATATCATCAGAAATGTCCAAATGTGAGCTACTGTGGGCAGCAGTGTGGTCCTCTGCGTTACGGCACATCCCCGTGCCTCTCGGGTGGCCACCCGCAGCCACTCCCGTCATCATGCCACCCGAAGTCCCAGCAAGGCTGTTACCACAGTCTGTTCCGTGGCAACCACAACGCTGGGCTAGACTACACCCACGCCCTCAACCACGCACATGAGCATATACCCATCCTGAACAATACCCACAACCACGCTCATAACCATAATCACGTCCACAACCACGCCGGCAGCCAACCAGTATGTCACCTGTAGAAAACATAATGACACAGTCATTAGTAATTATGAATAGTCAAGTCCATAGAAGGAGAAAGGTGCAATCTGTAATTTATATTCTGCAACAAACAAGAACAAATATTGAAAGACGAATCTGACATTTGAAACATGCACATGCTTTCTTTCTTGGCAAGAATAAGACAAGATGGTTAATACTACTCTCATGCCTATACTCTAAAGAGCAACTAATATGTTATATCTTGTTTGTTTAATCTGCACAAAAAGAAGGTTATGTGCTGGACTATTTCTTGGTGAGGCAAAGTGACTTTTTGGAGTCTCGTCTTCAACATGGGACAAGCGGAGACTTTACAAGGTCACTGCTTCCAGCTAAGAAACAGTAAATAAGATATAACATGCTAATTAGCAAGGTTAGGGGTGCTGGTGGGCATATTTTGCTACTGTTGGATAGAGCCAGTCTAGCTGTTTACCCCTGTTTCCAGTCCTTTTCCACTGCTGGTGATAGCTTCAATCTTTTAGCATACAGCCGTGAGGGTGGTATCAATCTTTTCATCTAACTCTCAGCAAGAGAGCGAATAAACACGTGAAACAAAATGTCAAACTATTCCTTCAACCGAAAAAAAATATATATATTACATATTGCACCTTTAAATCTAAGTTGGAATAGTTCTGGTGTATAAATAGACAGTACCACTTGCAATGTTGCAACAGATAACTTTTGCATTCATTTCTGTGTAGTGTTTGCTCAGTCTTCACTGGAGGAGTCAGTCAATAGGACTGTGTTCCCATCAGCAACAACTGTTTGGCAAAACCTATGACCTTTTGCAGGGACAGTATGTAATAGTTAAAATGAAGGTGTTTTTTTTTTTTTTATTCCATTTGGATGGGAGAGACAGACTGAGAAAAAGAAAGAGAGCACGTTTTTTTCTTATATCCTCATTCGCTCATTTAGTAGAGATCCATCTATGTTGCTGCGGGTGATTTACGTACTAAGAGCTTTTCCACTCCTCGGAGACCTTTACATAGTCTCTCCTTCTCTCTCTCAGTTTTTCATTTCCCCCTGCCCTCTTCTCTTTGCCTCTGTGGCGTGCCCAAACTGTCTAAAATCTGTAGTTTATTATCCAAACAAAGGCTTTTGTAAGTGAATCCCACCGAGGACGGGAGGAGGCTCTGTGGTGAGAGAAGGGAGGACCACAGCTGCATAGCAATGAGCTTTGCTCTCACTAAAGTTTAGGAAAACTTGAGTGGTGGCCATTTTGGAGACAGTACTTCTTCATTTAATCTGCCGCCTTCTGGGTTTTTGGATTGTTTCTGTACCCCAAGGAGTAGTGCCACCTTGTATTCCTCAAGTGAATTCTAGGTCAAAGCAAAGCATTTTTGACTTTGCCCAAAAAACATATATATAAAATCTGGTGATGGGTTTGATGTTTCAATGTTTGCGTTCAGCAATGAACGAACTGTAAAATCATTTGTATTCTTACACGAGGCTATATATTTTTCTCTCAGATTGGCCGCCTAGAAGACAGCAAAGTTTTTGCTTCAACTGGCACCGCAGATAATAGTCTGTTGCTGTGTAAATTTTGTGTCCCCGTTTCCACTCAGACGACACTGAGGTGACTGATGAGGCATACAGTAGCATTACGCACCTGGCAAAACTCCACAGCACTCTGCTCGTCTCTCTCAAAGTCTGACTTTGGATCTGCTGCAGTGAACCAATACACATTATGAACAAAGTGGCACCAGTGTGTGCCATCAGACACAGTCTTCTATATGTCCTCTGTTCCTTTTGGTTTGGACAAATAAACTATAGAGAAATGAAAACTGACCATTTTTGGTATGACCTAAGGCAACTTTTTTTTTTTTTTTTTTTTCACTTCATCTACATGGAAGGCATCGCTAATTGACTGAGTTGTAAAAGTGTCACCATGGCAACAGATCCCATCCTCTTCTATAGAGTCAAATTAGAGCATCAGAGTCATTGGATACAGCATAACCATTCGAGATCCAATCACTCATCGCGTCTGTTCTGCTGCTAATGGAGTCAATGTACTTGCACACACTCATTGTGTTTCCTCTCTTCCTACCCTGCCTCCCTCTCTCAGACGGATTTTGAGAAGGATGTGGACTTGGCATGTCAAACAGGTGAGCGCTCCCTTCCACCTGATTTCTCTTTCCCTCTCTCCCTTTGTCTCTCTTCATTTTTTGTTTTTTTTTTTTATCTTCCTTTGTCCAGCGAAGGATTAGCATTGCAGCGAGGCAATGAGGAGCTGTTACATACTTAGCTCGCTGCTGTGCATGTTGATGAAATGACAGGAGATGATGTGCTACATCTCCACACAGTTGTGCGCAAATTATTATGCCTTATCAATCACACTGATTCTGCCCAGTAAGTGCTCAGCGAACATATGTTTGGATGAGACTGTGTTTAATTGTGCATGATAATAACAATCCTCAACGTGTTCAGACCTGTTTCGCTCACTGGTGACGAGGGTCTTGTGTGTGCCTGTGTTAAAATGTCTACAAATGAACCACAGTATAGTTTATGTTGTGCTTTGAAATATTAACATGGCGTCACTTTCCCCCCTCCACCCTTGCAGAGAGAGGACACCCATGTAAGTTTTGCACCTATAACTGATCTACCTAACACTGCCTGGTTTTTTCCCCGGACTTCAAAAATTTCCTATAGATGAATCCGGGTTGTAGGTGAAACTACAGAATGAGTTTTTGAACACAACACATGAAACAAAAGCCGCATTCGTCTATGGGTCATCCTCTGGGCCTCCACTGTTGGATGCAGATGCGAAGGGATCAGACTGGTCAAATTCCCCCCGGAACATGTCCAATCCTTTCACATCACTTTGCACCAACAGGACAGTAAAATAGAGAAAATGCTAAGTTCTGTACTCAGCAAGTGTCCTTGCTGGTATGCTCAGACTCAGCAGGATCCAGCTTCATTTTGGATCAAATGCGTAGCCTGACATTTTGTCACATCAGTGCAGTCGACATGAAAATGGTCTGTGCTACATGCTTTGGTCTAGAGTTGGATTTGGGGGCCGCAGAGTAAGTATTCTTTCCTCTGATGGTGACAGAATGAGCATGATATCTAGCATGATCTTCCAGATGGTTTGATTTGTGTTTGATTGTGATGATAGATTGATGTTAGTCGTGATCAAACATCGTGTCTCATCAGCATGTCATAGCTAATTTGGGAGTAGCTTTTCTAGAATCGTACAGCGTCTGTTTTTCTGAACAACATTCATGAAAGCTAACCCAAAACCACTGTAAGTAGTTTAATGTTCTGCTTTATTTATCATATTACCAAATAAATTCAGGCCCTCAGATAGAAATATACATTGATACACATGTATTAAAGCACATACACACAGCCTCCCAATGATCTGGGAGTGATAAGCTGGTGGGCGAGATATGGGACAGGATTTAGCAGCGAGGGAATATGGCTCCATTTCATTTGAAGCACACAGCACTTTGCACCAAGGGTCTCTTTCTCCAAGCTAATAAAAATCCTGGCAGACCAGCAGATCTTGAGATGGAGCAAGACTTAAGGTCAAAGTGTCAGAGACAAAATTCATCTTAGTTACAGTCAACCATACAAGCCCAAAATGAGAGGTGAAACTTTTCTTTGGAGATGTCATCTCTCACAGCTGCATCACAGCTGCCAACAAACTTCAATAACAGTGTTTTGCCTGCCTCTCTAAATATCCATTCCTTTTTTTTTCATTCCAAATATTGTTTTTGCCCCTTCTTTTACCCCCACCATAAACTCTTCATCTCTGCTTCTTTCACTTTCACAAACTACCTTAACTCCTGTGTCTCATGCCTATCCCCGGCTTTCTCTCTCTGATTCCACGGCTTCCCCTCTCTCCCCGCAACTCCCTCCAGTCATTTTCAAGGAGGTCAACACCTGTAACCCAGCCACCATCACTGGGACCCTTTCCCGCATCTCATTGGATGACGAGGACGATCCCAAGCTGGCAGCCCATCAGGAAGGGGGAGTTGGAGTCAACTTCAGTTCCCTCCCTGGGAACATTCCCCCTCCAAACCTCATTGTACAGGTACGAGACTGAAGTTTACACTGACAAACAGGATGATCAATGTAGTGCTCTGCTCAATTTTTCTTTCAAAAATTTATAAGATTAGAGGTTATCTTTCCTTTACTGTCTCGCTTCAGTGTTTGATGCGCACTTTGTTTTTCCCAAAGGTTCCACCCCTAGGAGGCCTCAATGAGCTGAGTGAGACGCCCCTAAAGAAGGAGGTGAATGTGGATCAGCAGAGACAGCAGGGGCAGCAGCGCAGCGGCGCTCCAATCTACCTGTGCACCGAGAGTGGCCTGGGCTGGGCGCGGCCGCCCGCTTCCTCCAACAATTCCCAGGATGGAAGTGCCGGAAGCGGAGGAAGTGCAGGAGGAGGGGGAGGAAGTGGTGGAGGAGGGGAGGGAGACTACATGGTCTTACCTCGTAGGACGGTCAGTCTCAAACCTCCAGCGCCCTCCTCCCAAGGAGGCCTGGGACTGGGGGGCGAGGACAAGCCTCTCAACATTGCAGTGGAGGATCCTCCCTTCCCCCCGCCTCCCTCCCCCCTGACCCTCCACCCAGCTGAGAGCGAGGCCTACCCGGCAGATTTTGTGCCGTCCAGTGTGGGCGACATGAACATCACCATGAACCTCAACCGCTCCTATGGGACGATCAAAACCATGCCCCACGGGCACGGCCACATGATGGCTCAGGGTGGTCTTGTACACTCCCACGGAGGACACATGCACTCCCACGGGCATTCCCTGCAGCTGAAGCCCGGCCAGAGGCCGTCGGTCCGACAGATTCTGACGGGGGGAAGTACAGTGGAGAGAACCAGGACCCTGCCACGCAACCTGGGCAGCACCAACGCCAACACCAGCCTCTCAGCAGGATCCCTGGAGGTGGGTGAGAGGTTGAGGGATGAGGGAAGGAAAGGTTCCCAGTGGGGGTGGAGCTTCCTCACTATATCCACCTTTCACCTAAGCTCATGGGTTAAAGTTATGGATGTGGTGCTGGTGTGGCTATGTAAGTGAAGTTACAGTGGGGAATTGATAGAAATAAGAGAAAGTGAGCAAGTGGAAGGAAAAGGTTGAGTTATTTAATGTGGCATTCTGTGTATGTGAGGATTTTAAACATTTTCCAGTATCTTACCAAAAATATCATAATAATTCGATTTGTATTCAATGCCAGTAATTTTAATTAGCTATTAATTCAAACTAATTTTCATTCTGTAAAAATAAAACTACTACTCTTTTTAAGTTGGAAAAAAATAGACTGTAATATTCTAGCGTAGACTAAATAACTTGTGTCATGTATCAATGGCGACAAAAAAGAAGTAGAGGTCAGTTTGTATGGCTTACATACATACGGTTACATGAGTCCAGCAGTTTCACATCAACAATGTGCCTGACATGCTATCATAATAGCACAGTTGTGTCCCTTAGAATTCTGCTATAACAACTGCAATGATTTTCAGCTGAGTAGTATTCATTGCTGCCAACTGAGACAATGAGTGTTAAAATGAGTTATTCACATAATGACAAACGTTTTTTTCTAGTTTACTCTGTGCGTGTGTGTGTGTGTGTGTTTGTGTGTGTGTAGTGTGTGTGTTCTGTTTGTGTGAGACCCCCTCCTAACCATACAAGGTGGCATAGCAGATGGACTGAGACAGACTGGATCAGAGGAAATACCCCTGGTGAATGTCTGTCAGCCCACCTTAATTTTACACACACAAACACATTGACATACACACAAAAACAAGCACACAAAAACATGGACGCATAAATTTATACACACGAACACACACACACACACACACACAGACACACACACAAACACACACACATGAACACACTTTGGCATCTTGCTGACTCATAAGGTTGATTAAAGAGATGGAAACAACACTTTCACTGAAAACTGCAGATGCTTCATTTAGGGCTGAGGACGTTAAGGACGAGTCATTAAAACTTATAAAAAATCACTGTCATAAGAGCTACGAGTGCACTCATGAATACCAAAAAAAAAAAAAAAAATCTGCAGAGAAACCTGCAGGATGTAATTTACTGCTATAATTTTTACCCTGTTTGAATATGCTTGATTTGGAGATGGATATCAGAGCGTGCCTCTCAAGATTAAATCACAGCAGACTTTTACTCTCCAATTCAAACATGGTGACGTGTAATGGAGGGATCACGCAAATGCACTCAGTGTTCATTTCACTGTTGACTTTTAGTTAAAGGCTTGTAAATTTTAACTCTAACTGATCTAGTCAAAGCGTGAAAAAAGGTTCTCAGGGCATTTTACCCAATTTGCGCTGCAGAAACCAGTAGAGGGAGTACTGAAGTATAAATTGGTATTTTCCTCCAACAAACTGTCGGCTATAGAGGTCAGATTATCATACACTGTCCTCTATTTGATACATGTATGCAAACTAATGAAAAACAAGTGTGTATGTGGCTGGGTATTTCTTTAGGATCATCATGCCATCAACTCACAGGAGCAAGGGATTCCTTATGAATTTTGAATGAGCGAGTTAATGACTGCTTTATGTGTGTCCCCATCAAAACATGCAATATACTGCACACGTATATGCATGTGGCATGTCTTCCACATTACAAAGCAAACTCAATCACGGAATTTCTCTGTTTAAGGTAAGGATTTCTGTGTACAGGGATGGTAATTGCCCTGTGTTTTATAAGCACTGATGGGTGAATTCACAAAGTGAAGATGACATCTGAGAGAGAAACTTAACTCTCGATCTGTTTGCATTCCTTTACTTTTTAAAACCTTGGCTGCCGTAGCATCAGATCAGCAACTCTGCCCTTACGAAGAATGAATACAGCTTTTAACTAACTGTGGAGAGCAGCTCCTCTCCCTGCCAAATGCAAATCTGGCAGACAGCGAGAGCCAGATAGGAAGTCAGAGATGGAATGTAATGCAATGCAATGTCAGGGCCAGATGAGCTGGAAATGTCTGCAGCTGTTAAATTGGTGGCTCGTGTGCCACTCTCTGTAGCTTCGGAGGCACTTAAGAGGAGAGCGGTGGGGTCCAAACAAGATTACAGGATGAAAACCATTTCTCATATGTTTGTTGCAGCTCTTTTAATCAGAATGTCTCCAACAAATTACCCAAAAATAGCAAGGAGGATGATTTATGCTGGAGTTGCAATGATTGTATTTGAGACTATGTGAGCCGAGAAATTATTATTTCATTCTAATTCTGGGTTATTCTGCTTCACTAATCTCATTACATTGAAATAGACTGAATAATTTGCTTTTTGCTTTGACATTTTGCAAGAATATCTGTATCATGTTGGGCAGCCAGTGCACATTAGCCCTCTACTTGTTACTGAACAATGGCTCTGAGAGAGAGACTGAGATAGAGCGGGTCAAAAGTTCAGTAGTGGTCTAGGGGTGGTCATTGATGCTTTCTTCTCTCCCCCTGCCCCCCTCCTCTTTCAGAGGAAAAGAGTACGGTACTCTGAGCTGGACTTCGAGGTAAGATGTCTGACCCCACCCCCCTTGTCATCAGCCTGTCTCTGCTTTCTTGTGCTTCTGCCAGGACTAGAGTAACGCATAGAGGAGCAAAAAGCATTGCTAAACCCCTCCCTTCGCACCTGTGTCTCCCTTGCATTTAGAACAATGACGTGTTTCAGACCTACTTTACATAGTATGCTGTTTCTCCAACAGTGGCCTTAAACCTTTCGCTGACTATTATCTGCCTTACTGAAAGAATGTTTGTGCCAATTCATCACACGGTCATGAAAACAAAAACATCACACTGACATGTACAATGATGTTGTCATGTCATTCTCTGGTCTGGGTCCTGGTTGAAGAAACAGCAAAGTAGAGCGCTTTTTGTGTCTGAATGAATACAAGTAATTCAGTTCTGGGTCGATACGTTTGTGGTCGTAGTTGATTGGCTGGTTATATCTGTTGGAACGACGTGGGTCGGCAGTGTGTGAGTATGTTTGTGTTAGAATGACCTGGGTGTCCTGTGAATCTCCAGTCTCTATCGAGTATACGTTTGCAAAAAGCTGAGTCAAATTACTGTACCTCCCTTTGTACTGCTGCTGCTTTTTGTGCGATTTCAGTGTCATCTCGACTGTTGTAGACTGGACATTCACCTTCCACCATGGAGATATATCTGTATACTGCATATAGAGGGTATGAGTGATGATAAGCTACTAACAGTGATGATGGCTGATCATTTTACTTATCTAGCAACTGTACTGGAAAATCATTAGTGGCCGCTGCATGAACAAGGAGACTGGCTCTCCTTGGAAATCAACTCTTTTCTCATCAATTGAGTATTGACTTTTGAGAAAGAGGTTGACATCAGACAACCACTAAAATAGGGAGGGGTACACTTCCATGATTTAATGGAAGGTAAGCCACTTTTCTACCATGTTTTTTTTTTTCTGCCCACCGTCAGAAATAAACTTTCTGAACAGTTTTAAATGTAGTCTGTTAGGGGAAATACTACTTTTCTGAATACTTAAAGGGGTACTCCAGTGATCTTGTATTGCACTTAAAGTTAGTTTGAGTCCTTAGATTTGGTCATTAGAGCTCTCCAGCCCAAGCCCAGATAACCCTGATGACATCATCAGGGTTTTTCGGTGTGATCATTTGAACTATATGTGTAAAATTATTGTTATATATTATAAAATTATCAACTGAGCATTTGAAGGTTACGACAATCACCTACATGAGGTAATAGTTTATTCAGGTTATGACGTTCTTGAGAACCTAAAACTGTATGACTCACACAAGGATATGCCAAAGTCAAAAAGAGAGGCAAAACATACAGCAGCAAAAAAATACACATAGCAAGAAATAAGTAGCACCTTCCTAGCAGAGCAGAGATGAGAATGCCCACTCTGAAGTCACAGGAGCCAGTGCTAAGCGCCAGTCCTGGCCGGTAAGTGTGTGGGTGTGAGTGCTGGCATCTTGCCCCCGTGTCACTTTCAGCTTTGCAAGCTGCTTTGACGATTAGCTACTGTCGAACAGCTCCAGCACTGCCCATTAGCACAGAGAGACAACAGCGGTGGCACTGACAAATGCAGTTTGCTGTCAGAGAATTAAAGATCTGGAATACAGCAGCCATCTAGATAGACATATTCAGAACACAGGGAAGGCAGTTTTTGTCAAATATCCTTTCACTGGGGCCAGAGTTAGATTCTGGTCCATCTGTTAGACATTTAATGAGTTCAACAAAATCCTGAGTTAACAGGACCACCAGCTAGCAGGCGCCAGTCTGCAACAATGACATTCCTGTCAGTCATTTTCACCAAATTTTCACTTAAAGGACTCCTCTGCAGTACTCCCAGTTGCCAAATTCTTAAAGACTGAGGAAGTGGATGATGTATGAGCATGAGCCAGCAATCAATTGATCTGTCGGCATCCCTCTCTAACCTCTTTCATGGCTGGCATCACTGCAGTCCCTCAGCCTTTTACCCATTACCATTCCCCTGCCTGCCCATATATTGGCCCCCCCTTCCGTTTGCTTTTTTTTTTTTTCCTGTTTGGTTCATTTTTGCTGTCCCTTCCTTTCTTCCCTTCCAGAAAGTGATGCACACTCGCAAAAGACATTCTGAGCTGTACCATGAGCTCAACCACTCGTCCAAGTTCCACACCATAGACAGGTATAGCAGGGACGCAGCCATGTCCACATTCAAGGTAAGACCATTGCCCAGAAGCGGGATGGGAACCCACTGTACCAATGCACCTCCACTCCCCTTCACACTTTGTCACAACCCTAAAAAACCCCACCCTGTTAACACTAAAGAATTGACACTGGGAAACCAACACTGACTTCTGCTCAGAAAAAAAAGTAATATGCTTTATACAGAATGTGGTCAGCACTGACTAAATGTTATTAGCACTATAGTGAGCGCTTGTATTTATTCTTACATGCAGCCTTCAGACAATTATAGTCATAAAAATTCTAAGCATCGCTCCCAGTCATTTACAAACATGGGGTACCTTTGAAAGTGGTTGTATTCATTATTGTGAAGTTCTTCCAACCAAATTGCTGCCTCACAAATCTGAAAACATTGTTTGCTCTAGCAAGGGAACTTGAATGTAATGTGAATACTTTATATTTTTTCTTTACCATTTGATTAATTCACTGTTGTACTTATTATCTCGTCTGTGGAGAACTGAACAATAACTACCTCATAAATACAGCTTTAGAGGCACTTTTTTCTGCTTATTTACTGTAAATCCCTTTTATGTCTGATGTAATTGGCCTGAGCTTAATTCATTCTCACACGTGGGTTTGGTGCCTTGTTAAATACCTGTCAAAAAAAAAAGTTGATCACATGAGCTATTAGCTGAGGGATAATCAATCTCGGCCTGTTAATGAAATCCAAATTCTCCAATTTAAGACGAGTGGAACGATTTCTCACCTCACCATTATGCGCTGCTGAGGAAAAAAACACCACTATACATCCACAAGTGCTTTGTCTTTGCCTGTCACACTGCTTTATATGTCTGTTTAATGGATTCATTGTCTATGTACTGTATGTGACTGTTTTTCGTGTGTGTGTGTGTGTGTGTGTGTGTGTGTGTGTGTGTGTCAGTGGGGCGCTTGGGTGGGCACCTGTGCGCATGAGACGCAGACGCATCTTTGAATCATTAATACCTCATTAGCAGCAGACGAAAGAGTCCCTGCTTGCTCTGAACTGACCTTCAGAGGACCAGTTTCATTAAACTTTAAATGCGCACACACACACTCCCCTCATCTGCAGAGCTTCAGTGCGAAGAGCCGTGATGAGTTAGTCAGCCTTGATAGGTGTACTTTCCCCTGGCATCGGCGGCACGCTGGTTCACATCTAATTTACACCGCCAGAGGAGGAACAGAAGCCAGCCTGACATCTTTCATATTCCCCTTGCCATATAGCCACACACATACTGTACACACACACACATACACACAAACATTCTGCCGTTTCCCAATGCCAGACTGGCCTTTTCCTTCACTCCTTATTTGCTCAACGTCTTGATCAAGATTTTCAGAAGCGCTGGCTGACTCCCCGTTCATTAATGCCAAGCAAATATTTTGTGGCAGAGAAGAAAAATGGCAGGCTGCTTGCAAAGGCATGAGCCATATATTAGAAGTCTCTTAACAGTTGCGATGCAGCATGCTAATGTGCCTCAGAGGGAGCTCAGGTGTGCTTTGAGATTATGCCCAAATGTAAAAGGAATGAAAGGCCAGCCACAACTAACAGATAGGCTGTATTTAAACCAATTAAGACAAACTGGAATGCATATTTCCTCTGGGTTAGTGACGTCATGTTAGTTTTGAAATGAAAGGCTAGCATAGATATGGCTTACTCATCCAAATCTATTATGTTAAAAGTAAGTAGGCAGTTCACTTAACTGTGAATAATTACACGGATAATGCTATCAGTGTCAGGCCTTTGACAGGACCCAGCTTGAGTTCAGCTCTGCTGTTGTCAACATCTCACTTCAAGAGTCACCCCCAGACACAGACATGCTGACTATACAGTAATTATGGAGATGAGAAGGATGTGTGTGTGTGTATGTGTGTGGGTGTGGGTGTGTGTGTCCATACACTTGCATATTAGAGTGCCTACGTGTGTGGCTGCATGCCTGTGTGTGGGGTTGTAGGCTTGTGTGTGTGTTTGTGTGTGTGTGTGTGTGTGTGTCCACTTGTTCCTTTATGTTTGTGTGTTTATTTTTGTGTTTGAGCTCAGTGTGTTGTGCTGCCTGTGTTTGAAGCACATAAAATGTGTGTAGGAGACAATTACTGCATGAGTAATGATATAATCATTTCATAATAACTTTAATAACCTCCTTTCTATGCCATATGACAGACACTGACACTGATATTCGCATATATTATGTGAGTGCTGTGATTTAATAGCAAACCTAATTGCATTTTACTAGGATGTCTTCCCATGGATGGACACCCAAAGTACTGTGGAAGCTGATAACCCTTAACTTCACATGGCCAATTGACTTAGTCACTTAAGGACAGGCACTATTGAGCATCTCACCTTTAAATGATGAAGGAGGTTGGCCTGTTCCAAGCAATACAAGGAGCAGGGAAAACCCTCACTCCTGCTTACCTGCCTAATGATCAGTCTTCTATCTCAGGCAGTGATGCCTCCAAACCTCATTAACCCCCCTGACTTTTTCAGGCCTCTCTCTGTCCTTTAAAGCGCCTAAACTGTATTTTAACCCAGACCCTAAACACCCTGTAAACCCTTTTAACCACCGTGGCGGGTGTTCGTCCACCACAGGTCCCCCCTCCCCCTCCACCGAGGCAGAACACTGAGCCATCGCTAGTGCGCAGATCGTCCCTCGTTTACAAAGAAAGTCAACGTAAGACATACTAAACCCCACATAAACCTCGTGCAGTAGAGCCCCTCTAACTCGCTCTAAAGCAGGCCGATGAGTTGATGTGCTACATGTCACTGTGTGCATACCCCATAGTTTGCCACTGTTTGTTTTGCAGCTGTGTTTTCATGCAGCAGTAATGTACACTTCACATGTAATTGACTGTTGGTTAAACCCCTCCCGCAAACAGTGATTGTGCAGTCATAGCTTAACAACTGTAACTAGCAGGCCTGTCAAGCTTTGGATTTCTCCACAAACTGAAGCAGTTTGTGTGTGTGTGTGTGTGTGTGTGTGTGTGTGTGTGTGTGTGTGTGTGTGTGCGTGTGTGTGCGTGTGCGTGTGCGTGTGCATGTGTGTGCGTGCACAGCAGTAGTAAGTGTGTAGGTTTTTCCAAAACCAAAAACTAAAGAGGAAACATGTAAGCACTTGATTGCTGTGTGTTTATCTGCTTTAACGTAAGGTGCAGTCTTTAGCATGTCCAGTTAACTAGCTTAGTTTTATTTTGTACTGTAACTAATCATTACTGTGCCAAGGATCACATCGTTAGTTTGTGGGGTACAAGTTAGATAAAAAAAAAAAAGAAAAAAACAGAACCATGTCCATGACTACCACCTTCACTGTGTGCTGTTGTCTTCTATCTGTAACCTGGTCCAGGATGCTATCAGAGTTTAGGCTAACGATAGCAGTCCTGCTCCTTCTTGGACTTGGGAAAGTTTATTCTCAAGCATCTGCAGAGAGTGCTAACCAAGATAGTTAATTTTTACAAACAAATACAAATACAAAAATAACACATAATAACAGATCTAACATTTCTTCTTAAAATATAAAATAACACCATACTATAATACTAGACTATCTAATAGACCAAGAGCCTGACATTTTCCCTGGGACATGCAGCGTCAGCTTTAGTCTTTCAGCATGATATCATGTACATCAACATCTAGTGCATATTTAAGACCCTTCTTTTCAGAGGACTAAACAAGTCCTCTGAAAACATTAAAAAGTTTACCCAAGCCAAGCAATTAAAAATAAGTTTATGATGCTAACGTTAATACTACCTAGCTACAACTGAACTGGGAGTTTCCAACAAAAAATGAGAAAGCAATATCTACCTCTCTTTGAAATCAAGGAGCCATTGTTTCAAAGACTAAGATTTTTGATGGTAAATCTAATGTGGTTATCATTGTAACATGCGTATTTGCTGGGTGGGAATGGAAAGCTTGACAGGTGTAGCAACAGTGATTCAGAGGGGTGGAGCTTAGCAAATGGTCAATTCAGAGGATGGTGCTTCAGTCTCACATCACCAACTAGTGACAACTGTGGCGACACCAAAAAGCCTATCATTTCCAGACTATGAACAAACAGTGTCAAACTATATTTTTACTCCATGTGGCTGCTCATCTACTTCCTGTCAGCACTGCCTCGTAGTGAAGTGATTGTATTTGATGAGTCTTAATGTCAGATGATCATCTGGTGGTGTGGTGGTGTAAAAGTTTGGTGCATCACACTTTAGTTCTTCAGCATTCATGTAATGAATGCTAATCCCCCTTTCCTCCATCAACTCCTGTACAAATTCATATAGACATATATAATCTGGTATCACTATAACCAGAGAGATGGATTTGTAAGGTGGTCTGATGCAGGACCTGGTTTATCCTCCATGAAAAAACTCATGAAGGCTTTTTAGCTGTTGTTTTGCTGTTTTGGGTTGTGTTTTCATTACTGTTGCACACTCAGTGTGGTATGACAATCCACATAGTCATTGTGTCTGTTTCAGTGCCTGAGTTAAAACCTCATCATGTAAACACCCTAACCAAGTGATAAATCAATTCATAAAGACAATGACCCTCCAAACCGATTTCTAATCACCTCATAAACCATGATATTCTGTCCGTAAACTAGCTCACTGGCACTGAAAATGGCCAAACACTGTGCACTTTGTATGGGTGCTGATGAGAGACTCAGAAATATCACAAAGGCTTATGGGGTCAGAAGAGACCTGATCCATTTTACTTCTGTGGAAAGGTAGGATCTCTGTGTTGGCCGTGTTGAGGAGATGAGTGGATATCAGAAAATGTCCCACACTTTTTTTTTATAACTGTTCTGATCTTATCCAATTTTCTGTGTAAGTGCAGTAGGCTTAAAGTGGTCTTGGGCATTACATGTGCCATCACCGATAGAATCCACATACCTCAATCTCTCAATTTCATGCTTTCCTTGTCTTTCCTCCTCTCTCCCTACCACCCCCCTCACACTTGTTAACTCTATGTTTCCCGGTAACTGGTAATCCGTATATTTACCACACTGATAGCTAGAGGCTGTTAAGTAATAAGTATTACACTGAACAGACGCAAACGAAGGGTAATGCAGACACTTATTAAGACCGCCTGTTAACCTCAGTGTTAAAAATCACCTTGTCTTTCTGTTCAATTAGGCTCCTGAGGCTAACAGAGCGATTCCTGTAGTCAGAAAATAAATAAATGTAAATGTTGCCTTCTGGTACACATTCTGTTGTTATTCTTGTAAAACATATGCATGCCCTTTAAATTCTACTCTACTATTACTCTGGTAAACTATGACTAAGAAAGGTCACTTCCAGGCTGTGACACCAACATATATCTCTCCTGCTGGTTGCAGATATCTGTTTGCATTTTTAATGCAGAAAGATGTATAGCAACCGGCAACAAGAGTTACAATCATGGTGCGATAATGTTAACTTCTTAGCTATTATTTTGCTTTGTTGACAGTGGCTGACCTTGAATCAAATGCTTCTAATATCTATACACAGTCGTATGCCCATAAGAGGAAAATATTTACAGTGTTATATATAATATACTTCATACGATACTCAATATACATAAGTGGATGGAAAGCAGGCTTCGCATTAATGCTAATGGCAAAAACAAATTCAAATCCTGTTCTGTTTTAAGTACAGTGCATGCTCTGACAGGGGCCATATGGCTAGCAGAGGAATGGAGTCCATTTTCATTGTGTCTACCCTAATGGAGACATGATACAAATGGAGTCAGTGGGGTTACTGAAAGACAGAGTGGCTGCAGTGTGTATGCAACACAGTATGTTTTAGCATTAATGTCTGCGCTAATGTTGAGTTTCTCGGCCTCTGTCATTGGGGAACTAGCCTGTCGTTTTCTATCTTCTCCACAGGGTTCAGAAGGTCATAACACAAATTTGCATGCGGTGCCCAATGATGCAGTGCTGTGCCTCTCTGTGTGTGGGATGGACGGTGTGTGTGTGTGTGTGTGTGTGTCTGTGTGAGAGAGAGAGAGTTTGCACTGCATAATGGCCTGGCTGATGCATTTTTTAGCTCTCAAATGGGATATATTTCCATCCCATCGTCTGCTGTGTTCTTGATTAAATGAAGCGTGCTTGGCTTCCCTCTCCAGATAGACAGTGAGGAGTTATGCCGAGCGCAGTCGGATGGAGAAAGAGACAAAGGAAACAAGTACCCTACTTTGTTGTGATTTCACTCATGCTAGATCAGAGCGGCGACAGCGAGCAAATTTCCGATTATGAAAGATGTATTTGCAATTCAATCTAAATGGCTGTAGGCATGTGTGTGAATTCTACAATGAAATCCTAGTCTACCAGGCCACATATGGAAATATATTGTGGCATAGTCTAGGAGGGTTCTTCCATTAGCCTTCCCCATAAAAGAGAGGTGCGACCTGGGGTGCTCTCTTTATGCATCCTCAGTTAACATTAGTGTCTGTTATTGACATTCCAACAATGTTCTCAGGCCACCAAAGGGAAATTTAGGAAAGGTAATGTGTATGCTTTGAGGATGTCGCATGTAAAATGAAGATGTATAATTTTAAATGACAAAGACCCAATTTTTGTTGATTCAGTGAGGGCAATTTGCCTGCACTTGCAAACCCCATAGGTCCTGATAGTCAATTTGCTGGCATTAAGCTAAGGGGCTTCAATTTCACATTCCAGCAATAAAGCAAGTCCTCCTCTCTTCTTCTTCTTCATATCTCATTCTCCCCTCTATTCATCCTCCCGGCTTGACATTTTCCTCTCTTGCTGTCTCCCTCCTTTTCCCATTTCTCCCTCTAAACTCAGCCCTCGGTGGCACGTTTGAGGCATTAATTGAATAATTAATTCCTCTCATTAGCTTGTTTTTAATTATTTCCTTGCCCCCATCTCCGAGCCAAGTATAAACTCATCAACTGTTTTCATCCTTCCACATAAATTGCCCATGAAAACTGAGGGCTGGCGGAGTGTAGCTTTAGCACACTGGCTCTATCAGTGGCTCCTAATGAGGGGACAGTTAGCCCAGGCGGAACAAGCCTAACACTGGCTTCGTGCACCAAGAGGCACAATACTAATTTAGCTCATTTAGTGTCCTTGGGCCAATTAAAGGGAGGTGAAAAGGGCCAAATCCACTAGCTGGAACTGTTTTTCACTATAGGAACACTGGCCTTGGATTGCATTGCGCTGCACTGCACAGGCCCAGACAGCAGAGAACCAAGCCTGTGTGTCTGATTGCTCGTTTGTTTGCAATGTGTTGCACTAATGGAATTTATTTGCCCTACATTCTCCAGATTTGGCTCCTTTGAAGGGCCTTATTAGTTGTGACACAGATTCCTTCCCAGTTAAAGGGTAAATGGCGCTAAAGACCGCCATGGCCAGTTAGTCTATTTTTGTGCCGCCTAATAAACAACGCCGGTGCTGATTTGGCAATCTGGATGCTATCATTATCAAGACGGTGTAAACAAACAAACAAATAAACACACAGAAGCCCTGAAATACTCCAGTGCTGGTTCAATGACAGCTGCAAAATGACAGAAACATTCTGGTATCCACTCAGTCTACCCCTGCATTGTTTTAATGTTACTTTCATTTTCTTCATTTATAAATGTGATTTAAGTTTGTTTCACATGGGCCTCACACTCACTGTATGTCTTTTCTTTGCCTTACTGCTACATTTTATTGATTTCTGTTTTGTTTTTTTTTGTTGTTTTTGTTGTTGTTGTTTTTTTGTCTGTGTGTTTCCTGTTTTATGTCCTGTGTTGGCTGACTGGGCCTTGTGTTGCATGCTTGTTGTCATGTCCCAGTTTGAATGTAGCCAGACAGTCAGCAGAACCATGGGCATCCAAGTCAACAAAGGTAAAGTTAACCCACTTACCCACAACCACCTGTCCTCCCCATCATCTCCCACAGACAGCCCGGCACATTACTCACCCACATCCAGACACGATTTCCATTCCTTGGTCCAAATGAGGGGGGCTCTGAGTGGCAGTGAGTGGGCCACATCCACCAGCAGTGTTGCAGAGGCATCTCAAGAAGGCTTTAGCTGTTTGTGCAGTAGCATCTTTTTTTCTCGTGTGTACTTTCCCGCTGTATCCCTACAAACTGTTTCCTTCATTTGGCTTTGTCATGCTTGCAGCTTGCAGCATCTTCCTTCAGAATCTTGTGGTGCTTGCCTGTAACTTTAAGTGTCAGGCAGTTAGGCAAAAATTTCCACTTGGCAACTGTCACCAATTTCACCAGTGATAAACGAACACTAATTACTATTTAGTACAGTCTTGTAGTTTTTGCAGACACATTTAGCTCTATTTACTCCTGTTATGCCTGCAAAAGTACTATACTCTATATAAGTATTATACCCCCATGATGTCTCCTAAAAAGCCAGAGTGGAGGACTGTAGATAACCTGTTAATGATCAGGTATGATATCAGTGCATAAAAAGCCATACTGCAGGTTCCATCGCGACCACTGATGGTGCACAAGCTGTGCTTTTACAGGTGAATTATCTAACCACATTTGACACTTTGAAGGTTGATGAGGCAGAAATTTAAAGGTACTCATTATGGTGACTGAAACTGGGCGGGAAAAAAAACAGTCTGTCATAAATTAACCTATTAGCCTATTGCACGTAGTTGATAATGTTCATCCTGTCACCCAACACTGATATATTTGACTTTTTAAATGCTTTTTTATGTGGTATAAAAGTCAGTCAAGAGCAAATATGACAGAGAAAAGATGGTGGAAATAATCTACAATTTGGAAAGAAGGAAAGCAGAGAGAAAGAAATAAATAAAGTTGATCAGTTATTTCAAGATCTCCATTTGTTTTGTGAATGCAGCTTTTTGATGGAGAAGTCCTTTATTTAAGTAAAAGCAGTAATATTGCAATACAAAAATACTACAAGTCCTGCATTGAAAATGTCACTTTAATACTTAATACTTACATGTGACTTAAATAAGTATTATATACAGTAGTTGAAGTACCCAAAATGCATAAAAAAATGCCCTTTTATCTAATATATATATGTAATATTATTAGATTACTGTTACTGATGTTTCAGTAACATTTTACTATTGTAGCTGGTGGAGATGGAGTTGCTAGTTTATACTGTATACTTGCAGGTAGTTTAATCTGTAAAAATACATCACAGTGCATAAACTTTGAATGCAAAATACCATGTATTATCAAATACCATGCAAATAACATGTAAAGTAAGTAGAAACTGTATCTACCAGTTTAATATGGTGCCGTAAAAAGCTCTTAATAGTGTGTGTGTTTAATAAGAGTGTGGTACTTGGGTAAATGTACCTAGTTACATTCCACCACTAATGCAGTTGCTACAGATATTTAAACTGTCAATAAATGTAGTCTAAGCTAGTTAATGAGCACATCACACATGACAGTAAATCATGGCACCCAGAGGCAATCTGCTAAGCCACAGAAATGGTTTTAGTCTCTGAAGGAGTGATTCTGAATCTCAAATCTTATATATCAGCATTGAAAGATTTGTTTTTCTGTCTTTCTCCATGCACACATCAAAACACACTCCCAAACATTTTTATAAACATCTCTCTGAGACAGAATGATGCGCAGTGTCGTCTGCTGCTTTTAACAGAGAGAAAAATGAAATATGAGCATGTGTGATGCAGAAACTTCTTTAAATAAAAACTTCAAGCCAAAACCAAAAAAAAGCTACACTCAGTATACTCAATATTGGCCAATTTTTTAGAGACACTGGAGGGAATCAAACTGGGCCCAGACTTGAGGTATACCGGGATTGAGAAAGTACAAATGGTATGAGCACTCACACCCATCCCCTAATGACACACACACACACACACACACTCACATACACACAGGTGTATTGAGCTGCAGGCCAGTCAACCTAACTACCAAAGGAACCACAATACCAAACACTGTGAGATTTGTATTTACAATTTTTTACGCTGCTGTTCCTGGATTCATCACCAGCTCCCACGCTGACCAGCCCAGTAGGAAAATACTTGTTACTTCTGAACAGCAGTGCGTGTTGTGAGCAAAAACGAACTCTGGACCACCCATAGTGCCAAGCCACCGTACGAGTTAAGAAGACGGAAACATAAAAAGAACACTGCAGAGGTGCAGCAGGGGAAGTAAGGCTTATGTGTGGAAGTCAGCAGCAGAACATACAGCGTCAGCCATGTCCACTTTATAGCCTAGCATTAACTATTTAACATGTTAGCCCATGCAGTATAAAATCAATAATGTAGATAGTGTAGATAGCATTTCCGTGCACTTACAACCAGATTAGTTATCCTCTTTCAACATTATTTAGAAAACATGAGCCTCTAGCGCTGCACAGTAGATTCACTGTTGTGGCTTTTAGAATCAGCTTACTTCACACCCACATGCCGTCCTTTTCTTTTATCCCTTCATATTGTAGTGGTAGTTGCTATTAGCTGTGCGTAGCATGTAGGATCTGTTCCCTCGCCCTGTCTGTGCGTCCTCAGTTTTCCCTGTAAGCTTTCACAGGTCAGGATGTTAAAAAGGACCACCTGTTCCTACATGCTGTAGTTCGATAATGTGTGCATAACCATGCTGCACTGTTTCTGTCCGTGTGTGCGTGTTGCCAGTGTGTACACATGTTATGTTCTCTCACGAGGGAGCTGGTGAGAGGGGATTGAGAGATGGAGACAAAGAGAGAGAGAGAGAGAGAGAGAGAGAGAGAGAGAAAGGGTAAAGTGTGAGCACAAAACGACTGCCTGTTCACCTGCTGAAGGTGTGGGAACAATGCTATTGTTTCAGGGCAGAGTTGTCAGTGACTGTGATCCCCCCTCCTCTCCTTTTTCTCTCTCTTTCTTTCCCTCTTTCTTTCTCTCTTTCTCTCTCTCTCATCACCCCCCCCCCCCCCCCCCCCCCCCCCCCCCCGTCTTCTCCCTCCCATTTCATCACCACAGAGGGAAAAGCGATGGAGCATTTCGTCTGCCGGAGGTGAAAAGAACTCGTCGAGTGTAAGTAGAGGGGTTTCTGGCATAGAGAGACAGACAGAGAGAGAGAGAGAGAGAGAGAGAGAGAGAGAGAAAGGGTAAAGTGTGAGCACAGAGAGAGGGAGGAGATGGGGCTTTGGGGCAAGAAGGGAATAGAGGCAGAGGCAGAGATGGCAAAAGGGAATGGATAGACACGCAGTGGCAGCACAATCGCGTTAGCCTAGTCTCCCAGGGATAAAGTTGGGCTTAACTGCAGCATTACCCACACTCCTGCATTACAAAATGTTCCTTCGCCAGCGTTTAGCATGCAAATTGGCTCCCAGATTATGCCTTTTGTATTCATTTTACCAACTGTCAGGCTGTGACGCAGGGAGAATGATAATCAGGCAGATATTGCCCCCTAGCGCTTGGGCGACGCTCATCACACTGCAAGAGTGGAAGGGAGTGCTGTGGTACTGCAGATCAATGAACTGTCTGTGTGTGTGTGTGTGTGTGTGTGTGTGTGTGTGAGAGAGAGAGAGAGAGAGTGAGAGTGTGTGTCTCAGATGAAGAGATAGACAGGGTTTGAGGGTGTGAAAAACTCAAAGTGAATTACATGTGAGTACTTTTGACGAGGTGGTAAAAAGATAGGAAGGCGGGATTGTGGGGAAAGAGAGTAGAGAAAAGAAAATGAAAGAAGGTGAATGAGAGAGCTGAATTGTTCGGAGGAGATACAGAAGTGCTCTCTCCTCTAATGGATTACATATGTACAAACAGGCTCAATGATGTCGGGGTAATGGACATCACAGAATTTGCTCTCAAATACACTTTTCAAAGCACTTATCTTAGGATACATTGCCGAAACTTCTGTTGATATTCATCTTCTCTACAGCATGAATATTCAGCTTCATGGAGTCCAAAAGCCCTGCTGCAGCTGGGTCCATCATGTCTGTGAAAATCACCACGTGTAGTCTTTTTTTTTTGTCTCTCTATGTTTTGCTCCACCAAGATTCATCTTGGCTAGCAATCCCTCATGTCTTTTCCCAGCTCGTATCTGTGAAATCATTATCTCCACAAGATAACGAGTCGGATTTGAATAATGGCCCTTATCTGATGCATAATGCTACCTCTAATTCTGTTTTCGAGCTAATCCTCCAACATGTATTTTACATGCATGGTGGGCACATCTGCGGACCACATGCAGCAATCACAGACCCAGGTCTAGCAGGGTTCATGCTTTATCAGTTTATTTGAAAAGTTACTGATTGAGAGAGGTGGGAGATGAGTGAGGAAAGATATCATTTCTGTAGATAATAGAACAGGAGTAGTTATTTTTATTATTATTATTTTAAAGCGCAGGTAGGTATGGTGTTGCTGTTTAGTATTTGTGAGGTTAAATAACTTCTATGGAATGGCAGTGAGTGGTGGGCCTCTCCGTGTGAGACGTACGATCAGATTCAGCATCTGTGAGTGTATATTGTGTAAATATATTGTAAATGTATCCATCTCCAAATCTGTACACAGGTTAAAACTGTTCAAAGCAATGGTTTCCAGGTACTGCTTTTAAAGGAAACTTCTAGATTATTACAACTTGGGTCTTATTTCATAGTGCTCACCTAATTTAATTGTTGAAACAACATTGTGACTAAGCCCGACGTGGCAGCAATCATGAGCAGCCAGATAATCAGACAGGTTGTAAACAAGCCAACAGTTTAGTCTGATTATCTAAAGCCATTTACCTTGTGGTGAGTGTGTGCACATGACTGTGGTGCGAATGGTAGGTCAAAGTTGAAACTTGGAATCAGGAGTTGTATTCACTAACTATGGGGACCCAGGGCAAGTATTATCTGTGGGACCCTGGTTCCCCATCACCCCAGTTCCCCAATTTTGTTTGTATTTAAGAATATGCTTGGTGCATTGAAGTGTGATATTAAGAAATATGCTTTATTATGCTGTTTGTTTAATCTATACAAAAACTGAACTTCCTGGAGTCTTGGCTGCTTGCCTGCCAAGGAAGAGTCCAATAATGCTCATAGAATTGTCATTTTACACTTCAGGCAAGATTTATAATGTGTTAATTAGAGGTGCTGGTGGAAAGATTCTGTTACCATTCGATAGGCTAGTTGTTTCCCAAAGCTAACCAGCTGTATACTTAATGGACAATGGAATAGACAAATGGGACAAATCTCCTCATTTAATCTCCACCAGAAAGCAAATAAGCATGTTTCTGAAATGTTGAATTATTCCTTTAAGATGCTGAAATTTGTAGATGTACAATTTGTATGGTAAAAATGATGGAATAGGTAAAAGACTAATGCCCTTACCAATTCAGTTTATATTGTGCTTTAATGCATACTCCAACACAAGTTTGCAGTCAGTTGAATTACCACAGTACTTGCTGCACAGGCAATCAAGGGCCTATTGCTTGGGCTTATTGTTAATGCGGAAATTGGTATGTAAACTAGGGTGGATGTTGAAAACAGACAATTCAGGTAAAACTGTAATTAATCTTCTTTTTTGTCCTCCAAATACGCTTTGCTAACCTAGTTATTTGTTTAAACACAGTGTGATCATCTGATATAACTGTTTTTGTACCTGTTGCAGAGCTCCTCCATAATATTGCATCACTTGAGATTAAAATGATACAACCCATCTTATTTAAAGACTTTTGGCCCTATATTACACCTGGTGCAAAGCAGCGCAAAGCACAATGCAAGTGTCTTTGCTAGTTTCAGACCAACACAGTTGTCATTTTTCCCATCAAGCACCCACATTTTTTAAAACGCATTATCAAGATTGTACAACCCTTTTCAACCATGCGGCTCACACAGCAAAAATTAGCAAAAAGTGGATATTAAAAAGGCCCTAAAAGCACTTTAGACTATACACTTTGGACTATTACAACAGAGCTCTCTGTACCCTTTCCAGTTCCATGTGGCACCTTCAGTTGCACCTAACCTTTCCTTACACGGCCCTTTTCCTTGTCCTTCTTCTCCATTAGGACAAGTCAACCCCGGAGGACCAGAGCTCCTGGGACAGCTTCAAGACCATGACCCCCGAGCTGTCCATCGTGCCTGGGGAGCAGAAGGACCGGATGGAGCTGCACAATAAGAACTGGGACTCCTCCTCTGCTAACACACCTGACTCATCCGAGGGAGACTTCCAGACTGAAGTGTGAAGACACGCAGATGTACACACACTCACTTGAATACACACATTCTCATGCTGAGATAGAGTACAGATGCACACAGAGATACTGAACTTCTGAAAAGCTATACATAAGTACATGATTTCTGGCAAAGATCTCACACACACTGCTCCCCGTCTCCTGCAATGTGCTCTGTCGGATCCCATACTGTATTTGTTTACTTCTGCAGTGGACAGACGTGGAAAGAAGACTGTTCTACTCTATATTTTCACAAAGACTATTGAAAAGAAAGAACAGGGGCTTGACACGTCTGTGATTGAGAAAGATTTTTAAATGAACTTAAAAAAAAATAACCTATGAAAACTTATTTCTGAGAAAAATGTCTTGATTTTATTCTGGAGAAAAAAAGAAAATCTCTGTCAATTGTTTGATGATATGGGGGGGTAAAAAAAAAAAAGAAAAAGAAGAATATTTCTGCACCGTTCAGTTCTTTTTATAGCAAGGGGAGAAAAATCTCACTGAGGTTTCTCACACTGGTAGCTCCCCCTAGGCACCCTGCTTTCATTTATTTCCTTTTCCCTTCTAATGGATGATGACAGCGTTCAATCTCTCATTCTTTACTTTTTTTTCTTTTTCTTTTTCTTTTCATCATTTTGGATGGATAGGGGATGGGAAAGAGCTGCTCATTGATATGTGCCATCCTCTCTGCTTTTTTCAGGTTCCAGTTCAACAATCCCATCCATCCATTCCTCTCTTGTCCTCTGTGTCAACACTGTATTCCCCCTTTTTTTGTGTGTGTGTATTTTCTATGGTTTAGTTTAAAAAAAATGTCCTCCCCTATGGTTTGAAACTTTTAATGAAAAAATAATACGACTGAAACAAATAACTACCAACTGAGTTGTGTTCTATGGTTTAACTGTTCAAGAAGAAATGATTTATTTTCAGACTGGTTTGGAGTTTTTTTTTCATCATTATTTTTTCTTTTTTTCATTTCCAGTGAGGATTAACCCATGTGGAACTTAGAAAAAATGATTTGGGACACACATAGCACATAAATGTGAGCTTGCTTTCTGAGGTAATGTGTTATCCACCCATGAGGGAAAAGAAGGATAGTGATTGTCATGCAGATTCTTTTTTTCCCCAACTGCTTGGAGATAAAGGCCTTTAAAGATTGCTGCATTTGAATCCATTTCAGCCATCACCAATCACAGTGATGCCAGAAAAAGATAATGTCTCAGTCATTTTCAGCCCAAATGGAATCCGTGCTAGCTCTGCTTAGCATCTCTCAATGTAATCGCTTACAGTGAACTACTGATCAGTTCAGCGGCTAATTCTTTTCTTCTTTCCCCAACAACTTAAAATCACACCCTTTCTTTCATCTGCCGCCTCCTTCACTTTTCTTCTTGTCTGTTGCTCGTTCTGCCCACCTAGCGTCGTGCTCCCAGGAGGCATGAAATCTTGATTTTAGCAGTGAAGCCAGTTGTATAATTCCTTGTTCACATGGATCCCTCTCTTAGTGATTGTATCCTGCACTTGTGAGCGCAGCAGCTGCAGAAAGACATCCTGAAACAGAAAGACAGAAAGAGAGTCACACATAAGTCTACAAGGTGACTGACACACTGAAGAGGAAAAGAAAAATAGCCAATAGTGATGCTTCCTACTTGACATTCTACATCCATACTGCAGTCGCTACAAGAGGCCGACCAGTTTCCTGCTGTTGCTATGTTAGCACATCAGTCCTCCACACACAGACGAAAGATCGAATCAAAATCAAATAAAATCAAGTTTATTAATGTAGCACGTTTAAAACAACCAGAGTTGGCACCAAGGTGCTGTACAAATTTTAGGCACAAGATAAGTAAGTGAGTAAAGTGACATTGAATAACAACAGTGATTGGCAATGATGAAATACAAGGCAATATCAAAATATGTGCAAAAACAGAATAAAAGACCACATGACATTTGATTGAACACAGAAGGCTATTCCAAAGCTTTGGAGCTTTGACCTGATCTCCGTTACCCTCTAGCCCCAATCGTGGGATCAAGGCCTAGAGTTGGAGGAGGGCTAGGAGAAGTACTGAAATGTACAGTGGCGCAAGCCCATGTTTGATTTTAAAAGCAAGTAAATTAACGTTGAATCTGACTATGTTTTTGACAGAGAGAGCCATTGTAGGGATGCCAGTACTGGTGTAATGCTGTCTCTTTTTCTGGTACCAGCAAGGAGTCTCGCTGCAGCATTCTGCTCCAGCTGCAGGCCAGACCAAGACGACTGACCAATAGCTGGGTACAGAGAGCTGCAATAATCCAGCCCTGAGTAGATCAATGCCGTGGCACAGTCCTCATATTGTTAAGAGAGGTGGTGGACTTCAGTTTTGCTATTTTCCTCAGCTGAAGATAGCAACCTTTCACTACAGAGTTCATCTGTTTGTCAAATTTCAGTGCCAAGTGGCATGGGCATGATAGTGGCCCTGAGTCGACAGCTATACTCCCTCTGGTGTTGGGGGGCGGGCAAAAACAATCAACTCTGTCTTGTTGTCATTCAAATGAAGACAGTTTTTGCCATCTAGCATTTCACATCCTAGTGGCAATCAAGGGTGGATGTGATAGAGTTGCAATCCCCCAAATTCAATAGAAGGTATATTTTTGTGTCGTCAGCATAACAGTGAAAGATGGCATTGCACTTGCAGAAGATGGAGTCTGAAGACAGCATAGACAAAGCAAATAAAATGGGCCTTAAAATGGAACCTTAAGGTCGTCCACATGTGATGACGATAAGAGAGGAGGAGAAAGTCAAAATCTTAAAAGGGAAACACCTCTTTGTTAAGTAGGAGGCAAACAACTTGAGTGCAGTCCCTTGGATGCCAACCTGGTCCTTGAGATGGTTTAAAAGAATGCAATGATCAACCATGTCGAAAGCTGTGCTGCAGTCTAAAAGAATGACAATGGCACATTGTTAAGAGAGAACTAGATCATTTGAAAGGTAGACTCTGTGCCATGACAAGCTCTGACATTTGATTTGAATTTCTCCTAGATGTTATTATTGTCTAAATAAGAAGTTATTTGTAGATAACCTCTCCAGAACTTTGGACATGATTCATCATGGGAACTTGGAGATTAGACAGAAATTATTTCGTTCTGCTCTGTCAAGGTTTGTTCATAAAAAGTTGGGCTTGTTAATACAGGTTGGACTATTGCATTCTTTAAAACAGGACAGGACAGTTTGATTAGCAAGACTGCTATTTATAATGAGAGAAACTGAGGGCCCTAGAGTGTCCCATACTTCCTTTAAAAAGTATGATGGAACATATGTACATTGAAACTTTTGTGGCTTGATAACTTTTCTGTGTATGTTCAAAGCAGCTCTTTGGAGAAAGAGATGAGAGACAATTTAGCATGCGTGAGAGAAAATGACATCCAAGGAAAAAGATTCTAGAATATATAGCGAGAAAGCTAGAGGTGCAGCTTAAGAAGGGGGAGTGCTCAAAACAGTAATTATCCAGGGATGGTGATTTGTCCTGACATTTTCCAATGCAGCTCTCAAACCATCTGTTTAAAGATCCCTAATGTGGTAGTAGTGCAGCGCAGCGCAGATGGCGAGACAAGAGTGGGGCCCTTCTAACCTTTCAAGCTAATCAGCTGATAGGCAAACCTACAGCCCGCCTCCTCCCAGAGGAGCGAGACAGGTTCGGCCTTAAGTTTCCGAGTTGAGGTCACATTCACCTGACCTTCTGTGAAGCTCAGGGTCCAGATCTACCGTAGAGTGTGTCCAAACAGAAAGACGCAACGCTCCATTGGATACACAGTGTCAGTAAATGGGTCCTACTCTATAGCAGAAAGAAAACATATGAAACAGATTTGACCTTGACTCAGACAAATTAGATTTTTTTTTTTTTTTGTAAAACTAAACATTTAGAGAGAAAGCTCTATATTAATTCTCCACAAAGCCTTGTTCCCATGGTAACTTGCAAAAAGAAAGAAAGAAAGAGTGCACTATAGGATTTGCATTATAGGATTTCAGTGAGAATTTTCTTATTTTTCTCATTTTTCTCTCAGCCCTCATTGAGTTTTCAAGCTCACCTTCAAGAACGGTAAGTGGGATGCTGCTGACTGAAGTAGAGATGTTTGACTGATTTTTCGAATGTGCCACTGCTTCTAAAGATCATCTTGCAACTTGTTTGCTATGAGAGACTCTGATGTGACTAACACAAAATGATGCTGGTCAGGTGGTCAGGGTATGTCAATTATTTTTTCTTTTTTCTGTTAGCTGCCTGCCAAGCTCAGAAAAAAAATGAAACACTGATAAGCAAACCTGCAAGTTTATTCCATGTGGAAGCCAACGTCTATGCTCACCTTCACCTCCACCCTTCAGCCTTTGATGCTTAGGTGTTAACCGACTGCTACAACCATCCGACATTCTAGTTGATTTATTTCTGACAAACCCTCCCTTTCCTTTTCTCCCTCATTTTTGTTCTTTTTATACATAAGATTGTACAAAGTAGTCCTCTAATGTTTTCATAGTGTCTTTTTATATGAAAATAAATTTTCAAATTGATCTCAGTGTCTCATATGTGCATATGCGCTGCTTCAAGGGCATCTGTGGATGAGAACAACTGGGCTCTTTCTTGATTTGCAGTGTACTCACAATCCCATGTTTTCATAATATCACTCTGAGTATTGGGCATGACAAACTCTGTTACCCAGAAGCATTGAAGCTTAACTGTGACCAATCAGAGGCCCCGCTGGTCTGTCTGAAAATGTAAGAGGAACAGTTCTGTGGGTCTGAAGCTATGTTGCACTGGAATAACCGAAGGGGGAAATGTCAACTCAAAGTGATTATTTCATTAAAAATGTATAAACTTTGAGCGATATTTATGCTAATAACAATCCTCTTCCACAGTGGAATTTCCCAAAAATGCTTTTGTTATGTAACATGGTGAAAATAAGATGGGTGTGGATGGGTGGATGGGTTTTAATAGTCCAGTCAGTGAGGCTGCAATGAAGGAACAAGAGGGGGTGGCACAGTGCGCATGCCTCAGCTACTCTACATTTGCCCTCCAAGGGGCTTGTGGGTAATTCAGTGTGGATGAGTCTGCCCATGGAGCTGCCATCAGTCACCCTGGAGAAAGGCCACCAACTGGAACTTTCTCAAGGGAGTGAGAGGGATGAGAGAGAGGTCAGAGGAGGAAGAAAATAGAGAAGGCAGCCCCAAGGATGAAATGCATGGTGACAGAGTAAAAGCAAGGAAGGGACTTTCACATTACTTCTGGCAGTAGCATTGCAGTGATTAGAGTGCCTCTTGGTTATTTTTCCCTCAGGTTTGCGGGTAATTAAGTTGTGGTACTGGTGTGTCACAAGTGACCCTAGGACAGACCCTGCTGACAAATAACACAGGGAGACAAAGTGAGGAGTGGACAGACATGAGCTGAAAGAAGATATAACAAATCTCAACTTGACTCAGGCTGTGTCCACCAGGAACCTCCTGTCAGCACTGCCTTTTGCTTGATAGTTACAATGCAGACAGGGCACGCTAGTGTGTTGTTGACAGCCCTGGGAGATTAGCGTGTTTTAGAGCTCAGAACAGCAAGTCCTGAAAGTTTAATATAGATGAGTTACACAATAGAGCAATAGAGTTCCACTGTGTGTTTTGAAAAGTGACACAGCAGGAACAGGAAGCATTAGGCTTTTTATACTCCGTCAAATTGATAATCCACAACTAGACTATGTTTTTTTCTGTGTGTGTTTTGGCTACAGCTTCTGTAAAGAGCAGATATTGCTGTGGTGCTGTGTCTTGTTATTCCCAGGAAGGATTGCCCGCACTGTGACATCACCCCCTAAACAAACAAGCATGGGCTGTTCTACTGAGCCCTGCAAAACAGCGGGATTACACGATTTCAAATTAATGTATCAGATTAAATGATGGATTACCAACTGCAAGTTCCATTTTATCTGTGTCAATTGTTTTTGGGAATTTGATTAACGTCCCCTTAAGTTGAGCATCCTGCATCATTATGCAGTGATTTGTTAAGACCTTTATTGCTGTTTATATTTTTGCTCTCATGGTGCATTTTGCTATATAAGGGTGTGTTGCATCATATTACGACAACCTAATTCACACACAGAGAACCTGAGCCATGTGATGTTGTTAAAACTGGTTGGTCTCTGTGTGTATAGTGAAGCCGTATTGTGTACACTGCTCCGTGCAGTGGTATTGAAGGGAATTTGGAGGAAATAGGACACATGGTTGCAGGTGTTGCTGGTGTCCAACAGTATTTTTTTTTTTTTTTTTTGCCTCACAATCCCCTAAGAGGTTGATGTGGTCATGATTGGATGCAGTATAGATAAAACACACATGTGCATGCGAGCCCCCCAGGTGAAGCAACACACATTCCTGTAGCTGGTTACACACCAGCTCGCAAACAGGGATGTACTGCAAATTCTCAAATAATACCCAGGGCCTTACTTTAGCAGAGAAAACCGGGCTTTTATTTTGAACAGATTTACATTAGAGACAGGACTTTGTCTCTAATTTCCCCTGTTCTCCAGCTGATGCAAACTCAGAACATCCTCTGTGTTAACCTCAGTAAAATTTCCTCCACAGCACTAATTCCATCAGTACAGGAAGTGTTCTAATTACTGGCCTTTAATGTCAAAGAACATCAGGAAGTGTTGAATTTTAATGATAGCACTTTAAAATTGATCAGATGCACACCAAAGAAGGAACAATTGTATTCAATTAGCCTAAGAAAACATTATTTCCTTTAAAACAGAGAAACTCAGAACATCAGAGCAATGAGTATAACACGAGTCTGTTGTTGCACTGATGGAATTTGTGCCATGGAAAAGTGCATAACACTTAATTTACTATTTAAACTGTTGTTGTAGGCTGCAAGTAATTCCCTCAATGATTATTTTTTACCTTTCCTTATTAGTGGCTGGCCTTTATTTGTTCAAGCTGGGCCTCTCCCCTGGCTTTTAGTTGAATACCAGCTTTTATATGAGAGTTAACATGAAACAATGTTGGTTTTTAAATATTCAAAACCCCCAGCTTTGCAAATGTATTATGGAGACAGAAATGTATTCAAAGCTTTGTTTGCTAAGCCTTTAAGAGTCACATTTTGCTGGGAAACACCAAAAGCTTTCTTAAGCAAGGCATAGCTTCACTGTTGCATTGTTTCTGTTGGCACCTATTGTTTTTGTTTGTTTGTTTGTTTTTTTAATACAATTTATAAACAAAAGCAGAAAAAAATAATGGTCAAAGCCTCCGGCTATTTGAAGTGTGCAGTAAGTTAGATGTGTCAAGTGAGACCGAGGGGAGAGGGAAAGTGAGAAAGAGTGAGATTGACACGCAAAGTCAAAAAGCAAATAAAACAAACACTAGGAGGAGGAAAAACAAAAACACCCATGGAACATTGAGGAACCTGGGCGAAGTGACAGCGTGTGGTGGCTTGGGAATATCGCATACAGCAACCTGTGAGTGGAATTACATGTCTCACTTTGACACCGCAGAAAGGTGAATGTGTGCTGGATGGAGGAGGAATCCATCGCTCTAATGGTTGTAGCATGTCTCACTGTCCCTCCTCGGTGGCTGACAGATGGTTTTGTCCCACAGGCTCAGGTGCCATGCTGCTCAGGGTGGACGCTGAGAAAACAGCAGACAGACAGATTAGAGGGGAGGATGGAGTGGACGAGGCCACCGTGAATGAGAGTGCTGAAGAAAGTAGAACTCTGGCGCTGGGAATGGCTCTGTGAAGTTTTTCTTGAGTATATAATGCAGAGTAGAGGATCACAATGTAAATTGAGTCATCTTAAACTTCTGAACCAAGTGAAAGCCATTAATAACACTTTTGGAGAAGTCTCTTTTTTTCTGATGTTTGACTAAACAGCTTATTTTCATCTGTGCTGTTATGGATCAGATCCCTGAATTCTTTATGATGCCAATATTTCGGCTTTGGCTCCGTTCTTTGGCGCTGATGGCACAGCCAGGCTGCTCCTTTGGGACTGCCTTTCCACAAAGGTGTTAGATGGCTGTCCATGTGTAATGCCCTTGCTGTCCCTCATCCAAATTCTGGCCTCGCTAATCCATTGAGTGTCTCAGTCCTCATCATACAGGCCGGGATAAAACACAAGTGGTCTTTGACACTTTGAGGGTGATTTATTCAGAGCTGAGGTAAAGGACTCATTGAAGCTTCTTTTGGCTCCACCAAGCTCTCTCCACAAAGCACTCTTCACATATCATGGCAGCCTACATTTAACCAGAATGAATTGCCTCTCCACACTGCCAAGGGCTTCTCGAAACACTGGCATAATTTAGTGGTAGGCTTAGGCTAATGCAATCCACCACAGCCTCTCTCTCCTCATGCAGAGAGATCCGCAAATGCAACGGCTGGGAACTTGCTAGATGTTTAACAACGACTTAGCCCTTTCAAATCTTACTGCAAGGCAAGAGAAACCAAGAACAGAGAAGGACACTGTGCAGGCGGATTCCTCCAGGCTGTTTGTCAGAGGACAGGGTGTAGGAGATACGCTGACAGGGACAGGGAGGTGAGGAGTCATGATGTGCCCCACACACACGTCTGCTTGCAGGGGTAACGAGACAGCCCAGCCGGCCTCTCGAACTCCAACTGTCCAATAGCGGTCACTAGTGAGGAGTCCAAATGAGGGCACACACACCCCCGTGCCTCCCACATGCACTTTAGTCATTCTTTTCAGATGTGTGTGCAGGTGTGTTTGTGTGTGTGTGTTGGAGGTGGATGCTCCGCTGGCTGAGGTGTCCTGACATTCATTTGAGCTGGACTGAGAGCCAAGGAGTGGTTCTTAAAGGAGAAGCATAGCATTTGGGAAATGTGTTTGCTTTCATTCTGAGAATAAGATCAACAGATTGTATGGAGCTGTTGTTATGTTTGACATATTTAGCCTAGCTTTGCATAAAAACTGAAAGCAAGGGGAAATAGTTAGGCTGGAGGCTAAAGGCTAACACTGTCTCATTTAGATGCATCTGATTGTTTTTTTTTTACCTAAACATGGACAGAGCCCAATGGTGATTTCCGGGGGGGGGGGGGGGGGGGGGGGGGGGGGATGGCGGCCTAACTTCCATGTTGTGTGGCACTCACAGGAAAGTAAAACATCCATTGTCAAGTCAAGTGAGCAAAGCAGCCGGGAGCACCTTTGCAATCATGCGCCATAGAGGTATACTGAACTACATGTGAATATACTGACTGAAGTATCCAATTTGAGACACAGCATTTGAAAAGCAATTATGTCAGAGGAAACACAACAACCACCAGAGTGCTGAGCATTACATATAAGAAAAGGGTGAGCTCAGCAGAGGGTCAACAGAAAAAGAAGTGGAGGCGTCAGACAAGAATAAATCTTGTCCGACAATAACACAATGGAAAGAAGACTGAGGGACTCAACCTTGACAGCTCATCATTGACTTCTGTTGCATTTGTTACAATGTTGAAGTGGCAGTTTTGTGTGGGGGTTGTATTTTTCTCTTATTATAGTCTGTGGCTGTAGTTCACTACTCTAATGTTAGAAGGGTGACCTTTACACAAACTATGTCAGTATAACCACTAATAGTAACTGCACATCCTTGCCAGCTGCATCCCAGTTGCCCACAGCCACTCGCTACATGAGTACCAGCCATCACACTGTATGTTTTTTTTTTAGGTTCAGATGTTTTTGGTCACAGTAATCAGATCAGACAAGTGATGTCACAACAGGAAAACAAGAGGTTTTCTCACCTCACTTGAAGACATGTTTCCTATATCCTCCAGTCTTATGTCAAAGTCTGGTTAAATGGTTCTTTCCCTCCCGTTACACTTGGACGGGGACGTTCGCCGCTCAGTTATAAACAGAATTAAATGCACCAGGCGTCCCGTGATTACCACTTCAGCCACTTTTCAGAAAAGCTGCTTTGTCTCCTTTTAAGATTCAGAGCTATTTTCTAAACAGACATCCAGAGTTCCGTTCTCATTATAACTGTTACTGGAACTATATAACTATTTGTATAAAGTCAGTGTTGTAAGAAAATAATTGATATTATTTTGTTTCATCACACAACACAATCTAGGCTATGCCAGTATGATTGCTGTAGTGATGACAATAACAGAAAAAAAAATTCATATCTATTATAGTTCGTGTTCACAGTATAATCACACATATGCATATCCAGCCTTGTTCAAGAGACAAACAAAATGCAGAGCAACTAATGAAAAGCTCCATACTTCTGCTAGTGCCTTAAACTCCACAGGGTACCTTTAAGTTCAGTGGCACAGCAACGAATTATTTGAGTTAGAGAAGTTTTAGTTTATTGATGAATGAGTTGATGATATAGCATTTCAGCAATAAGTGATTTCTGAGGCTTTCAAGCGCAAGAAATTGAAAAAATTATATAATTTGTTTTGACATTCTGTATTTGCTGCAGTCCTCCTGGAACTTGGAAAAGGTATTTTGAAACATTGTATTGAGTGTATTGAGGCAGTCCATGAATGTGTGTGTGTGTGTGTGTGTGTGTGTATGTGTATGTAATTTCATGCTGCAATCATGCTTGCTCAGGATATCTTACCTGTGCTTCCCTCTCTTTGCATTCGTGCAAATATCTGAGCACATGGCCCCTCTTCCTGGCCTTCAAACAAAGCTACTGGGAAGCAAATATACCACATAAATACTATCACCAACATACAGACAACATATGCTGGATGCCTCAATCTCACTTCACCTCCTTTTCATCCCTCTATTCTCCTAGATAGGGCTCGGAGCCTTGAAGAGTGGCCTCAGATAAAAGCAGGATGTGTTCAGGGACCCTGTCTCACCCCTGGGGGAGTGGAAATATTATTTGATCCCACTCAAAAAGCCTCTCTGTGCCAAGTCAAGCCAACCCACGGCAATACAGGAATAGATTCCTCCATCTCCTTCCCTGTCTTCCCAGCTGGGAAAATTGGTTTTGATTTGCAATGCGCACACATCTTTGCACGCTGCTGTTATGATGCGCACCACAGTCATTACATCACAAATGTGAACATGTGTATTGACTCATCTGTAAAATGTCTGTGCATGTGTGTAAAATTTAATGTGTGATGAAACACCTTACTCATTTTTATTAATTTAAATCAATTTGTGGTGTTCTTCACGAGGACAACCAATTTTTTTGGCATAAAAAAACAGTATAAATTATCCGCAAGGTATTTACATTTGCTATACTGTGTATTATTTGACACAATGTCCCTTCAGTGAACACTCCAGTTCCAGCTGAGTCAGCTCTAATGTTCAAAATGTCAACTCAAAGTAAGTATCAGATTTGTTAATTGATAGATATATATATTGTATATTATATATGTATATATATATATATATATATATATATATATATATATATATATATATATATACAAATGTCATTTTAGCAGCACTATACAGTCTTCTTATTTGCCTCACTAGAGAATATTTCCATGTTCCACCATGACATTAAGATCTAAATTATGTGCCTCTTTCCTCACCCTTTGTGTATTACAGATGAAGCACTGCAAGAAAAACATGCATTAGCACCATCTGAACAAAGTCTTTACTTTTAAAAGTGACCCTGAACATCTTCGTCTTAAAACTCTTACATTCATAGTAATTGCATGAAATGTTATAAAAAATGAACAAGAGTAAGAAAAAAAAAGTAAGTAAATCTTTCCTACATTATCATCCAATTCAAGCAAGCACCTTCATAAAATGTGACACAAAGCACCTGTACTGACATTCGTTTGTACAGAAGTGATTAGTGTTGTGATTAATGCACAGGATCTGTTCTTATTAGACTCTGCTCCCTCACCAAAGGAAACTTGTTCCAACAACCTCATTAATCTTTAAAGAATTAAAGAAAAGCACACTGTTTAAGTCCAAAAACTATGCTGAAAGGAGGACACACTGCATGCGATTTGCCACTGATCATGTTGCAGGTTTAGAATGTACTGTTATGTCTTGAGTTCAGTAATGCAAACTTTTCAAAACAGCTTTCTCTATAAATTCAGCAACATCCTTCAAGTACTGAGGTAAGAGCATAACTGAGCTGTCCATCCACTACAATACAGTCTAATGAAAGCAGAATGAGAGCAGTCTTCCTTTCAGCTATCTAAATAAAAAAACAGCTGACCTGCAGCTGTATTACAGCAGTACTCCATCAAATTAGCATTGCGCTCCTATAACAAGTCGGACTCATGATGCAGCAGAAGCAGAGGTTTTATATCCAGTGCATTCCTCTTCCAAAATCTGCTGCCTACATTACCCACAATGCAAAGCGATATAGGTCCCTTTTATTGAACTATTTCAATTAAAGTATTAAAATGCTGCCAGTTATTAAATGATCTAAATGATCTTAAAGCTGTGTCAGTTCATTTACTGGTCAAAAGGGGGCAGAAATAACTCCAAAAACAGGGTGACAGACACATACTTGCCTTTGAAGGTTATTATGAAGAAGTTGGTAAGTAACCAGTCAGTGTTTGCAATTGTCAGTAATGTTCCACCGGCTAAATGTCAGCATTTCACGTGCCGGGCACCTCATAAAGCAATCAGCCTATATGCATATGCCACTTAATTAGTTGCCTGGAATAATCTGCTGTAGACAAGATTTTTTTTCTCTAACCTGCAGATGCTAGTCAAACTGGAATCAGTTTTTAATTCTTGTCCAAGTTCTTCATGTAAAGAGGGTCACCTGGAAAAGGAGAACTTGGTTACTGGACCAATAAGGAAGCTGAAAGAGGTATGAGTACATACCAGATATGCTTCTGCATGAATACACTTTATCTCTCACCTGTAGGGAAATAAAGCCATCAGTTAAGTATAGACACTTCAGAATTTGGGTGCCACATATCTAATCTAAACAACGTTAAGGTTTAAAATCCAGACTTGACCTTGAACCTTTCCATAGCTGTTCTGGAGCTTTTAACCATATCACACAGTCCTCATCCGCAGATTTAAGTTTACTGAATTGCTATGGACCTGTAAATGTTCAACTTGTCACTTCTTCTCACACATGTTGACTCAACTGTTAAGAGGTGGAATGGTTGAAAGCTCCAGAAAAGCCTCTTAATGAACCTGTGGACTGTCAAGTCTGCAACAGTGGTTTTACTGGTATGAAATGAATTTATATTTGTATTTGTGGACAAATGAACACAAGTTATTCATATTGTATGTTAACCTTGCAGCGCATGTCACTGCAGATAATACCTAACATGTAATTTATCATTTGCAATATTCATTGTTTATTAGGGAGAGGCCCAGCGCCAAGGGTCTGCTGCCACAGTGATTTACAGTGTGCCGGGGTGCAGAGTGCTGAGGAGGAGCCCAGACAATGCAACACTCAAGCACAAACTAAGGTAAGATTTCAATCACTAATCATTGAGATTAACCAGTCAAACAATTATGTCTTTACAATCATTGACAGAACCAAACAAACCTACATACTGAACACAGGACAGATGAAATATTCCATCTGCCATTTATGTCAGTTGCTGTTGCTCCTCCTAACGTCCTGTCCCTGCTCTTGGCTCCATGTTGCAAGTCCTGCAGCAGCTGGTGGTGGTCCTGCTTCATCAGCAACTCTTTTCAAGCAGAAACTGGAGCTCGAAATTAGTTTATTAAGGAAACACAATAGGCTCCTCAAAGTACATGAGAGGTGCTACTCTCAGAACAGAAGATGTTTGAAATAAGATAACCTCCTGCGTTAAAGAACTCTATTACAACAACATGTGTTTTAACTGGTTTCTGTTGATACAAGCTATTGCAGGCTAAATGGACTGCACTTACATAGAGCTTTTCTAGTCTTATCGACCACTCAAAGAGCTTTGCAATACTTGACACATTCACACATTCACACATATGCTGACTGAACAGTCATCAGGGGCAGTTCAGGGCTCAGTATCTTGCCAAAGGACACTATAACATGCAGACTGGAGGAGACAGGGATCGAACCACCGCCCTGATAAGTGCACGACCTGCTCTACCTCCTGAGCCGCAGCCCACTAACTTCTTTATAGACAATCTGAACTGTTCTGAACTGAAAGGGTATGTTAGTGTATGTTGCTGAAGTCATATCGTACCGGTGAAGGTGAACACACAGCCATCAACCATAAATGCAGAGTTGAAAGTGTCAAAAAAGATCTGTAATGCATATTAAATACACAGATTTGCTGCTACTGTTGTCTCTAGGCTAGTAACTAACTAACTAACTTTTCACTATATACTTAGTTAAGCTGTTGGGAATGAAGAGTAGCCAACAAATGCAACATTAACATGTAACCTTTTAGAGTATTGTACAATTAGGATGATGTATTCAGTACCCAGACACTACATATTTGTTGGAACTATTGTCCCCAGCGCTGCACACCAGCCAGCTGTTCATGCTTTCCATGCCAATGTCAGCAGGGACACCGCCCTGCCTCTGCCACACCAGGATGATCATCAGGTTCCTTTGAAAGTCAAAACCAAAGAGGAGTGTCTCACTCTTCTGCACTAGAGGAACCAATTAGGCACTTCTCTGTAAGATGGAGCCCAGCGGGTTGTTGTAACATTTGGGCTCCCAGCAGGTCCGTAGAGTTTGCATGTACAATAGGCTGTTACGAATCAGATTAGCTCATTTAACAGGCCACTTACTGTATGATGCCACAGCTTTCTTTAACCGGCCAAAAACCTTCATGTCTGAAAATGAAATGTTACAAATGAACTGATTCTTACTGTACAAGTAAATCCACACTGCTCTCTAAGTGATACCGCCACTGTCCTTGAGCTATTACATTGATGAAAGGCATTATTTTATAAACTGCCTATGTAGTAGGATGTTCCAAAATAACATTGCCCACTTAAATTTTAATGTGAAACTCTCTGCTCACTCAGCATAATTGCTACCTCATGACTAGAAATTCAGCAGCTTTTAACAACCTCATCCAGTTATATGACTCTAAGACAAGTTCACTGCTGCAACAATGTGCTACTATACAGTATATAAGACAGAGCAGGACATTTTTACCAAGTGTTAAACATCCTTTTATAGATTCCCCATAATTAGATATCAACTCACATTTATTTGGCCTTACATTTATATTCACATTTACTCTCACGACAGTGTCTTATTTTGTTTTTGTTTTTAAGAAGGGGTTATAAAACTCACCCTATATATGGAGAAGAACTTAATTACATTAATTGCAGTCATTACAGTGTGCTTAGTTTAGTTGAATGGACAGCAAATTAATTTAAGAATATTTACAGTATTTCTTTTTGTATTTATTTCTCTTCAGTTGTTGATATGTACATTTCCAAACAGAAAGTGACACTGTAATATTGCTTTGTTGTCACTATTTCCTACTTCCAAAATCACATTTTCTTAGCATGACATCAAAAGTAACTGGTTGTAAAATTCAAATATTGATAAAATGACTTTTTTGCTTAGTTTGTAAGTTTTATTTTTGAACAAATTCGTTGTTCTTTAATGCACAGTTTCATTTTAAGCTTTTTTAAAATCAGAAATTACATTTCATAGTACACACATGAACTGCTAGTAGGCTACCTTTAGGTTTCCCACGAGGGTTGCCATAATACAGGATTGTCCCATATTTGAAGATAAAATGCTGCATCCTGTACTGAATCAATATGGGACACGATTCGTCACATATCCCATGCTGTGAATAATGTAACGTCAAGTAAAACCGAACTAGTTTACAGAAAGTTAAATATTGTAAATATCTGAAAACTTTGCTGTCAAGTTGTTGTTGGTATATTTTTATGGTCTCTTATATGATTTAATTATTTTGAAATCCAATTATTTTAATTTTTTTTAGGAAGGATAGATAGAGATAGAGAGAGAACAATGGAGAGATAGATAAAATTAGACAGATAGATTATCTAGATAGATAGATAGATAGATAGCTAGATAATCTATGAAATGTTACTGACCCCCTTACCACTCACTCCCCACACCTGTATCCATCCACCCTATCTATCTATGTGTCTATTAATTTTTTTTTGAGGAAGGGTGGATGGATACAGGTGTGGGGAGTGAGTGGTAAAGGGGTCAGGGGAGGGGTTAAAGGTGTAAGAGGGTGGGAAGTTGGGATAAGGGGATGGTTGACAGGGTTGAGGGAGAGGAGGAATGGGAGATGCGGGTGGCAGAGGTTAGGAGGATTAATTAAATTCAGGGAGAAACCCAACAGTCCCACAAAGAGCAAGCACTTGGCAACAGTGTGGAGGAAAAACTCCCTTTTAACAGGAAGAAACCTCCAGCAGAACCGGACTCAGGGTGGGTGGCCATCTGCTTTGACCGGTTGGGTTTGAGAGGAGAAGGAGGGAGTGGGAGGTAGGGGGAAGAGAGAGAGGCTACATCCACACTACTACGTTTTCCTTTGAAAACAGCATTTTCAAATGAAAGTGATCTCCATCCAGACGAGCGTTTTAGCTCCGTATCAGAAACGATCTGCGTCCATACTACCACACTTGAAAACGCATACATGTGTGACTATTCACGGACACAGGGCTTGCATGAGCCAGTGAAACCAGGAAATCAATTGTCTACTGTCAGGTTTACTCAATGGATTAATTGCAGAAAATACTACAAAACGCGGAAAGCAAAGGCAGCTGTAGCATTAACATACAGGATTTCAATGAAGAGCAGCTGCTAGCACAGATAACAAGATGAGTAAGACTTGTAATTCATGTTTTCACATCTGGGAACTGAGGCTGATATGAGCCAATCAGGGCGCGACCTGGTGTGTCTACATCATTGTTTCCATAGGTCTCCGTTTTTGTCCATCCATACCTAAATGCAACTCCGGAGTTTTCAAACTGAAATGGAGCCAGCAGTGTTTCCATAACGCTCCATTTTCAGAGCTTGAAAACGCCGGAGTAGTGTGGACAGGAGGCAAAAACATAGCAGAAGTGATGCGTTTTAAAATGAAAACCTAGCAGTGTGGACGTAACCAGAGGGAGAAAAGAGACCCGGAACAGCTGTGTGTAATAATAATAATGGGAGTGGAGGGGTAGTAGGGGGGAAAAGGGATGGATTGGTGTGGGGGCATTAGGAAGGGGGATGGGGGGGCTTGAAGGGAAAAGGGTCTTACCCCTCTCTTCCTCCTTTATCTTTATCCTGTTCCTTCTTCTCTTTCCTCTCCCTCTTCTTCTTCTTTTTTCTCTCCTCTTTCTCTTTCTTCTCCTGCTCCTCCTTCTCTTTCTTCCTTTCCCTCTGCAGCCAGCTCCTTGTTTTCCCTCTTTGAGTCCAGAAGGGCTCGTCCGAGGGCGTGTAGCATTTTGTGTGGAAGGCGTCCCTGTCGCTGATCAGCATCTTCAGGCTGCACTTGTCTACGTGACTGAAAGACACAAATACACATTCAACAGGTAACGGTCCCATCCTTACTTTGGTTACACATAAAGAAGAAAGACAGGGGGTCTTTCATCTTTATACATTTATCATTATACATATTATATATATAATTTTCATGAAACCAGATCAACCTTCACCCATCATTTCATTATCTCTCCCCGTTAAAATTCCTAAAGCATCAACTGTAGTCATCACATGAAATATATCTATACCTGCAAAAGGCTGTAACTCACTCAAAACCTTTAATGCATGTGTCAAAATTAAATGCGCCTCAACCAGAGCGTAGCTACCAACCAAATGAAGTTCCTCTCTATCACTGATTTAGCTACAAATACATTTAAATACTGATTCTGTGTTTCACTTAAATACCTCAGTATAGTAAAGTGAAATATCCTTAACAAACTGCATAGTGTCCATTAAAACTCATGTCATGCAAACTACAGTAATACAGGGAAAGCAAAAGGCACTTACTAATATGGTGTGGTTTATTGAAAATCCATCCCCTCTCCAGAAAATGAAATTGTAATTGTGTTTGTTGAAGCTTTAGATAAAATATGAAGATAGGAAAGCTGGCCTAAATAATGTAACACTAATAAAAAAGTTTCTCTGAGTATCTCCTGCTGAGAAAATCTTACCTCGCCTTTTGAGTTGGCACTTTTCTCCATCTTGGCTGAACACAGATAGTGCTGCAGTGGTGGAGTTGTAGTAGAAGTTGGAATAACTTTACTTGCGTTTGATGTGTAGTCCTTTCTGTCGTGTGTGTGTTTCCTCTGTGAGATATTTCCCTGTTGGAGATCTGGTTGGAACCAACCAGAGTTCTCTTGGCTCTGATCCAGAACAAAATTCAGTATGACATCATAACAGGGTTTAGAATGTGATGAGAACGCAGGGTTGGCAATCAAAAGAAAAAAAAAAAAAAAAAACTCAGGGTTGGCTTCATCATGTGGCATGACATGTGACATATATGATTTCCAATGGAAACATTACAAATACAAAAAGCACAACTACACCTATCACCCAACATGGATCATATACTATCACTTAAGGCCTTTTTAAACAATATTATAGAATCAAATATTTGTCCTCACAAATACAAACACATCAATGCTCTTATTTTTAATAATTTTTTTAATTGAATTTTTCTTTCTGAAGTTTCATACACTTTAGTTTCTGTTTTCCAAAAAGAGTATACATTTATAACTAGCAGTCTATGTCTGAGTCCCTTAAAAGACGATACTAGTCAACCCCTCTGAGATCCGGATACTAGACCCTTAGGCCGCCTTTTTAAATGAATCAGTTTGTCTGAAAAACATAAGAAAAGATATGAAAACTATATACTAAAGTAGTAAAACTTCATAATTTCCACAGGCCAAGATCACATCTTGACATGTCTTTTTTTGTCTCACAATCTAATATAAGAAGATATTCTGTTTACTATCTGAGTATGGGCCAGGGCTATATGCTATACATTTGGTAGTTTAGTTATTCACAGCATTTAGGAGCCACCACAAGGACCACTTGTTCAGAAGTATGGATGGGTGCACGGACAGACAGACTGATATCATCAGACAAACTTTAAAATGTAGTACAACAAAATATTTAATTACGATTTGTGGTGTATAATTGTCTCTGCAAATGAAAGTAATGCTCAAATAGCTAGTATTCCACACAGCCAAAGGAGAGAGAAGGGGGAATGGGAGATAAGTCAGAGGAGGTGTGCAGTGGATTAGGAGCAGTGGTATGAGGGGGAAGCTGTTGAATTATCATATACACATATGAAACCATACTCATTTACATACTATATTGAAAACCTCAGACATACAAGTGAAAAGGTTTTACATACACCACTGAAACCCTCTCACACATACTAGTAAAATGTTCTCATATACACAGCTGATCAATCACACTCATGAAGATGTGTGTACTTAGTAAAATTAAATTAAATTAAATTAATAAAAATAGTTTCTGAGGGTAATGAGTTTTCCGTATGTGGTTCACACTACAGGAAAATCAACACAGATTCACACGGAATCACAGATAATTAAATGAAAGTTGAAGATAAAAATAGAGAAAATGGAATACTAAGGTATCTGGTGTTATTCCATTGAATGCAGCTCACTCTGTGAAGTTAGAGGATATCACTGGTCGCTGCCTTTGTCTCCAAGTGCACACTTGTTCTTTGTTTTTAAATAGCTAATAACACCCATGAGAAATTTGAAATCACCAATTTACTTTTCACAGTAAGAAGCTTCTGCTGCCAAATATTACACCTGCTGGACATTTGCCCCATCTCCCTGATTTGATGGACACCCACTGTTTTTCAAAATTGCATTTAAAACAGCTTGCAGAGCCAGGTGCTAGTTCAATATACCTAATCTGTCATTTGAATCTACAGTATATGTGTATTGCCGAAGGTGAAGACACTACAAGTGGCTCCATTATTCTACAATGTAATGTGAGAATGCAAAGCTTTTTAAAGCCATGATTGCAGTATGATTCTGGATGGCGATATCAGCTTTTTGCCCGGTCGGTCAATCACTTTGATACAGACATAAATATCTAAACCACTATTGAACAGATGGCCATGAAATTTGGTACAGAAATGTATGATTCCCAGGGCATGAATCTTAATCTAATGACTGTGACGATCCGCTGACCTGTCCTTTAGTGCTACCAGCAGGTTTACAATTGTGGTTTTGAGTGAAATATCATCTTAACTGCTGGATGTATTTCCATGAAGGATGAACTGTAATACAGTGAAATACACAACAATATGGTGATGCCCTGAGTTTTCATGCAGCGCCATTTTCAGGTCAAAATGTCTACCATATAATTAACAGATGTTACCATGCTAACACATATATATAGATGGTAACCATGGTAAGCATCATACCTGCTAAACATTAGCATGTTTGCATTGTCATTGTGAGCATGTTAGCATCTTCTTAGCAAAACACGACAGCCTCACAAGCTGTAGACTCTTAAGCAGGCTTTTTTATATGCCTTCAGAAGTGCTTGTCAGATGGTCGGTTAGCTTCGGAAAGCTCCCTAAATCACTGTAAATCCAAAAAAGGATTTAATATGCCAGAAAAAAATAAATCTTTCAAAATATCTACAGAAATTTAATTTTAGATGCACAAAAGTATTTTAAAGTGAAACCACCATTATTTATTCTTGGAAAAGAAGTTTTACATCTCTTTTCTGGACATCACCACTTGTGTCATAAGTACTAAATGACAGAAACATGGTTTCACGACTTAGGGCATTTTCACACCTGATCTGGTCTGATTCAGTTGATGAATTTGTATAATGTAATATGTACATGACTGTGACATCCTGTGCAACATGGTCAGCTTCAGAAGTGAAATTATTTTTCTTCAAAGCTCAAATATGTTTCTGGGCAATTTACCTATATACTATCTGACACGAGAACGCAGATTTGCTGCAGTACATTGTTATAATGCCGTACAGATTCTGACTCCTCTTGGACGTGCTGCTGTAAGACCTTTGAGAAGGATGGAGCTAATGTTGACGAAGTGCAATGACATGCTAACAATCATGTCTCGCTGTCTAGCTCAAACTTCCCCTGCTAGTGGGATCATGTCGAGTTCAGAACTCTTTCATACCAAAAACAAATCTAGACTTTGTTTGGGACCAGACCAAGGCCACATCCTCGACAGGGACTCGGTGCAATTGTTTTAGTCTGCACCTGAGTGTGATTACCGTTTGCACACCTGCCGAAACAAATCGCACCGAGGGGGAAAATGAATCAGAGTTCAATTTAACTAAAAAGCACAGGTGTGAAAGCACACTTACACCAAGTAATTACCAAAGATGAACAAAAAAAGGTGTACCTTGATGCCCAGATCCAAACCTGAAGCACAAAATTCAGAATCTTACAGTACAAGATGATTATGTGTATTACCACATGTATTAACAACTTAGATGAATTTTCTCAGTTTAATCTAGGTTTTATTTTATACGTTGTTATGTGCTCTTCTGTTATGTTTACAATTCAGACAGGCACATACGGCCTGGTTGCCCTCCAGACCCGTATGATATGTTGTGTGATCTATGGGTGGTCTGTGGTGCCTCGTGTAGGTCATAAGAAGCAATATAATGCTTTAGAGGCCACTGAATGATGCCTCTTTATAACATGTGCCGTGACAGGTCAATGACACAGTGATTTATCCCAGGGGGCCAGGGAGCGAAGCCAGTGGACAACATTATGACAGCACGTTTAAACGCCCCTGAACTGCCAAATCCACAATGCTGTAAAAGTACATAACACATTTAAATGTTCTGTCTGTCTGGCTTCTGCCTCACTGTTTGTTAATCGGCCTGGCTTCATGTTCGTTACCTTGACAACACTTACTTTCCTCTCCTTCCCCATCAAAGTCTCCCTCGACGCGCAGTGCACTGGGAGGTTTACTGGATGGTCTTGTTACAAACGTGGGATTGAATTTGTTACAAATACATCTCACGTCTCCCCAGTGGCATATTAATGCTTAAGTTGTCCCTCAGGTCAGTGAGCTATAAACACTCATAAATGTTATGAGGCGCTTCAGCCATAAACCCTAGAAAGACCAATGGATTTGAGGGATTTCAAAGACCAAAACATGAAAGCAGCTGTCGAGGGTCACTGTTTTTTCAGTTATTTACTATACATTTCGTATCTATCCTTCCTGCATTTGCATTCAAATTTCTTATCAGCACCCTCCGTCTTTCGTCTCTCACAGTGTGCCTTTCCTCACCATCTCCCCTCTAAAATACTTTCCTTCCCGTCTGCCTTTGTAGTGTCTGCCAGCGCACTCTGTGGTTAGGGGGCTGTTGTTTTCGCAAGTAGGGGAAGGGCACGTCTTGTAAATGGACATGTCATGTGGAGCAATGCCCAGTCAGTTGCACTGGAGAGAGCCCTGGGGCCTAGAGTAGAGCAGCCAGGCAGACATAGAGAAAGGGGAACTATCTTTGGCCAGGCAAGTCAGGATGCTCCATGGGCCAAGCACGGAAAAGACGGGCAGACAGAAAAAGGGATGGAGAGAGGACAGAAAAAGGAGTCGGGTGGCAGGGTGATGTCGACGGTGCTGGCAAACAGATATACTCTGCTGCATTAAAAAAGGGGGAGGTGGTGGACAATGAACCGTAGGAAAGCATATGCCATACGTGTAGCTTGTAAAATTACATTTGGGTAGATAGGTTAAAAAGATAAAACAACATACTTCATTTGAAACAACATATTTTTGATTGATAATTAAATCCTTTTCATATTGACAAATACCCTCAAGTACTTCTCCGGTTTTTTTGGCTTTTCAACATATTTCTTATTTCTCATGTTTATTTAAACTTTTCTTTTTTCTAAACATTTTGCCAGAGTGTTGTTATATCTGATAACCATAACCAAAGCTATGTTTTACCACACATAATTTAAGCAACATAGTTTGTTCAACAAGGCTGAACAGTTAATTGAAATATTATTGAAATACGCAATAGCCAAGTGCAATATTCAAATATTTCAGTGAAAATGAAATGCAAAAAAGAACTGAAATATCACAGTCACATTATCTGCCAAAATAATCGCAATAACATCTTCAATAGTCAAATAAAAATGTAGGTTCATAGAGTACAGTGCGGTGGAAATTTTCCAGTTAGCCAGTCAGTATTTAGTACATGTTGTCTTGTGCATGACAGAATGACCAGTGTAGTGCAGGTGTAATAGAGATGTTGGCATTGTCAGTGGCAAGGTCTGCCATTGTCCGACTGATACGAGTGCACATAGGTGCACATCATTTGTGACCAATCACATGTCACAAAATGAAGTAATCCAGTAATGAAGAGGAATAGCATTTGCACCAGTACGTGTCACTTCAAACAGAACTCTGGGTCTCTGGAACTGACATCTCACAAGCTATAATGTGAAAGTTTGGGCATGAATGATGTTTTGGTTAAAAAAAAAAAGTTATGGAAAGATTGTGGTCATGGTGAAATGAAAACAATATTGACTGCTCGCAGGAAACAGGATGCAAACAGCAGTCTCCTGGGTTAAAGTCACACGCTTTGTTGAGCAAACCATTCATGCTGACTTCTTCCCTCAGAGATGTTGTGGCACAACGGCAGCTTCTGCCATTGATCGTGAAAGACATGAGTTATAATTCACATGGCTACAAAAGGTCATTCTTAGGTTAACATAAATATAAAGTACTCTGTTCAGGCATTTTAACAAATAACTAATTCTGCCCTTTTCCTGTGAGGACAGTCTCATTTAATCTTAATAAACTAAGATGTTCTGCTTTATGTAGCACAACAAAGAATATAAAAAAGGTGTTGGGGGGAATAAAACGAGAGAGGGTACATCAAGATAGAAGCAAAGGGCAACTGAGGTGAAGAACAGGCAAGGCATCCAAGGAGCGCAGAGCGAAATCAGCCAAGTGTATCACTTTAATGAAGTATCATGACTCCCTCGCTGTTCATCTGTCCTCCTCCTCCTCCCCCCAACTCTCCCTTGAAGCTGCGGTGTCATCCCGACAGGGAAGGTGTTGCTGTGACTGCGGCCGAGCTCAGCCTGTCATGGCGGAAAGGCTGAACTAATTAGGAAACAGGACCTGTGTCTGGAGAGCCTGAAATGGATTATGAGGAGCGGGTAATGTGATTCTCAAGCATTTCCCCTGAAATTAAAGAATGCCTTGGTGGTGTTAATACACATCTATAGGATCAATACTACCCATCTGTTGCTCAGTATTGACATTGTGCCCATATCTGACCTGCTACTTATTATCTTTACTGCAACCCCCATTCTCCCTCCATAGGTCCGGCTCTTTCTCTATTCAGCTATTACTAATGATTATGATAGTCATCATTATCATGATAAAAAGACAGAATAGAATGAAAAGGAATTCAATTTAATATATGATATATAATTTAATAATGTACTATTTTTGTGCTTCTATCTTACATGAATGTCATTTTTCCATGCTCTCCTCCATTATTTCTTTTTTTTTCAGCAGCAACAGGCAGATGATTTCCCAAAAAGCACTGCCTCTATAATTACAGCAGAGCTGTATAAATAGCAGGCAGCTCCCTCTTCCCCCTCTCCTCTCTCCCTTATATGTAGTGAGTGTATCTGTGTGTGTGCGTGTGTGTGTGTGTGTGTGCACGAGTGGTTCATCTGCGCGTGACTGAGAGCGAGGCCATCATTGAATGCTCTTAAGGAAGTGAAGCGTTACACCGGCAAACAAGAGTGAGAGAGAGAATTAGACAAAAAGCTGGATGAGAACGAGTGCAAGAAAAATGCAAAATGAGGAGAGGAAGAGATGAAAATGGGAAAGCCACTTTAAATCAAGCACCTTTTAATCAGTGCTCTCACAATGGGGGCCATAAAGATAACAAGGCAGAGAGAGGCTCCTGTTGGCTCTCCAGGCAGCTCGAGTCACAGATTTATGGATAGCTGGGGAGAGTTTTTTCAACCATGTTTAAGCCATGGCGCCAACCTGCTGGCGACATGGATTACACTGGCGAGGCCATCTCCAGACAAGTTATGAATTTAACTAGGATTTAGACGCCCAACCTGCTGTACACACAGGTGTCTGTGTGCCTCTGTCCTTCATCAACACCTTCAGATGCCTTTACACTGCATACCAAAGCTTCAGCCCTTCGTTTCAACATGTCAAGTATAATTGTGCTTAAAATAATGATTTAAAAAAATATGTGTGTTTCACTTTCTCAAGAGAACAGGTTTTAGTTTGTTGCATCCAGGTTTGAGTTTTGCACTATAGCAAGAGCAAGAAAGCTTTTATATGTCCTTCTGGATGTGCAATATCCTGTTGTGGCAGATCCATATTGGGGAAAATAACAAAAAATTTCTAGGATGAATCTCTCCACGGAAATTTGTCTAACTTCACTGCAAAATGACATCTCTAGCTATTCTTTGATTCTGTGGGGCTGATACCAAAACCCATGGCTGTAAATTGCACTGAATGTTTGAAAAACTACTCCAACCTCAGAATTGTCATTTACGAAGTTTGCTGCAGTTTCAGGAAAGGATAATATATCTGAGACTGAGAGTTTGAGAGAACATAATAAGGAGCTATGATCACAGTGGCAAAGCCATGGTGGCTAGCTGCATTACTTTGTTGATCTCATAACTTCCCATATGGTGCCAACATCAGGTAAAGATTTTAAATACTCATTAACTTGGATTTATGATGAAGAGATGTAACCACAAAAAATGTTGTTGTTATTAAATATGCATGGTATTATTCAGATGTGCTCAGTTTCAAATCCAAATCCCCTTATTTTCTACATTGTGAGCACAGTTTCTTTTAGTGACTAAACAGGTGCTTATGACACTGCTCTTACATTGTCTGAGAACAAGTTCAGGCTGGAAACATTAATAGAATGCTTTTACTCTTATGCCTGAGACACAAGAAGAAGAAGAAGAAGAAACAAATATGCATCAAGGGTAATAAAAAGGACGCATTTGTACTGTGTGATGCTACATTTTGGCCTGAATGTTGTAACAAACTGCAGAACTACCTCACTAAATTACATTAATATGACGTTGTATCATCTTCATTCTTAGCTACCTTTTGGAACAAGAAAAAGGTAAATGCACCACCAAACAACACAATGGACACTGGTTTGCTGCTACTAACACACTTGTGTAGATGGCAAGTGTAACCTACATATTATTTCCTCTCAAAGATAATGTGAACATTTTTTCCAGTGGGAAAGTATTTGATGTAGTCTTCTGCATAACTGAGCCTGGCTCCTCATACACTATAGCTCTGTGGGTTACTTGACTCAATGCAACGTTCTTGAATGATGCATTAGTATTTTCTAGAGACCTGTCCCTGAGCGGGGTAGTTAACAGGGAGAAATTGATCCCCTCTGTGGAGTTTTAACTACTGGCTATTTCATGTATTTGAGTAATGACTTCCTTCAAAAATAATATTAACTATGGCTGACTCACTGTACAAGAGCTCGCAGCAATTTTTCAAGGAAGAAAAGGACAGAGATATTTTCAGGCTTTCTTGTAAAAGAAACTCACTTCTTTCCATCTATCTCTTCCTTTTTTAAATCAGTTTTATTGTCTTTCAGAACTAGATTTTTGTGATGCAGAATTTGTTATTACAACTCTTGTTCTCCCTGCTTTCTCTCTCACACTTTACCCCCACCCCCTCTTGTCCCTCTCTCTTCAGTATCAGCACTGCTCTAGGTGGTCAGCTCCACTGCAGACAAACATATCCATGCCTTTGGGCAAAGCAGCAGGCGCAACATTTCCTCTGCAATAATCCTGCATTGTGTCCGAACAAGCACTTTCGTCTCTCTTCCAAATGGAGCGCGTGGCCTTTAAGCAACTAACCCAGACATAATGATGGCTGGGGGGGGTGTATGGCTTGGGGTGGGGTGATGGCTGTTGGAGGGGGTGCTCCAGTCCTGCGGCTGCAGTTTGTGAGGACTATTTGATCGCCATAGGGGCACTGCTGTGCTCTGGATGCTGTCTTGTGGGTAGAGGGCTCCTGTTTCATACTGTATACTTCCATTTTGAGCCAGTGACTGACAACATGGTGTGTGTTTCTTGACATTTCTGGCTACCCAGAGGGCAGGTGTGTGTGTGTGTGTGTGTGTGTGTGTGTGAGTGAGTAAGTGTGTGCATCTGACCACTATCTAGCACCCACTGCTTTTCTATCTTTTCCCACTTCTACTTCTCCCCAGATAGCAATGTCTTTGCAAAAGTACTAGTTACTCTGTCGGGGCTTTCAAATGGGTTTTATATGTTTCACAAGCGAACTCCATCCACCAAGTACACTGACAAGATGGGAGAGAACAAAGTAGGCCTACTTGCCAGCATTTCCCACCTTTGTAAGTTACATTGGTGAAGAGATTCAAAGCTTTAAATGGTTAAAGTATACATCCATTTACACATTTGAGGACATTTTAAGTGTGTGTGTGTGTGTGTGTGTGTGTGTGTGTGTGAAAAGAAGAAAAGAAATGGTAGATAGCAAGAGACAGATACACAGAGGGTAATGAAGTGGTAATTCTTTTACTGCCCACTGTCAGGAAACTCCTCCTGACTTTGATAGATGTGTCTGGCCGAAAAATATGACATTTCCACACTGTAGCAGGAACTCCACTTGAAATGTCAGACTGCCCACTACCCCCTCCTGTGCCCTCTGTTTCCACTTTTGGTGCACTTTCTCTTATGTGACTGGGCGTGCATGTATGTGTGCACACAGCTGTGGATCTGTGCACTCCTGTGCCCTGTCTCCAAGGTAACAGCAGAGTAGAAAGTCAGATACCCCCATTGCAGAAAATCGAGTATTTTCTCTGTACTCTGTTCTCTCATGATCTTGTCTTTTTATTTTATTTATTTATTTATTTATTTATTTTCATGACAGCTTGTCAAAGCCTGTTTGTTTGTTTGTTTGTTTGTTTGTTTGTTTGTTCTATCTTTTCAACACAGTGTAGACCATCCATTTAGGTAATGTCAGTGCTCATCAACCCAGGTTTGATAAGACAAAGCATTCAACAAAGTTTTCCATTTGATTCAGAATCTGTTAACTGTGTAGGTTAAGAAAGGGAAAATGATTCAATCGATGAATTCATCAATTCTCTTACCAAAGCAGAGAGGGAGTCATCATTGGAACAACTGCTATGACAAAACTTAGCTTGGTTGCAGTGCTGCTCTGTGCACTCAGCTGTGATATAGTCTGTCTACATACAATGAAGGTTTGACTTTCATCTGCCACGTGTTTACTAAAGCTGCCACAACCTTAAGGTTTGTCGCCTGCTTTCTACTGCTTTCCATGCTAACCTATTAGCCGTGAAGCCAATTATATTGTGGAGTGGTTGGACGGTTCTCAACCCTGAACCCCGCAGGTGTCACCAAACATCACATCAGAGTTGTGTTCAGTTTTGGTGAATATGCTGATGTTTGTGAATTGAACTGAACGAATTGTGTTATCCAACCCAACACACTTAACACACTGACAACATGTCAGAGAAATCAAGCCCAGACAAGAAGTTTTATTATCACTGTCTAAAATGATGAAATGATGTCCGGTTTAGTATCACAAATCATGAGATGACTCAAACCACTTGACAAGGAGAGCTCACATCCTGGGATGCAATACAGCATGGACACACTGGCTAAAAGCGGACTGCTGTATGGAGGTCACACTGTCATCCCTCAAAGACTGTGAACTAGAAGGAACAGAAATAAGAGCTAATGTTGAGAAGTGTCGCTAATATCGACTCGAAATGATTCAATGCAGAATTCAAACAAGCACTAAAGACCATCCTGACCTACCAAGGCCAGCTGGAGCCCAGTCAGACACAGATAAGACCTAAATGAGCGCACAGTGAGACAAAGTCATTTTAGATTCAACAAATATACTCTCGACTTTCACATTATATAAGGCGTTGGTATACTTCAAATGAAATATACAGTGACCAGATGTTCTGGTTGGTCCGTGATTGTCCTGGTTTGTCCTGAAAAATGTCTGTAAAACACACATTTGTTTTCAACAATCACATAACAAGCTGTCCCAGTTTTCACCACAATTAAAATAATAATTATATTATTCTTGTTTTTAGCACTTACATAGACGTTTATCGTCTTCTGTGCCTAACCTAATATAAAAACATAAACAATGTAGCATGTATCTGAATTCAACACTGATTGGTCTTGTATGTGTCAATCAATCAGTGTGTCATTGTCAAGGCTGTTGCTATATAGCTCTTTCTGATAGAACCTGTCATTATGCTAACGGTTAGCTGTCATTCCGAAGGGACAGTTTCTTTTCGAAAGAGCTTCAGGAGGCCTACTGCTTCCTCTGAAAGGTACCAAACAAAATTCCTGCGTCCATGGCATCCATGAGGTTGAAAGGTGCGTTCAGTAAACGCCTATGGTGAGAGCATAAGCGCATACATGTACATGTGCATTAACGTGTAGTACACTTAACAATGCCACTTTACTTTGGGGGGTTGAAAATATGGTCACCCTATTTAAAGGAGCTATTTGTAAGTTTTGCTATCGCTACATAGATTAGCATTAACAGCTGTTAATGAAGAAACACATCAGTTCAGCATCAAACTTCATTCTTTTACTCAACATGTGCTGCCCCCATGGTGGAAAGCAACATCAATGTCAACCCTTGTTTTTAATCACACCTTTTCTTCTGCTGAATTTAGCATGCTAAGCAGCTAGCCCCAGCCTGCATCAGCTCGTCTTGTCACTTTACCATAGCAACTCACTGCAGCCTTTAATCTGCTCTGAAGAGGAGGCGCTGCTCAGAGGGCGTAGCGTGACTTCTTCTATTATAAAGACAACAATGGCTGAAGCTCTTGTCAAGCCACAATCACCATCACCCGCTCCTGACAAGAAACCACATTTGGTGACAGAGAAAACATACAAATTGGCGCTTTACACGGCGTTGAAACCCCCACATCCTTCAACATCAGACTTTGGGAGTCCAGTAATTTTGGTAACTTTTTTGAAACTGATTTAATAAGAACAAAGAAAGAAACTGCAGCATTTAAATTCCACTCTCAATCTCTCTTTTTTCACTCTACATCAGTCACTTTTTGTGTTAACAAATAACTGCAACCCCCTGAATGCCTTAGAGGAGAGACTGTTCGATGGTGGATGCTTTCATCCCCTATGACACATCTCATGTTGCCCCTCTTCAGAACATGTATAAGCACTTCTGCCTTTACATGTTTTTGGATGACCCACGGTGTGAAATAGTTTATTTTAAGAATACTGAACCCTGTATTCTCTGGGTTTTTCTGTCATTATGTACATGACGTCTATGTTTAACCAGTAAAATTCTATGATGATCTAGCGTGAGGAAATTATAGATTTCTACAACACATCCCTGTTTGGAGACATAGCACACAATTTATTTCACGGAAGCATATTTTGACACACAATCTCTGATTGCCTTGCAGCTACTGACATTTTGTGAACTGTTGCTATGTGCTTTAAGGTTTGTGCCATTTGTGTCATTAATGGTGGATGGAGGCGATACACATCTTTGCAAAATTAGACACAAGGGAAGATGGAGAGGGGGGAGAGACAGGATCCTGTAAAATTGGAATTGACATTTGTGTGTTTCTCTGTTTTACCTATATACTAAAATGTCTCAGTGGATTTTCATACAGTTTGATCAAAGAATAATAAGTCAACATTAAGTTTTAGGTACTGTATTCCACAATATTAAGTAATACTTTTTTGTGTTCACATCCTGGGATGACTCTGCTCAAACTTTCAACTCTTGATATTGTTTGAGTCTCACATGAATATTATCACTTACTTTTCTATAACACAAGTGACAGGTGCAAGGCAGCTTGCTTATTCATAATAACAGCGGATCTGTCTTTCTGTATGTCTCCCCCTCCTTATGTGCCACCTACAATCATCTTTTCTTGTATCATACATGGGGGAGCCCTACGAGGCATTGTGTGATGCAGATCCAAGCTGACAGCTTGAAATAACAGTTAACAGTTCTTCTGCCTGGTTCCCTCTGACAAATTCACAGTGTTGTAATGTTAAATGGAGTGTACTCCAGACCTGGGAGAGGCACAGGTGCTCTCTGACACTACGCCGACTTCACCTCAACACCCCTATCCTACAGCCATCAATCCCACATTGCGCCAACCCTCCTCTTTTCACTCTGTCATGTTCCACCATGTTAATTTCCACCCGATGGCACCTGCCACCTTCTTTACTGTCATCTCTCTCCCATGAGTTGTTCTGTTTTTTCCCAGGTTTCCTTGCCAACTTGGTTAGTATCTTTAGAGACATTTCAGACATTACAATATGGGTTCCTAATGTACAATGCTGAAAATTTAAATCCAACTGAAGTTTTCTCTTACACCACACACCATGTCATGCCCTGAGAAAGAAATCAGTCTGTTATGGTTACGTGTCAATGCCCCCCTCTGTTTTCATATTCCAGTCAGAATGCTCTTGTATGCTCTTTATGTCAATCAAACCATTAAACTGTATTTGCATAAATTATAACTATAACTATTCTATCATTACCTAATGCTTACTTAGAGCCAGAAGGCAACCACAACTTTGAACTGCAACCCACAAGTTACATATTTTGTTTTGTCTACAATATCAACTCTTGTGATACATTATCCCTCCATAGCAACAATATGATTTAACTGTTTAATCAGAATCAGAATCAGAATCAGTTTTATTGCCAAGTATGTTTTCACATACGAGGAATTTTTTCTGGTGATTGGTGCAATTGAGGATCAGGGGGATCAGCAACAGTGGGGCTCTCTAGCCTTGTTGATAAGGCTGATAGCAGATGGGAAGAAGCTATTTTTGTGGCGAGAGGTTTTGGTCCTGAAGGACCGCAGCCTCCTGCCAGAGGGGAGTGACTCAAAGAGTTTGTGTCCAGGGTGGGAGGAGTCAGCTACAATCTTCCCTGCACGCCTCAGAGTCCTTGAGGCGTACAGGTCCTGGAGGGATGGAAGATTGCAGCCAATCACCTTCTCAGCAGAGTGGATGATACGCTGCAGTCTGTTATTGTCCTTCTCCGTGGTAGCAGCGTACCAGATGGTGATGGAGGAGGTGAGGATGGACTCAATGATGGAGGTGTAGAAGTTCACCATCATAGTCCTTGGCAGGTTGAACTTCTTCAACTGCCTCAGGAAATACATCCTCTGCTGAGCTTTTTTGATGAGGGAGCTGATGTTTAGCTCCCATTTGAGATCCTGTGTGATGGTGGTACCCAAGAAGCGGAAATGCTCCACGGTAGCCACGGGGGAGTCACACAGGGAGATGGGGGTGGGTGGGGCTGGGCTCTTCCACTATCATTTCCACTGTCTTCAGAGCGTTAAGCTCTAGGTTGTTCTGCCTGCACCAGGTCTTCTTCTGCACCAGTAGCTGAAGTTCATCCAGCTTGTTGGGCAGTGAACGTACGTTGGAGAGAAAGATACCTGGGAGCGGTGTGCGGAGTCCGCGCCGGCGGAGACGCGCAAGCGCACCAGCACGTTTTCCTCTCCTCCGGCGTTTCACTGCGAGAGCAACGGTCAGTGCACCTCTGACCAAAATGTCCAATAATTCCACAGGTGAGTCGAGAAAGGTGGGAAAAAGATCCACTGGAGTTGTTTCTCTGATGTTAATGAGCTCTTCTCTGGTGAAAGAGCTCCGGAAACCAAAGCAGAAAACTGGGTTTACAAAGAAAATAAGGCAAAAAAGTGCGCACCAAGACACAGAGGCAGCCATCCGCGGCACCATGGCAACAGAATTTTTTAATAATTAAATTAAATTTTTTAATTTTTTAATGGTTACATTTAGGTACACACAGCACTTAAGGTAAGGGAAATATTGTTACATCGTCAAATCTAGCCAACTCATGTCTCTACAAACTTAATTTGGAAAACAAATTAGTAGGATATAAATGTAATTCCCAGGAGACAAGGTTGTATCTTTTTTTGCTAGCATGCTTCACTAATGTCAGGTTTTTAGCTAGTCAACCAGCAAAATTGTTTATATTTAGTTTTGTGATTTCATCTGGACTAAAGTTCATTTCACTTGGAGAAGTAAAAATAATGGAAGAACTTAATAACCATTACATTGTTTTGACAGACCTCACAATAATCTCCTCTATTAAACAATGCAAATGTGCTGTGGCTCAAACAAAAACCAAGCCCCCCCCCCCCATCCTTTTGTGTTACATTATGCATACATCTGTTAAAAACCCAATAATACATGACCCGTGAGTAGAGCCCAATTCTCATCAACAGAGCCATTGTGGTGGAACCCACCTCTCTGATTGCTTCCCCTTCTTGCTGTGCACATTTCTTTCAATTTCTCCAAAGCTCTCCCCTATTCAGCCTTTTGTTTCAAAGCAGCCGCTTTAATTACTTTAGCCCGCAATGTGAGCTTTGCATGACGGCTTTCACTCAGGCCTGGCAATAGGGAATATGGGGAAAGATGATTTGTATTAATGATAGGTGGCAATGAAGGGAAGATGACGAAAGGGAGGAAAATGATATGAGACAGAAGGAGAGGAGGAGTTGTCAGGAGAAATGTGGCTGATGAGCCCCAGATCATAGCACAAATGAAGCTCGTCCAACCTTTTACCTTTCAGCCCATTATCAATTCTTTATACGTCCATCGGGATTATTTTTGCATGCTTGAGCCGCTACTCTGTCACATTGACCTAAAATATTGAGTGGAGAATGATATGTGCTTATGTTTGTAGAAAAACTATCCCCAATAAAACATGGTTTGCCACTTGCTGGCACAGGTGGCAGCTTTCCCAAACCCACCCATTTACATTTCACCACGCTGGAACGCCAACATGCTTTGGCCGTAGGCATCTCAAACTGTGAGGCAGCTCATCAACCTGCGTTGATGTGAATCCAGAGACACGAGGTGAGCTCACTCATTCTCTAAGGCCTTCACATGGTGTGGGCCTCCACGGAGCGTTGTCCAAAGGGAGCTAAGTGTTGATCAATGCTGTGAGTGTGGGAGGACAGAGGGTGGGGAGTAAAAACAGAGGAGAGAAAGGCCAGTGCCATCGCTCTTCCATGACGCTGAGGATCTGGATCCGCTGGGCTCCCGGGCTAAATTAAAACAACCGGCGTCCCATTGATTCCAGCGTTGACAGGGACCATACATCACCCCACAGCCAGGGAGAAAGGAAGAGAGAGTAAAGAGAGAAAGAAGAAGGGGGTGGATGGAGGGTTGTGGTGGTGGTGGTGGGGTAATACAGAAGCAAAGAACACATACAAGAAAGAAAATGATAACCAAAATGAAAGGGAGGAGAAAAGAAATAAGAGGAGGGTAAAAGAGAGAGAAGCAATTAGAGAGGGGACATCTATTGAAAAGAAAGGACAGGATGGAAGTTGGTGGAACGAGCAGTGGGAAGGAGGAAGAGAAAAAGATGAGATGGCAAACCAGACGCAAGCGATCGTCCACTGACAAGTCAATTTATTTCTATGCATGGCTGACTAAGAAGCAGAGAGAACCTTTGGGTCTGGAATTAGGGGTGGAGAACAGGCAGAAAGACAGCAGCAGTGACTTTTTAGTAAATACAGAGCTGTTGCGATGCACAAAGCCAGTTGGGATAGCTGGGAATAGAAAAGCAAGAGATAATTGGAGGTTGCGGTCTGTGTATCTTTTTGTCATTTGATTTTCCTTTCAGGAACAGGTATTCAAAAGCTAAATAAAAAACGAAAACAAAGTATTTTCCTTTTTCATGGTCAAAAAGGAATGAGTGATATTTGAAAGTGGTTTGATTTCATTTTCTATTTCGTATAATAAAAAATAAAATCACCATCATTTCATAGTCTGAGAGAGGTGCTATGCTGAGTTCTGCCTGCCTGCAAGAGTCAGGACAGATATTATAAGGATCAAATGGTGTTGCTTACAATATATTTTGGGTTGTTTTAGCTTAACAGTGTGAATTTTGACCATATAACATTCACTTGGTATATAATATTATACAGCATGCATCCAAATATGCTTTCATGGTCAGATGTTGACTTTACATTTCAGGAGAGATTGAAATTCCTGTCCGTGTGTGCATGATGTAGCACTGTAGCACTGTAGACCATATATTCATTGATAAAAAAGCTGTTTTCAGTAAAGTCATATAATAATAAAGCCTCTTCTGCAAATACTGTGACACAACCAGCTAGGCCACTTACATGAATCAAGTTTTCTCTGGAATCCTCCTGCTTACAGGAAGAATTTTTAAGAGATATGCTGAAGCTGAAAAAAATAAATATATAAATGAATAAAAAATTGGCCACTACATACTGCAGCACAGAAGGCACCATCAGAAGCTTTCCCATTATATCCCGGTGTCTCAGAAGATTTAGATAATGACAATAATGTTCCAGCCCTGCGCTAAATTACACACTGTGCATTCAGAAACTGCAGATCCAACAACCATATTCCTGCTGCTGATGCTACATGTAGACTACTTACTAAAAAATGAAACTGTACATTTCACAAACAGTAAGTGAGAGTCTGTCACAGGCACGTCCATTTTTTTATTTTTTTATTTTTTTGTGCACCTCAGGCAAAAAGGCAAGAAAATATTGTCAGAGCAGGTGGAACCTCAAATAAACGTACCGTATTCGGCCTCTGGAGAGCGCGTTTGCTTTTCCCATTGGCAGGTATCATGAATTAATAAACACGTTGCAAAAGTATGGTGTTTAATTAGTCTCCAAACCCTCGCACATAAAAAACCATGAGCATGCAGGTGATACTAGCTCGCATAACAGAATTTCTGCTCCACATGCACAAATGCATTCCTGCAAGAACTGGCTGTAGCCTCTCTACACGCTCGCAACAGCTCCACACTCACTCAAATTGTCAAGGCGACTTCTGTGATTTTTGAGGCAGGGACGATGGCTGATGTCTCCACTCACCATGACCTCTGATTGGCTGTTTGGTTCAATCACTGACACGTACAGTCTCTCGTTACACACTCAAGTCCAGCCAGTCCAGTTGGTGGCTGTTATGGCAAACTGTTTTAACAATGAAAAAAAAGGAAAGACAGAAAAAAGAAAAGTAAACTTAAACTGTAAAGATGGTACACGCGAAGAAAACAAATCGGTAAGTGCTCTAGGTTTTGCCTCAAGGGGACACGTATCGTCAAATTTGTCCTTTATGGGCTACAGTCTGTGTACAGCCTCCTTTGTGTTTCCACAGATGTGTGCCTGAAAAAAGACCTTGTAGTTTGAAATGTAGCATCAATAAAAAAAAGCAGTGTTTTTCGAATATTTTTCTCTTTTTTGGCCATTGAACAATAACATTCAACAATAACAACCCTGATGTTCTTAAGGGCTGAAGAGAAAAGGATCATCAACAATCCTCCTCTCCCCCCTCTTAGAGATGATGAAATCGGTGAGTTTCAGCGCAGGTTTGACCAGCCCAACAGCAGGAGAGAGGAGGAAAGAGAGGAAGAACCACAATGATGATCCTGCTCCTCTATGTCCGCTTTTCCCACCATCAAACTTTGGGATGGACTGGAGACAACAAGGTGCTGCTGTTCATATTCATCCTCTTCCCTTATGCTTTTCCTCTCACTTTTTCCTATGCTTATTCTTTCGCAGTTTCTCCCACCAATCCTCCTGTTGAGCCTCATGGAGTTCCTGAGCAGCTGATTCGCCAGGAACGAGCAAGCAACCCGCAGAGGATCCTGGAATTGATGCAGTTGGTGTGGAGGAAGAGGATGGTTATGCTGTAAGAGCACTGGGTCATTCACCACAGAGAAGGTTAACAGAATTAGTCAGCTCTCTGGAAGAAGACGCTGGCTTCCAACTCCTCCGCAGAGAAGAGCAGGGAAGAGAGCGACGAGGAGGAGGCCGCTGCCAAGAGGCAGGAGGTGGTCTCATGAGAGTGACTCAGACTAACTCCACGATGCTCTACATGACTGACAAACCACCCCACGGGTATCACTGCGGTGATCCTTTTTCGCCACTGACAATTGGCCTCTGCATCTGGCAGGACCACTGATTCCCAACATGGGTCTGCAGGGTCAGTGACACCTCAGCTCGCATCTTGCTCTGGGAACTGTGTCCACTATTTCTTAATGATGGCATGTCTTTGGATTAATGTCTTTGGAATGACCCTTTTTAACCCTGAGGACTGGCCTTTGCATCTGGCTGGGCAACGAAAGCACCAGGCAGCCTTTGCATCTGGCAGGGCTGTCAATATTCAAGGTAGCACGTGGCTGGATCAACCTTTCTTTTTCCTGAGGGCTGGCCTTTTCATCTGGCAGGGCCGCCAATGTCTCAGGTCGCCGTTGCATCTGGCAGGGCAGGAGAAGATGAAGGCAGCCTTTGTGTCTAGCAGGGCAGGTAGTTTTTATCTTGGTCTTGAGTTCAAATAAACACAATCCTCCTTGTGACACCACTTGTGACTTCTACTGGTTGATCTGCAGTCTGCACAGCTGGGGGTGGAGGTGGCTGGCTTGAACCTCATGCATGTTATTGTCTGTTATGTATTGGCAGCACCATGGGCTATGCAGGTAACACATGACAGTGTGCAGTCCCCCTCCAGGTCAACACCAGAGTTGGAAGTGACTGAGCTATACTGCAGGGGGGAGAGAGAAAAGAAAATTCAAATTTACGCTGCAAAAACAAGTAAAAATACAGATGTCCTCTTTCAGATGGACACAAAAATCACAGCCCACAAGAACCTGGAGACCAGGACGAAAAAGGTGAGAATCTGATGTGTAAAGAAAATGATTTCAAATAGGCTCTAAAATCAAGACATAGAATGTTATGCATATTAAAAATGTATATCCATTAGATATTATTCATTCAATAATTAAAATGCTACTGGACTTACTAATCATTTTTTGTGGGCAAAAAAGGTTCTGACTTTGACAAAAAATACTTAGAAACTAAGTAGAAGCAATGATGTAAAAAACTGACAAAGTAATGTATTTTATTGTGTATGTTAGTTATATAATGTACTCCCCACCTTTTAATTCTAATAATTATATATTTTAGTAACATCATGTAGTAATTTGAAATGATTTAATGTCTGTTTTACTAACTTTTTACTTATCTTACTCCACCAGCTGAGCTGCTTCTGGTCTCTGTGGACAAAAAAAGGTGAGTGAACATCTGACTTGTTAGTCACCAAACTTATTAATATGTTTTTGTGTTGTGTAAACCAGCTACATACTGTAGGTTACTCCTGTTTATCAGTGGAGTATTACTTATTTAATAATTTACTTATTTTTATGGCTGTTTTCCAAACCATTCTTTTTCTTTTTCTTCTCTGAACCACCTCAGACTTGACTAAGAATAGTCTGTGATATAAGAAAGAGAAATTAATGTATGTTTTTATGTGTACTAGCGACTGTATGCAGCACTTGCTCAGAGTTCAGATGTCTCAGGCAGAAGTACTTATTGTGAGCATGGTGCCACAGACAAAAAGATGAGCAGTACAAAGCCAGCATATGAATGAGAGTAATGCCACACACCAATTTCCTGAAGATGTCTTATCCAGCGGGGCATAGAATCAGATGTTATCTAACTATTGTTAGGTGTGTCTTGCCTTTTGTCCTTTTTCACTCATACATGTCTGGTACTGAATACTTGTGTGGAACTTCCCCTTTGAATTTGGACAGTCTCCTCCAAGTTGTGCTTTTGAGGCCTACAAAAAATAAAGACAGAAAAATTTCCTTCACAGAACTAATACATTCTGTTTTGAGAGCCTTTCACAGTAATAGCAGAGCAAGAGGTGGGTCCATGTTTATGACTTCTTTTTGATGTCACAGGGCAGGACTCTGCCAGGGTCCTTGGGAGAGTGGATGCCAACCAAACCACACAGAACCAGCATCACACAACCAACCAGCAGCCACCTCCAGCACCACCACTAGTTTGATATTGAACGAATGATGAAACGAAGAATAAAAAAATAAAAAAAACAAACAAACTCACACATCTAAAATAATTCTGTGTTCTGTCAGATTCCTTGCCCTAAGTGATGTTGGCTTAACAACTTCAATAGAAAAACAGCTGAAAGGTCCATGTGAAGCAGCTAAACCGCTTCCAAAAGAAACTTTTTCAACACATTTCTACCACCACAGATCTATAAAGCAAAAATCATAAAAATTGTACATTTTATATTAATTTTAGAAATGTAATTTACATATACCTATTTGTACTATTTGAGACTCATACTGTCACTGTGGTTGATGTGTAAATCAGTGTTGTCATATAATTAATCACTATGCAACACTGTACAATAGTGAGTGTACCATAATTATTGCATTAAGTAATTAGGCATTGCTTTGAGTTTGTAAGAGGTTTCTTTTCAAAACTAAATAAATAATACTTAACTTTACTGCTGAAATAAGGAGCAATTTACAAACGAGGCGGCAGTGTAATTTAGTGTAAGAAAACAGGATGAAGACAAGAATAAGATATAATATTACAAATATGAATTCTTATTCAAGGAGGGTGAGACAGTGTCTCCATACTGACAAGGATTTTGTGAGAAAATTTATATTTGTACATGTGAAATTTCACCATAATAAGACTTAAAGAAAAGCAAAATAATATCTTTGTAGAAATGGAAATGTTAGCGTCATATTTATAACTGTGGAGGTCTTTCTGTCTTTCCAGAGTTGAATCTTACTGATGAAACTTACTGACGTCCTTCACTTGTAAGTCGATTTGGATAAAAGCCAAATGAGTAGATGAGTAAATGAGTAATCTGCAGGTGCAAAATAAGTGAGAAACAGTATCAGGTTGCAGTTCACAGACATAACACATCATGTCAGACTCGCTGTTCAGCGAATGAAGGAAAATGTTTTACAGGATAAAACTAATGAATCAACTTAAGAGAAATGTCTTTCACCTAAAAAGTATTTCAACCTTATATTGATCTATATGTAACTCCCTCTGCAGTAGTGTACGCTGTCATGTTACATTACATTACATTTTGTTATATTATGTTATGTTATGCTATTCTATGCAAGGCTTTGCTATGCTATGCTATGCTATGCTATGCTAGGTTATATCATTTCGTTGTCTTTATCTTGCTTCAACAAATAAAAAAACCTATCCAAGAAAAAAAAAAGAACTATGTGTAACTCCACAGAGAGCCAAGGCCAAAATAACAAACAGCAGAATCACTTGACAACAACATAGAAGACAACTATGGATTAACAACAAAAGTGGCCTGGGAGTCCAGAAGTACAGCGAAGCCTTTATACACCCCCAGATTGACTCTGATTGGCTGCAGATCTCCAGATTCACCAGTCAATTGCTTGAGGGAGGAGGAGGAGGAAAAACGAGCCGAGGCCCGCAGAGCCTGAGGAGCCACACAACACATTTTATCAGTTCAAGGTTCACCTATGAAACCAACATTTTGTGTGCATGTTGCATGTGTGCTGTTCATTCTTAAGCTTGGCTGTAGGCATCCAGGTCTGCATGTTTTCCTGAGTTTTTGCTGAATCTATTCTGCACAGGAGGTATTAAAAGTTTAAAAAATATATATTGATATACTGTATGGTCAGCAGTCACCAATGGGAATGCAATGGAAGCAATGGGAACAGACTGTATTACAGAGTTTGCTTCCCAGATAAGACTTTATAAAGCTTTGAAAACAAATCAGAGCATGTAATGAAGTTAGTTAATGAAGTCATGGCAATACATTTGTAGCAACTCCATATAGATTCTGAATGGAAACTTTGTTTTGTTTAGCCTATACATCTTTTTCCCATAACAGTTGGAGTTACATCAGCTCTGCTCATCCTCTTCAAGCCTTTAAAAGCAGCAGACAATTTAACAGTTTATTGAACCCGTGGGAGACAAGTTTCTCTCTGCAGTAAAGTCCTCCTCTCTGGGAGGAGAAATATACACAACCCAAAAATGCTGTGCCTAAAAACACATTGATCAAGAACAAGAAAAGAGTTTGCCTTCAGAAACGTCATTCAGATAAAGTGTATAAAGAATGCTGCTTCTCAGTCTCGGCAGGCAGCATGAACTCAGCATAACACCTGTCTCAGAGTATGAAAAAACAGACCTTCTTTTACTTCTGTTTTCTGGATTTTGGTTTTTGTTATAGGAAATAGGGAATAAAAATCAAACCATTTTTTCAATTTAATACTCATTTTTGAAAGGAAAATCTAATGTCCAAAAGATACACCGGACCAGTTAGAAGAAACTTTCTCTTCAATATATTAAGGAGAGACCTTTTTTTTTCTCAGTCCTGGGAATTTAATGGTATGTTTTCTCCCAAAAATATCTTTGGAGCATCTATCTATCTTAGTGTCTTTTGTATTTCAGATCTCCGTCATCCTCTGAACTCTATGAAAAGAGGTGTTTCACTCACTGACTCTGCAGTGGCAGGGTTATTCAGCTATTGTTCTTTATCATCAATCTCTTGGATGAAGTCCCAGCATCCAAATGAGGTCTTGCAGAAAGAATGGGAGTTTGACATGAGAGGTGATCTTTGCAGTGATTACAGTATGGTAATGGTGAATTCAACAGGATCCCACAAGTGCCAGTAAAGGACAAACCGCTTGCATAGATGATTGGATGAGAACTGTTGTAATTATTCTGTCACTAGCGATTAACTGCATTAATATACAGTGATGTTCAAAATGTCAATACACACATGCTTTTCCTTTTTTCCCTTCTATATTTTTAAATTATATTTTTTTCTCCCATTGGCTTCATTATATTATTATTCAAACAAATTAGTTGACACATTGTTAGTAACATTTTACAGTAATGTGTGGGCAGTTTAAAGGATTACAATTTGTAGCAGTATATTTAAAGGCAATTTCGATGGAGCTGCGCTGAGTAACCAAAGTTAGAGCTACAATATGCAAGTTCTGGAAATCAAGCTAGTGCGAGCATGACACTCGAAGACAAACCACTGCGCTCCTCCCACTTCTCCCTCTCGCTGCTCCGTTATGCTCCGCCCAGCCCTTCACCTACATCCTCTTCATGCTGTCTCAATTAATGCAGGAATTGAGTTTGTTAGCCTTTGAATGAGTCATAGACACTTCTTTTTAGCAGCTAATACTAGCTTTTAGCCTCTGTGTTAGAAGAGTAGTAGACCAGAAGCATGTTAATGTTCGGATCAAGAGCCAAGAGCACCCTGACTTTCTCTGATTGGTTAAGAGGGCAAGGCTTGCTCAGAAACTTTAGAAGAAAATATCTCTGTACTGCTGCCAGACTGTTCAAAGGGTCTGGGTCACAGAAGCCTTTGAGAGCGCATATCCACATTTAGATATGTTTTGGAGCATATTTCAACTAAAAAAGTATTAGAAAAAAGTTACATACTGTAGCTTTGAACAACAAGTTTATTAGTAAAGTAATGTACTTAATTTTTCAATAGGTTTCATGCAATGACTTATCAGTTACATCTTTTCAAGTAACTTGCTTGTCACTGATGATCTGTGGTAATACTAGCTTAAGTCATAAGCACTCCCTGGATGGCCAGTTACCTATATACTGTTACACTTATATTTATAGTGTATATATTTGTATCATCATTTAAGGACATCTTTACATTTTATGTTTATATTTCTATTTTTCATGTTTTTATGTTGGTATTTATATTTATCTTATCTTTATTCTTTACCTCTTAAGTTATTCTCTATTCTTGCTGTTATACTTCTATTCTTGTGGAGCAAATGTAACATAACCCAATTTCCCCCTGGGGATCAATAAAGTATTTTGATTGATTGATTGATTGATTGATTGATTGATTGATTGATTCAATTGATCTTAAAAACTTAGGGCATGAATGCTGAGACAAGCAAGTAATCATACGCACATGATTTCACAGGGCTATGGACTCACAGCCAAAATTTAAAAAAAAAGTGGAGCTCCTGGCAGTCTTTGCCCTGCAGAGGCAGAAGAAAGGACAAAGAGAGGGATTTCTAGGACTCCCTCTCATCAACCTTCAGGTAAAGGTTAATTCTAATTATTTTCAGTCTGGCCTTTATTACCTTCCCTGACAGAGTTCCCCCTTCTGTTTGTTCATCTACTTCTAAGAACGTGCTTTGTTTAAAACTTTGTAAAAAGTTTGGTCATAGGGCATGAAAAAAACCGACAAACCTTGAATATAATTTGGGAAAAGAAAGAATGACATCGTAGCTTCTCACAAATGTCTGGGCAAACGTTTGATAAATCATTTCTTACACTACAATCTGTGTGGAATAGCCCACCAATCCAAGCGCACAGATGGCCGTGTACATCTGAGTGCCATTTCAAATGATGTACTGTAATAAAGTTATCCACACTGTTTAAAGTTTGCATAATTGTGCAGCACTTTGATAATGTGCAGTACATCCCTCAAATTAGAGAGTGCAGATGGAACAGACACACTCCTACTGCTGTGTAATGGCTACACAGATTTAATCAGCCGAAAGGGAGGGACCTCATACATCCTCGATGCAGTTGAGGATGACATAAGAAGTGTGCATTGATGAGGTCCAGCACACATTCAGAAACTGTGGTGTTACATTTTGAGTTTTGTATATTCCATGCTTTGAAAATGGGTGACAGAGGCAGAACTCTAAATAAATGGCACATTATTGGATGTGTTACCCATAGTTCACTCTGCTGTTGTTATGTCGGAAGATGGATGACGTGTTGATTCAATTTCAAGTGTTAACGAAGTGAATCACAAAATTACCTGCAAAGCGATTCACCTCCATATCACAGAAAATGAACAGGAGTGAGATTCGCCTCACGTTCGGTCGTTCTTCACCGTCCATGGCTGGTATGGAGAGGAAGAGGATTATAGCGACCAGTAAGTCTGTCAGCGTGTATGAAGCTTGTGAGTATTATCTTAAAATAGACTAAGTTTATAAATTGGATTATACTCGATGGAAGCACTGCCTGCATAGTGAGTTTTACAACAGAGAAGCTGGTAAAACTTAAATAATCCCTCACTAAGAGCCAAGGTGATTGACAGTTGCTCGCTGGGTAGGAGTGTAAGAAGAGAGAGAGCTCTGTGTGAGAGGTTACACTATGAGTATATGTCCACGTCTGTGTTTGACACACAATAGTGTAATGCCATGATTCTTAAATTAAATCTATTGATTGAACAATTAAATCAGCTAGAAGAAGAGCACTGCACCAAGGCCAGAGTCAAATAACATACAGAGTTCTGACTTTAAAAAATTCAGATTCATCAAATAATCAAGCTCTGCTGTAAAATTATATGGGTTCTTCTCTGGCCTATGCCCCAACCCTCCATTAAGGGGGCATGTGCTCTTTGCATAATCCCGCTAACAAAAAAACCGACACGGGTGAAAACATATCCCCCTTGGTGGAGGTAATTAAAACTCAGATATTCCACTGTTTCTTTGGCAAAGCGTTCATCGTCATTTCAGCCACGCTCCTTTCTGTGTTTGTGCAGCAGCCCCATCCTCATCTCAATCCCTCACCCTGCGCTTCTTCTTCTTCCTGCCATGCTCTCAGACTGTTTCACCTCTCTCATCTTCAGTGCTCTCTGCTCTCATCTCAGTTGCATAGTTATGGATATGCTCTGCCCGTGGTTCCTTTCTCATCCAGCAGACCGCCATGTATACATCTTTTTTTCTTGCTTTTAATTTGTTTTTATTGTATATACTATATATATATATATATATATATATATATATATATATATATATATATATATATATATATATATATATCTTTTGCCCTTTAAAAAAAACTGCAGTGCATTCACTGGTTCATTTCTCTTTCTCTCCCTTCTTGCGTGCTCTCATTTTCTCTTTCTCCCATCTTTTTATTTGACTCCTTTGAAGTCCTCTTGAACCTTGTAGCTCTGGCTGCAAAAAAGGCTTCACAAATTTGCATCTCTATGCCTGTGTGCGCGCATGTGCCTGTGAACTTCCTCTATAAAATATGATCTTGATCTGGGAGTTCGTCAATGATTTACAATGTCAGATGTTTCTGAAGTTTGTTAAAACAAAGAAGGAATTCCGAGATCACTTCCGCTCTGCACTTCTGAAATATTCATTTGTGTAGTGTGGTTGTTTCTCATCTGTTCCTGTCCCTTTTTTTTCCTCCATGTTCTTTCTGTTTGATGCTGAGATTCATGGTTGAAAGTGCGATGGGTTAAAGAGACAACTAAAAAGATTTTTACTTTAAACAGTAAATAAATTATAGATGTAAAGATAAATAAATAAAAATAAAAGGTCAAAATTAACATAATATAACATTTAGTAATAGTTTGGTGTTACATCTGTATACGAAACACTGAAGCCTAAATTAAACATACATTTAAAGTTATCTGCCACATATTGTAAGGCAAACATAGACAGAAATTGGAAATTAGTGTAGCGTCTCTTAGCTCTACCCATAGGTGTCTGACAAACAAGCATAAACCACAGTGGATGAGCGTGCCAGGCTGACACCTGTCAATCAAATAAATTAGAAGATGTGAGCATTGCTACTGAGTCTCCAGCTTCTTGTATTTCAAGAGAGAAGTTTGAGTCTTATCCCCCAGTTAGCAGTACTGATGGTGCAGTAAATCAGGAAAAATGGGAGAAGCTTAAACCCAAGAAAACATGTGTATCCATCAGCCAGACTCTTGGTGGGCCAGCACCACAGATGTGAGAGTATCCTGGCCAAGCAGCTTAGTGTTAATAACAACTCGGATATCATGTGTGGATGTTGCCTGTTTTTAATCAGTGGCCTTAAGTTCTAGTAGCTTAATTAAAGCAATGGCACAGCAACATAGTGTCAAGAAAATCAGACTGAGATTGTGGTGGATGAAGCTCTTCTAGTGTGTAGCTGTTTGGCTGAGATAGCGGTGCAGCGTGTGCAGTCACTGGCTTTCAGCACTGAAATGATGCCAATGTGAAATACACCGGAGCCATCGCCTGAAAACTGTAGATTTCGAGAATGACCGCGATCGGATTTATGATGCAATTTAGATGTAGTAAATCCTGAGATGCGAAAGTGCAGAAACATCAGAGCAGAGCTGGAATTTCCATGTTTACTTATTGACCTCCATAATGGGATGTATGTGGTTTCGCAGTGCTGCTTTCCTCTGGGGAACCTGACTGAGTGGTTACCAGCTGGGAGACTTGTAACTAAGATGGATTTGTTTACAGAGCTCTTGTGATTGGTGGTGTATTGTTACAAATGCCAGTTTAGGCTTTAATCCAGCAATTGTAAGTTCAGGCTTAAACCTTTACTCCTGTGGCATTTTCTGGTTTGATGGAAATGGAAACGTGCCACTGGTCATCACAGTGAAAGCTATTCCAAGGCCCTATGATGGTGCTCCAGGGTGAAATAACAGCAGCACCCCCCCCCCCCAAACTCCCCAGCTTCCACCACCCCCCTCACCTGGCCCGGGTCTTTCTGAGGGACAGACAATATGGTAATGAGGGAAATGAATGAATAGTGAGTCTCTAGGAAGACTTTCTTCTTCTGTGTGTGTGTGTGTGTGTGTGTGTGTGTGTGTGTGTGTGTGTGTGTGTCTGTCCAGCTGCTCTCTTGGCCGCTGCAGCCATTACCGAACAGTACCAAGCAGCAGAGCATGACACTCACCAGCTGGATCTGCACACACCTCCACTGAGAGAGCAGGCCTGTGCCAATGAGACAAGGAGAAAGAAAGAAAGTGGGGGAGAGAGGGCCGGGGAGGGGGGAGGTGGGGGGCAATGGGAGACAGCGGTGCCACAGCCAAGGAGACAGAGGAGAGGAGAGATCCATCCTCAAGGTAAGATGAAAAAGATTTAACACCATGGGAATGACACAGGCAAAGTCACCAGCACCTAACACACACACACACACACTGCTGCAGAGAACGCAGACACACACACACACACACACACACACACACATATATACCAAGCACATAATTGCACTCACAAATATATTATCCTGACCTCAATGTCAGATTGGGTGTATGAATGCATGTGTGACAAAGTGTGTATGTGTTTGTGTGTGTGTGTGTATGTAGGTGGACAGCTTCTGGGGAGAAAAATCTCCACCATGTGTCATATTGTCATGGTGACCATCAGAAGAGCCATAAATACATCTCAGATCTGCTGCATTAGGGACTGTCCAGCTGTGTTTGTGTGTGTGTGTGTGCGTAGTGTAGTGTATCTCCTAGACATATTCAGGCTGCCTTCTATGTCTGAAAGGCATTTTCTCTCACCTTCTCCTTTTTTTCCCTTTCTTTCTTTGCATCTCACTCTCATATAGCTATTCACAGGCACCTTTGCCAGTGATGAAGAAAAATATTATGCATGGATGGGTGGGGGGAAACGGAGGGTGGGGATGGCAAAAAGATTATTCATATGCCAGAAGATAAATGTATTTTCTCTACTTGCCTCATTCCCTGCCCTCACCCGCAGCCCTCTCTCCCTCTTCCCTCATTTTGTATTCCTCAGTCCAGCCACATTATTCCTTCTCCCTCTCCCGCTCGCCGCTGTCTGGCTGCCTGACACGAAACGATATCTGTCATGGTGTTTGGAACACACTGAACATCACTTGTCAGCTGAGGGATGACAATGGCTGGCGTGGAGTGGACGGTACGCAGGCAAAACGGGACATTCTACTTCAGCCTACTTCCGTCTTTGTTTAAATCCCATTATGGGCAGACTGGAGTCCTCTTTTCTTGGCTGGGAGTCAATGGGAATCTTGTGTTCAAAATGTTTTCTGCCAGGAATGCAAATTCACTAAAGCCTCAGCTTAAAAAAAAAAAAAAACTATCAGATGTCTCTACTATTGTCTGGCATTAAAAACTTCCAAAAGCCGCTTAAAAAAGCCACTTACAAAAGTAGACGTTTAATACAGTATCGATGTTCAGCTCAAAAACAACATTAGATTGATCCTGAATGCTTCCTCAATATGAACTGTTTAACATAGTCCTAGATAAAGTTTGTGAGATTGTTCCCAGCTGTCAGGATTAGACCTTCATGGCCATTTACAGCAGAAAACAGTGCAGTAGTAGTAGGAGTGGACAGTTTATGATGCAGACTAACAAACTAGATGTTGTACCTATAATTTCGGTCAATTTCATAGGTGTGACTGTGTCCCGTTGACAAAGGCAGGAGCTTGGCAGGTGGAGAGAGCAGATTAATTCAGAGGTTTGTGCATGTGCATTAAGGATAATCCTGGTATCTTTGACCAGTGATTAGCTACAACCAAAGTGCACTAAGCAAACTGTCCTTGGCTCAGCTTCTACTGTACTGAGATCAGTTATGACATTGCAGGCATCATGTGCATGCGCAGACGTGTGGAAATGCGACTTGTGCATTAGGGTTAAGAGGCAACAGTAGAAAGAAAACAAGCAAATTACACAAATTTATCATCTCTGTGCAAGATCTGCTGTGAGGTTGAGAAGTTTGAGACTTAACATTGTTACAGGAGGAGAGCAGCTCCTTTCAGGAATAGCTCAGTACATGAGTTGTGTGCATAACGGGCAAGAGAGAGATAGCTCTGAACATACAGTGTGATGTATGTGCACTTAAGGCTGTTTTTGCTCCACTTGTCTGTGTTTCCCAGCTACAGTCTGGACTATGAGCCAAGGAGGATGAACAATTCTAAGGCCGGAAAATGCAAGATTGTGCATTGCACTGCATTGTCGGAGGAGTGTTTCATTGTCATTGTTTACGGTAAATATTTCTGATAGAAGTGATTTTTTAGAGATGTTTCCTCTGTATTTGAAATGTTTACTCTCAATTCTGGAGAATGATCCAAAAACTGGAAGGAGCCAGGCAGCCAGGATGGAGAAACGTGAGGATGTCCACGCAGAGAGCAGCTAGATGCAGGAGAGAAACTTTCAGCACAAACTCATGAGACAAGAGAGAGGCCCCGAATTCAAGAGAGATTTGCTGTCATGAAGAGGTATGTTTTTATCTGGTCCATATTTTTACTGTTGGGGGGATATTACGGGAAAATGTTTGCAGTAGCAGCTTGTTATCTGTCCACATGTCCACCTGAAGGGGTGTGTACACGCATTTGCATTTGCACAACAGCCAACAGAAAACTCTCTCTCTCTCTCTCTCTCTCTCTCTCTCTCTCTCTGTGCAAAGATTTTCTAAAGCCTGAAAACAGAAGCAGGAGGAGGTGCAGGCGTCTAGTTTGCTCCCAGACCACTTGACCTACAATATGCTGAAAGGTAATTATGGAATTTCTGCCCATTGATGCCCAAAAAATTACTGCCTAGGCCATCTTTAATAACAGGGTTAAAATGGGGACCACACTCTGCCTGATTCTTAAATCTCAGCTTTTAAATCAGTTATCAAAATGGTCTTTTGGCTGAAAGGAATGGAAATAAAAGAAAATAATTTTATTTCAAGACAAAATTATTTCAACAGGTTTCATTGGAAGCTTTTCTATTTTCCTCTCATGCATATGCAGTACATGAAGGTTGCTCAATAAAGCATCAAGTTTAATCTCATGATACCCATTTGCTCTTTTTCATATTGTTGCTGCAGCAGGAACTTGCTCTGTAAAGTTTGCTTTATAAATTAATTTCATTTATAAAGCGGCTTTACACAACAGTATGAACAGTATAGGTTTGTTACTAATAACATTAATGATGGCCCTGTTCTATTCAAGATCCTACTAAAACTCTCTGTGGCTGATGAGAAGAAAGGATTTTCATTTGTGCCTCATAAAGAGGATTTCAGGCAGTAACTCTACATTGACAACAAACCAAATGTGCTTTTCCTCTCTACACTCTGTATTTTGATTGTTTATTCGTTTTGTTGTCTCCTCACCTATTTCCCTCTTTTCATGGCTAGTGAAGTGTTGGCTGATGCTCGTGCCACCTGTGTCAGTGAGGAGTGGCCTATTTAGGGCAGCTAATTCATCATGGCCTGAGAGCTTACATACGGTACATACAATTACCCCCCCAACGCAAACAAGACCCTCTCAGTCCCTGTGATTTATGGCCGTGTCAGGGGAGAGCAGACATGGAAACAACAAAGAGATAGGCAGGAGGAGGAGAGGAGAAGAAGGGAGGGAGGGATAGGAGTGAGGTAGAGCAGGAGGTGGGAATGAAGGAGAGGATCTTCAGGTGAAAGCACAGCAGAGAAATATGAGACTTCTGAGTGGTGGTGCAGCTCAGCAAATCCTCAGGTTAGACAATATTAATACTAGCTCCGCATGTCAGAGTCAAGGATTTGGTCTCAAAACCTTTTTTCATTTTTATCCCTCTCAACCTATTTACAATGAATCCTCAAGGCTTCACACTACTCATATCAGAGTCATATCCACTTTGACTCCTGAAGTCAGTGCCCCCCCCCCCCCCCCCCCCCCCCAACCCCCCTCCCCTCCAGCTGTGGTGCTTATTCTGAAATGCATCACTGGCCTGTTTCAGCCGTGGCAGTTCTATTGTATGTCTGAAGGCCGGTGAGATGGCTATGCAAGTAAAAATGAAAAGGGAAAAAAAAAAAAAAGAGGGAGATGGAGGAGACGAGAGTAACAATGAAAGATTTATGACAGGCATTGAGAGCAGGCGGCGGTTTTATCAGCCTATTATCAACCAAATCGCCCCCACTGAGATGTAGCGCATATCTACTCTGTTCTGCACTCTCTCTCCTCTGTTTCTCCGCTCACTCTCTTTCCAGATCAATGCTCACCCCTGCTGCCATCACTACACATAACCTGACTCTCCCAACCTTACCTCTTAGCATTCACTCTTTTACCTCTCCTTTAGTATTTACTCACCTCTCACCTTTCCCCCTTCTCTTCCTCCTCGTCTCTTTGACTTTGCGTCTGTTGTTCAGTCGACCCTCTTGCCTCTCTTTTTCTCCAGCTCATTCTTGTCTCTCTGCTTTATTGCTCTGACTACCCACTTTTCCTCCCTCCCTCCCTCCCTCCCTCTAGCCACTGGAGTATTTTCTGTCTACTTTGCTTACGCCGTCTGTTTTTCCCCCCACCGCCTGCCTGTATATCTGCCTGCTCTCTGTAACCCATGAGGGCTCTTAATCAATGGCAGTTCATCCTGCCACCCTCTCTCTCCCTTTCGCCACGTCCTCCTCCTCCTCTGCTCCAGCACCTAACTCCCCCCCCCCCCCCCCCCATCCCTTAAGGGTTAAAATCAAAAAAGGCACGTAAGGGTGAACAGGTTAATGTTCTGGCAGTTTGAGATACGCTTGTGACATTTCAATCCGGCATCTGTTTTTATCGCAGCTGATTTAAGAAGTGCGGGGGGTGCGTGAGGGGGTAATGGTGGGATGAAAAGAGGGAAGAAGGAGAGAAGGAGGAGGAGAAGGAGGAGGGAGCCCATGGGATAGTGCAGCTACCCAGAGACTGAGGAGTGTGTATGAGGTGCAGCAGGGGCTGTGGACCTGCAGTTGCAGATCAGTTAATAAATGGAAGCATATGGTCATGTCGCCCCCAAGTGGCAAGCAGCAGAACTCTTGGAGCGGGGACAAACTGCGGCAGTGCAACAGACAAAGTAACAGCAGGTGGTCTTACAGTCCTGGAGATATGGAGAGGCAAAAATGTAAAGACACCTGTAATACCTCACTGTTATGTGGGCAGAGCACTGTAGAGTAATCTGTATTCTCCTTGCCGTCAATCATGACATTTGAAGGAAATAGGGCTGATGAGACTGTTGGATGCAGACAGACAAAGAAAGAAGAAATGAAATGGAGAATGTCATGTGAAGGAAATAGCAAGTGGCACAGCAAGAGGCCAGGTGAGGACAGACACAGGGCGGTGGCACAGCTGAGGCAGAGGTAGGAGGCAAAGCAGAGATATGTGCACAGGAGAATAACACCCAGACACCAGCTTCTGGGAGAGTTAGAGAGTCCAATAAAGAAAACTGAAACAGAGCTCCCAAGGTTTGACTAAGTGAAAAGAAAAGATGAGGGGGGGAAACAGAGTTAGAGAGAGAGAGAGAGAGAGCAACCAGACTTCCAATGTGCAGAAAGTAATAGAGACAGACAGGGAGGAAGAAAAGAGACGGAAAATAATATAAGAGAGAGGGAGCAGATATGACTGGCTAAGTAAGTGAATTAGCAGAAATTGTAGATGACCTACAGGGGGTTGGGGGGCGGGAGGATGGACGGATGATGTGGGAATGGTGGTTGGTTGGTGGGATTGCTACATCGCACCGTCAGCCGGCACTTTCTCCTGAGTTTTATTTGATATGAATTCAATAAGCAGCGGCCGATCTCCGTGCCCCGGGTGTAATTACCGGCAGAACAGCAGGGGCATTGTGAGCTTCGCCACCGCCTAAACGCTCCCCTGCTCGCTTCCAGGTCAGCACTGATCTTGTCTGAGAATGTCAATTATCATCTTAAACACCGTCTGAGGAGCAAGGGAAGGAGGAGGAAGGAGGGGGGGTTTAGCATTGAGAGCGATGAAATACAGCAAGTTAGGGAGAAACTATTTGCCTGACATCACAGCTTAGGAAAAGGAGCAGGAAGAGTGTGAAAGATAAGGCTACAGGCTAGAATACTAATGGGTTCCTCTTCATTGTTTAATAAGAGATGGAAGGCAAGAGAGCAAGGCATATTGTATTCCCTTTGCCACTTCACTTAATGTCCCATCATCTTGGACCTAGTGTACCATACACGGCACAACAGAGGTGAGTTGAGGCCGAGGTGGAGGAGCCAACCTGCAGTCTATATGCAGCACAGCATCCTAGGAATTATGTCAATGCTGAATGATTCGTCACTGTGTGAACCTTATCCGATGCCAATGTTCGATGCGACTGCAGGAAGTAGCGTGGCATCGAACATTGGCATCTTTCCTATGTAGCCAGGAGGAAAGTAAGAGAAGGTCAGCGGTCGAAGGCATGTAGCACGTCTGATTTTCATGCACTTGACTGAAGTTTGAGTCTCATCAAACTTTGATAAATAGGCAAATGTTAATTGCTGAGATCGACACCGCCCTCATGTTCGTATAGTAATTATGCAGCAACCGTCAGCTGTGAGTCTCGCCTAGAACAAAGGCTGAAAACAAGGAGGAAACAGGGGGCAGCTTGGTTTTGTCTAGCAGCAACAAAAGCCACCTACCAGCATTCATAAAGTTTCCTAATTACCCTGATATTTCCCTTTTTCTGCATACAAAAACTGAAATGTACACTTTGTGGCTGTGGTTGTTTCTTTTTCTTTTCTTTTCTTTTCTTCTTCTTTTGTGCTCAGCTAAGCTACGGGCTTGAGCTTTAATTTACCTCAAAGACATTAGAGTCTAGCCATATCGATCTTCTCATGTAACTCTTGGCAAGAAAGAAATAGGTAGTTTCCAAAATGTTGACTTGTCCCTTTAAATATATCTTCACCATAGTTTATTTGCCATGACCCTGAGCTGTCTATGGCTTTACCCAAACTGTAGTGGCAGGTGGAGAGAACCTTGGCATTGAACATAATCCAGCTCATCAGTTTGTCAGATAGTTGGACATTGTCTGAACTGTCTTATAAAATCCCCATATTTATACAATTGTCTCTGCTCGTCACTGTCTGCAAAGTCAGGCTTTCACCCTTCATTCAAGTGTGGTCATTTGGAAAAACAACTATAGACATTTTTGCTTTCTGACATTGACGAGCAAGACAACACATCGAACGTGGAAGTTATATCCACCTTTAGAAAATTGTGAATCCAGGTGGATGCTCTGAATCTGTCATATTCACTATCCTGTATCCTTGTCTGTCCACATTGTGTTTGGAAGTCCTGCTAAGAGTTCTCCCAGAATTCCCAGTTTTACGTCGATACAGGCATGTTTCAATTTGGACATAATCTATACTTCTGTTTGTTCTGTACATCTTTGTCCTGTACGTTTACTGTCCTGCAGTAGATTATATAGTCAGACTTATTTTGTATGTAGACGGTCTGCAACTACTCTATCCAATCATTTACCCATCTTCCACCTCTCTCTTTGATGATTTATTTTCAAGTCATTTAGATTTTGACCTTGATCCTTTGTGTTATATGTTTGTCCTCATTCTTTCATTCATTTCCATCAGTTCTCATTCATTCCATCTGTTAAGGTTTACCCACTCTTTGTCCTTTCACTCAGCACGGCCCCGGCAGCTTTGATATTGCCTTCAAACTGTTTGTGTTTACACTGATTGAGTTTAGATTCAGTGCTGCATATTCTGATAGTTCGTCTTAACGCATGCACTGATAATGCATGCATACTGAATATTGTTTCGCCCAGTATGTGGCCATCTGCCAGGAAAGTTTTTCATAATGAAAACACATGATCGATAACCACATCTAATGAATTTTATTTCACTGAACTGCAGCAACAAGATCTTTGAGCAGCATACCGGCCATACCATAAATGACAGCAATACATATGCATGTAGATTAGGTGTGATGCTGGTGTAATATATGTCTATATTCATCCATCAAAGCATCCATCGCTAAATCAATCCATCAGTCTGGCCTTATAAAAGCTCATTCATTCACTTTGTTTCACCGTGTTTCCTTCCCTCACCCCCACTTCCTTCTCCCCTTTGGTGGGTGCCAGTGGGAGTGGTCCGCCCTTGATCTGCTCTCAGAACAAACAGCCTGGTAAACATCATGAAACATTTAGAGGAGGCAGAGCAGCCTTCTCTCTAATTCACACTGGCAACCCGGAGATGCACAAAAACAGCTGCTCCCAAAGCTCGCCCCAGCAGAGAGGTTTGAGTTTGAAGCGCACACGCATATGTTGTATGTGCCTTTATGTGTGATTGTGTGAGCGTTGGTGATACGCATGTGTGCATGTAAGGAAATGCTTTTTTCATATCACACTTATCTAGCAGTAAGTCAGAGGTCCTCTCTGTTTGAAAAATCACACTCTGCCCCGTGGAGTAAGTTGGCATATTTGGGTAGATTAACATATTTGGGAAGTACTTTGTAGAGAGGGAGGGAGAACAAATGATCAGATTAGAATTACAACTCTCTCAGCTGGAGAGCTGAGTCAATGCCTTGCACAGAACAAAGAGACTGTCTTGTGCTCAACATTTATAGTTGTTTGTAAAACTGGATTGCCTCAGTGATTGGGTAAATAGGGCAAAGCTGCCTTGAGATCTCACCTGCATGTAAACATCGCAACTCAAATTTTATACCTCCCTTAAGCCCACAGACATTTACGTCTTGTCAAAGTGTGACGTCCCAATAAAACCATTCCTGTGTTGCTTTGCCTTGTAAAGTATAATTCCCTCTGTGTGCTGTTCTGAGTCCCCAAAAAGTCAGATTTTGCAGTTGTTTTCCCTTAAAATCGATCATTTGAATGCCTGGAAATAAAACTTTACTGAAGTTTTGAGCCAGTGGACAGTTTCTCTGCTATTCCGTGTCTTTTCACTGTGAAATATCCATTCAAATCAATGAATAATGAATTAAGGCATGCAGCCTCTTACTCCCTTTAATAAAATGTAGCAAGCGGAACAGCTTATTCGGTAATGTCACGCATAATTAGCTGTGCTGCCTAGACCACCTTCATGCGGTAATCTTTCGAGGCCTGACCTGCATTCCATTTTTTTTCCCCCTGTCATCTTTTGCTCATCTGTGTCCTCTGTAACAGACCCTCCTCTCTCTCTCTCTCTCTCTCTCTCTCTCTCTCTCTCTCTGTCTTCCATCTTGTTTAGCTTGTTTGGATTTTGTGTTACAATCATAAACCAAGTAAATTCCTTCAAGTGTGTGACTCAAAGGACATACATGCTCTCGTGCACACACACACACAACATACGCAGTCCTCAGATGAAAACAACGAACAAGCGTGAGTGGATGAGCACTTGCAATGATAATAGGCCCCCCGTGTCAAGCGGACCCCCATGTGGCATGGCAAATTATTTACTCGGTAAATTTGGTAAAAGTGTACATATGAAGGGCATGCATCAAAGAAATATTGAGATATTGAGGGCGTGTCAACGAAACACAGTATTATAAACCAACCTCCATTGTGTGTCAGTGGAGCATTGCAGCAGTGCTGTGTGGGCTTTAGTGTAAGCCACAGCGAGGCAGCTACTTACACTACGATCAATGCTACTAGGCCCTGTTAGGGGGGGGGATCGATCAGCTTAGGACTTGATGTGGAGCAGTCCCTTTCTCTCTGTATCTCTCTCTTTCTCTGTCTGTCTTTCTCTATTTGCACTACCTCTGTTCTGCGTCTCACACCGCCATTGATCTCAGACAATGATAGTGGGCATATCTCCTCTGTAGGGGTGAAGAGGTCAGCGCTAAAACCATCTGAGACTCTTAATGACCAGGACAATGCGAGGGAGGACGCTTGGCGGAGAGTAAGAGGTCTCTATGTCTAACGTGGACGGAGCTGCCTGAGGAAGCTACACTGATGCTGAAGAGTAGACTTCAAGTTGAAAATATCACCTGTCGACCTCACTGCTGCAAAGGGTTGGGATGAGGTTGGCCTCCCCACAGCGGGGCCTGGCTAATCTAAACTAATTGCAAGGACCACTGATGCATATGAAAGAGGTAGAGAGGGTATGAGAGAGAGTACACACAGGCAGATGCCAAATGAAAGGCACCGTCTCCTGCTGCTGCTACACTACCGCCTACACTTCATGAAAGACAGGGTAATTTTTAATCCACATATTTCGCTAATGGGAATGTCACGTGGACCAAGTGAAATTTTGAGGTGATGATGGTACAAGAGGGAAAGTCAGGAGTCACCAAAGTCATTGGGACTCATTCTCTAGGGCCCATGAAAGACCGTGTCCAATGGTTTGTTAGCTGTCCAGATCAAAGTTTTGAAATCACTGCTGTTGTGCTTATGTTACTGATGTGAGGTGTCACTTTTTAATCCAACATTAGTCTGATTTACCTCCAAGGTTCTAAACATTGGAGGGAAAACACAAACTAAAAGATGCAATGGGGGGGGTTTAAGATTTGGATTTAGATTTAGATTTAGCCCCTAAGGTCCTGTATAGACACAAAGATTGTTTAGCTGAGAAGGCGCTAGCAGTAGGTTTAAGAACCAGAGGAGCACCACTGAGTTGATCTTAGTGAAAGAATAATGACTTAAATAATGGTTGTCACCAGACCTGCCCATTCAGCAAGGGCCAGTTGTTGGATGAGGTATATTATTCCTAAGTGGCATTATCCCAAAGATTTGCCTGCCGGGACCCAAACCTCTGTCATGCCCATCCATTCACCAAGCAGAGGATGTAATGAGTATTACATCCACAATCTGCTAAGGGGCATTAAAAGCAGAATGCTTAGGTAATGAATCCTGAGGTTTTAATTCAGCCCTGCTTTGTCTTACCACCAGCACAGGTGCACTTGTCCGGGATTCCGAGACAAGGAAACACAACTTAGAAGATCAGAAAGAGACGGTGGCTTAGCAGCCACATGAATGGTTGATATATTGAGTGTAAACAAGTTAATTAAGGTTATCTGTGTTTTTGCTCACAAAATTCTGACCACCTTAAAGTCTAAATGCCTAAGGCAGAGGCAGCAGGATACCTACTGTATAGCTTCACTGCCCCGAAGGCTTCCCTTGTCAGTGCTGGTGCACATTTACTTAACGATTTGTCAGGTACAAAAACAAGAATTGCCGTAGCCCTGTTTTCATTTTGGCTATTATTTACTTGAAAAATGAAGAAGAAAGGAAAGAAAATATTGTTTGCTTGTCTGTCCAAACCATTTTCAAATCACGCCGGTTATGCCTTGACACTCAGTGCAGTCTAACAGAAATGAAAAGACATGGCAGCATGAGGTGTTTCTCCGACAACAATGGGCCAGGGAAAAAAAATCAAACAAGTACCTTACTTTGATGTTATTTAGCTACGTCTGAACAGTATCTGCTAATGAGAATGTAACAGATCATTTCAGTCGGCCAAACATGAAACAGTGTTTATGTTGTGCTGCCAATTTTCACTGGACTTTCTGCACTTTAGGGTTTTCTTTTTATTTTCATGGCAGGTGTTAATACAGACCATACAGAAAAGTGAGCGTGAGAGCCTATGTAACATGGTGACACAAGACGTGATGTTTCTCTTCCTGACGACTTGACGCTAATGCATGGTTACACTCGTTATATTGTAACATTGTTTGGCTTTGTTTTTACCACAGCTGCAAAGCTGCATGGACAAAATGTAAATTTTTTTCTAAAACGAGGACAGTCTTACCCCCTCCTGTTTGTGTCCCCACCACTTTCCAACTCCAAACTTTATCCCTGGTGCAGGATCCATCATTAGGGTGGAGAAATTAGGTGAACCCGCAGCCATCTGATGCTTTGTATCGGTGGACCTGCTGATAACATGCAGGCAAGCTCCAAAAAAACAAACCTGCTCTAATGATCTCTCAAAATGTTGGAAGTTTTATTGTGTGCTGAAGCCAATTAGCCATAGCTGTGGTGGATTGCTGTTGAGATAACGAGCCTGGGAGGGACAGCACGAGGCCACCGTCTGAGCCCTATGTTAATGAGCCAATGCTTTCATTAAACCTGCCACCATCGGCTGTCAGAAGTATCCTGAACTCCTAGTGTGCTTCGTTTACCTGGCGGACAGTTTGATTAGCCTAAAAGCCTCCGACTCTGGGCTGATTTACTTTCCCACTGTCCGTTTTATGGGATGTATTCACCCCGAGATCCACAGAAGATGATTTACCTTGACATCCTTGAACAGGCTGCTCTATGCTTACACTCCTTGCAAGAAAATCAAACTTTTATTTCTAACATTCGCTCAAGAAGTGTTGTGGGTCCCTATAGGGTTAAAGCAGGAGGTAGAACAGGCAGGCATATGGCAGGCACAGCACTGAGGTTACAGCTGAGATACACAACACTGATATTGTTCATATTGATTTTATTATAAACAGCCGGTGTGTTTCAGAGTGCAAGCGTGCACGTGTGTGAGCATGCACAGCATGGAGCATGCTGATATGGATTCAGTCAGACACTTGCTGTGGTATGGGTTAGGTATGTGCTTCGTGACCTGCTGTAATTAGCTACAGGGCCACTGGAGGACATGCCTCTATTTCCTCTTTGTATTGTCTTGTAAAACTCATCGTTATGGTAATGTAGTTTTGCTTCTGCTGGGTGCAAGTCAGTGGGTGTTTTCGCAGGCCGAGGTGTTCTGTTATTCTGGTATGTGTGTGTTTTTGGGATGTGCATGCACACACTTTTTTCTCCCCAGGATGTATGTGAGCTGATAAACACTGGGAAAGTGTTTGGTGATGCTAAATGGTAATATGTATTCCAGGTGTGTCTCTAATCTCCGAAAGTGCAGTTTTGCATTTGAAAGCAGATTGCATGTCTGTGCAGCCTCTGGGCAATTAGGAGGCAAGTGTCAACAGCCGACCTTAGCCAAGTCTTAATGCTCCTTTGGCCATCTCCAGCCCTTGAACTAACGGCATCGCTTCCTTAGTCCTCCGAGGGAGCAAAGCAAAGAAGGCTTTTTTTGATTCCCTCATACATCCACAATAATAAATCCATTAACTTCAAGTATTGATGGACGGCAATACACCTCAGAGGGACGTGAGGTTGCCAATGTGACAAGGTACCAGCAGAGGTATTCATGATAATGATCCTGAAACAAAGGCTGAATTCCAGCTGTAATACAACACTTTCCAACAAAAAACAATTTCTCATGAGCTCCTTTTTATACAAGGGTGAGGCTGAATCTAATGAAAGCAAGAATTATTCACATTCGCCAGAATTTGTTAATTCTCTTACAATATATGCCAAGGTAAAAAAGAAGGTAGGAAGAAATAACTAGAAAGAGAAAACATGAATATTTTATGTACCTGTAACTGAATTCAGACAGATCGAGAGCATGCAAATAGTTGTCTAATAAGTCTTAAAATCACATTACTGGAGCGTTTCCTTTCAACCGTGGAGGTAAATGAGATAGCTCAAATATATGAAAGAGCCAGGAGGTCTGCTCAGCCTTCAGTTACTGTGTGTTTTGGACAGCACAGTGTTGACGCAGTGTTGTAGAGACTCAGGTAGGGGCTTGTTGGCTTAGTGGCTGCACAGGTGTGATCAGGTACAAATTTACACATATCCTTTGCATGTCCAAACAGGCGACCGGGAGTTGAGCATTGAGGAAATACACGTGTCAGTTAAATAGTGGAAATATTAGCAGGGGGAGCAGAGCACCACTATTTCTGATTAATGTAGATGAGGAGAGTGGAAATAGTCTGCACAAGAAAGTTGCCTGTGTTACATTTCATGTGGAAAATACACTGGCATGCAGACTCATGTTAGGTTTATGCAGCATGTTTGGAAAGCCTGGCGGGAAGAAAACTCTGCGCTCCCATAAACTTCTGAATAACGTGGCCTGGTGATCATGTGACCGCACAAGCTTACCAGGCTCCAAGTGAGAGGGGTACAGCAACTCTTTCCAGACTCCAATGGAAAACTACTGCTGTCGCTACTGTATTTCCTCCACCGCTCTCCCCAACTTTTTTTTTTTTTTTGGTCTCTCTCCTTCTTTGTCTCTTTGTGTCTCTCCCCCTCTTCTCCTCTTTCTCATTAGCCTGCGTCAGCATATTCCACAGACCCATCCCCCCGTCCTCTGCATTTGAACCTTTCTTCTGGATGGAAAGACTGAGAGGAAGGAGGGAGGGGGGAAAAAAAGAAATGAAGTGCTGTTGTTGGAATATGTGTCAGCTGGCCAAATAGGCTCCACATGCTTGTCGTCATGGCGCAGGATGTGGCAGATTTAATCTACTCCCTCTTCATCTTTCTCAAGCCTCCTTCCCAATCTCCCTCAGTGACTATCTTTCGCTGTTTTCTTTTATAGATCCCATTCCTTCTCTTTATTGTGCTCTTGTTTTGTGCTTCCCTCCCCCAGTGTCAAGACAGGCAAATTAGACTTTAGTAACGTATTACAGCATCTCGCTCCAGTCTTAAATCCGAAGTGTGCTTGGTGTGTGGCGACGTTGTTACTTAAGTTGCTGGTTTGCTGCAGCAGTGGGAGTGTTTCAGCTCCGTGCCTGGCAGTTTGACTTTATTCCTTAGCTTATTGCAGCAATCATGCAGACTAGCAAACTGAGGAGCTCTACACACACACACACACACACACACACACACACACACACAAACACAAACAAACACACAGAGACAACACACTGTTTTATTCATGCTAAGCTGAAGCCTCAGTTATATTATCAGTCAACAAGAGCCCGTGTTGAGTATTAAGCCAATTTACTCATACACACCAGTGTGCCGAGCCTTTTAATGACTATCAAAACAGGACTCCCTCACACTAATTCACTGGTGTGCGCTAGGCTGTGTTTTGTGTGACTGCCCATCTATAAGCATTTGCGGCTATCTCTTTCCTTATTGATCGACTGATTTATATCAGCACTCATGCTTGAAATAGAATCTACTCCTTCATCTGAACTGAAAATGCAGGGACTCACTGGGTGCACTGACTGTATCCTCCCCTCAGTTGTGTCTGTGTGTGTGTGTGTGTGTGTGTGTGTGTGTGTGTCAGACTTTCACCATGCATGTGTAAAGGTTCACTGACTGCAACTCTAAGGTAAATGCAAAAAAGAAAAAGTATGCTTCTTTCTTTTTTTTTCTCTCTCTCTCTCTCCATGCTACAAACCAACGCCCACCCACCCATCCTGTCTACTCCCCTCTTTCAGTGCTCCCGTGCTCCCCCATCCCTCATCCTCTTAGGGGAGCATGGGAGCATGCAGTGGAAATAACTGAGCCAATAAAGACACTGCCAGGATCTATCCACTCCCTGCACCTCACATAGTTACTGAGGGAGAGAAAGAGTGGTGAGGGTTCTTGGAAGGGAGGGGAGGGAGTAGGGAGAAAAGTCCACCTCTAATATGACTACAGCCATGGATGAGGGAGGTGATGGAGGATAGGGCGCAGGAGGTGTGGGTTTGAGAGAAGATGAATGAGGGAGGACGGGGAAGGAGGGCAGGATAGAATGAAGGTAGAGAACCTCAGATAGTGGGAATATAGTTCTGGGAAGGAACATGTGCACACACGCATATGGACCCCCCTCCCTCCCTTCCTTGAAGCCTCTTCCCTACTCAGGGGTACATGTGACAGAGAGTGCAGCCAGCCCTGGCTTTGCAACAGGTGCGGTCCTTTCCAGTCTCATCAAGAACTTGAAACTTTGCTGGCAACAGAAACTCAAGAGTCCTCAGCTGTAATCAGACCGGATTGCCTTTCTGCTCATTTTTAATTAGAGGAACTGAAGAGAGCTTAACTTGAGAAAACCCACTTAATTTCTGAAAGTGGTATCCTGTCAACAAATATGGAGCAGGTGCATTTAAAAAAAAGATGGCACAGAAGAGTTATAGTTGAGCAGAATGTGAGGCGAAACTTCGACCGCCGACAGAATAAAGCTGGTTAGAACAAGCTAGGCCTCGCATCTCGTAAATCATGGAACGTTTTCAGGCCGCCATACGATGCCGGTTGACTACCTCATTGATCGTCCTTTTCAGAAATGCTCCCCCGCCGAGAGCTGGAACTCAGCCAAACCCACCCACCACGCACAATATGTGTGATTGTAATGGATGACGCCATCACATGCATGCACACACACATACAGTATGCAGAATATTTACACACACACACACACACACACACCAAGTCTGCAAAACCTGGACCAGTCTAACCAGGCCATGTTCAGAAGCCTTGCGTTCCCTGTCAGTTTGCTTAACAACGGCACTATGTGATTTGAGATGTGGCCAATTTCATTGCAACACGTTCCTCCCCCAAGGCTCTGCATTTTACGATGATATCTCAGGCGTTGATCCTTCACGGCAATCTTTTATTTTGTTTTATTGTTTTTTGTTTCCCCCTTTTTTTATGATGAAGCATTTATGATCGTGTCTCTCAGGGTTGTCATCGCAATTTAGTCCCGCCAGGCGCCGATATCAATGTCTCATATGCATGTGAACTGGAGCATTTACATCAATTCTCATTGAAACTGAAGTCGCATGCTGCTGCGTGGCCTGAATTCCTTGTACACATAGAAGAGCTGTGAAGAACTGGAAGAGAAGACAAATCTGTTACCCATATGTAGCTCTCGGGAGGCCTCTGAAACAGCATCCTTTCATGTATAATAGAGAGACCCTCAAAATAATTGCATCTTTCTTGTCAATCCTTTCTCTCTCTCACACACACACACAAACACTCGCAGCACCTTTGAAGGGAAGGTCTAGTAATTATTATATGCAATTTTTTCTCTGCATTGGCAAGTTTTGAAGAGACTGCTGTAAAGCAAAAAAAAAAAAACTCTGGCAGGGAAATTTATCTATGCCTCTTAATCAATGACATTTATTGATGATGACAAAGTGCATCAGGCAAATATCTACAAGTCAATTATGATGAAAGAGTGTCTGTAAAGCAGCAAAGATGTGTACATATTCTTGTGCAGTAGATGCTTCTCACAACCGTGCCTATGGCAGCTATGAAGTTTCTCTTTCCATATCTGCTTAGAGAGATGATGCATATTATTCTTTCATTACATTATATTTAATGTACAGAGGCAATGAAGGCCTGTAAAAATGTGAATCTCATTTCTTAAAATTATATATCACAGAATTTTTAGCACTTAAACTTCAAGCAAGAATAGGAATCTACAGCCATGCTTGTACCTCTGTGAGGCAGTACATAGGCACAGGCATGCCTTCAGCTTAATGCTAATATCAGCATGCTAACATGCTCAAAATGACACCATACTGATATTAACTAGATCATTTTTTACCTTCATTTCTCCAAGGAATGCTGTCTGGCTTTGCCATCCCTGCACATAAGGCAATCGCAGTCCAGACTGTTCTCATGTGTGATTCCCAGATGGAGGAACAAGCAACCAAATGCAATCAGAGCAGGGGGGGGCCCTCTCTTTCTTAAAGAATCCCTCGACGGCTCATCTCCTCCAAGAGCACCTCCTCTCCTAACTTCTCTAACACATTAACATGCCTAACTATCACTTACTAGCACTTCTTTACCTGATCTCCCTGCACTTGTTGAATAGATGTAGTGCTTAATGCTTACACCAAGGTCTCCTACTGCACTGAAGCTTTAGTGATGTTCCTCAATTGTAAGTCACTTTGGATAAAAGGGTCTGCCAAATGAACTGAGGATGATGGTAAAGTCATTAGTTTTACTGGTATTTGGTCATTAACCAAAATATCTGAGAAAAATAATTTTGACCTGATGATGGCACTAGATGAAAAGTTAAGGACCAGGTTATATAAAAAAAAAGTGGTTCAGACCATTAGACTGTATATAAAATTGAATGTAGCCTCCGTGATGTCACCCACAGGTTTCTGAAGAGCAGTTTTCAAGCTCAGAGTAGGCTGCTCTGCTGTCGCCATCTTGGCACTGCCTAGCTCTGCCTAACTCCTAGCTATCCAAAAATGGGCAAAGAGGTGGGGCATGTGAGGAGCCGAGACTTCTGTGAATGTCGGTTTGTCGCAAGCATGCGCTCACCCACTTGTCACTCAAAGCGGCATGATCTCAGTCATAACTTTAAGTCTTAAAAACATTTGAACGGGTGAGTGATATAAAAATTCACCCCCTGTACAGTTGCCACAAAGAGGGAAATTAGCTTCAAAGACTAAAAACTCTTTTTTAAACAGTTTATGTTGTAAACATGTTGATTTTTTCTGTGAAGTCAGGCGATTTAATTTGTGGTTTATGGGGATTGACTCACTTTTGGAGCCAGTGGCCATTCAAGTAACTGCAGTTTTTGGCACTTAGATGTTGACTTCATTTTTCAGCCCTGTAGTTTGCCACTTGTTCAAAGCATATTTTCCAACCACCACACTTCCAATGCTGGAAAGATGGGAGGAGGGGGTTTCCGAAGCTATTTGACCATCCAGCGAACACATCTGAAGTAGAACACTGAAAGCTTAAGGGATCACCTTAGTTATCTCAATACATCCTGACGGGGATATGAATGTCTGCGTCAAATTTCATGGCAATCCGCCCAATAGTGGTCAAGACATTTCATTAAGAGCCACAAAGGTGAACCTCGTGGTGTTGGTAGACTAAAAGTCAGGGGATCGTGTCGTAACCATGACTGTGTGCACCAATGCATCTAGCAGAGTGGAAAACACTGGAGGAACTAGAGGTAGAGCCAGGGGATCACCAAAGCTGTTAGATACATCTTTTGAGAACAACAAATGTCTGTTCAAATGTTGCTACGATATTTCAGTCTGGGAAAAAAACTTAATGTGCTCAGTTTGGACTGATGAAACTGCCAAGGATCAGCAATCAATCAGACCTCTGTCCTATCAGTTTGCTTGCGTTCTGTCAGTCATATGATCGAGTGATGATGGATTGGGAAGTGCAAACCCTCAAATCTTCTGCCTGAATTTGTGAACCGGAAAAAACAAAGAAGAATTTGCACATGACATGACCTAATAGGAAAATCCAAACCACATAAATTAAAATAGATGTTTTTTAGGCAGACTATTTCCCTGCTATTAATTCAGTGATATTAGAATTTCAACATTGTGTATTCAGTCGTCTGTAAATTTCAAAATAAGGCGTTTAGTTGTACATGAAATCCAAATTATTAAAGCCTTTCTTTGCTTCCCTGTGATTGGGCCACCTCCACATATGAAGACGTGCACACACATACATGACCCTGTTTCCTCCAATGCTGTGAGTTCAAAAAGGTCACATCCGGGTCAAAGTGTAGGTCAAAGGTTGCAGCGAGACTAGACAGCTGCAAAAGTCATTGATGAAGCGTAAATCTCTTGTTCCTTTCATACTCGAGTTGAAGCAGCTTTTCTGGAGTTCACCAGGTTTTGTCTTCACACCTGTTCTCTTATTATGCTTTTCACACTTTTTCTTTTTATAAGCTGTAGGTTAAAGCTAATGTGAAAGTTAAAGATAATGGCTCGGTAGAGGAGCTGACCTCTCAGCAGAGGACAGGAATAAATATCTTGAAGATGTGAGCACTCCTCAGTACCTATCCAGCCACAGCAGTGGTGGAGTCACGCATAAATCAAACCAAAGTGATATTTATTCGCCTCCTGAACTATTTACTTACTGACAATAAAGGTTGAATTTATGTGGCTATTAAGACGAGTGTTTCTGAATGGTCAGGGGCTGCAACCGAGGCCACTTTATGGATCAGATGCAATAAAACCCAGTGATAAAACAATATAGAAGCTGTGGACCCGGCCGTCAATCAGAGGTAAGTATGATAAGTAACTTCATTAATTTTAATGGAGTAAATTCTTCTCAATAATGCGCCAGCCTGGCCACTGTAATTCGTATTTCTTGTCTTAATACAGTCCCCTCACCCAGACAGAATGGAGGCAAGTCTTCCTTAGCCTCCAGTAAGCCATGAATCAAACGGTGGGGGGAGGGGGGGGGGGGGGGGGGGGGGGGGGGGGTGATGGTGGGAGGTAGAGGGTAAAGGCCTGGAAAAGCTTGGTACAGAGATTAAAGAGATGCCCCAGGCTCATTTTCCTGCACTGTGGACAAGGTGATGTCACTACACATTTTACTGAGGGATCTCCCAGAGGAAGGTAGGGAGAGAAAGAAGGAGAAAGAGGGAGTGCGGAGGGTTGTTGAAAAGAGACCAGGAGAGAGATAGACAGCGGGAAGAGATAGACAGAGAAAAAAAGTAATGAGAAACCGAGAGACAGACTTAGGAAAAGCATAGAGAGGGTGTGAGAGAGAGAGAGAGACAGGGAGGGAGAGAGAGAGAGAGAGAGAGAGAGAGAGAGGGAGGTTTGGGATTTAGATCGTGCAGCGGCGGGAGGGAGAGAGGGGAGGGGAAAAGTTGGACACGGACAATCTTGCAGTAACTTTTCTTCTTTCCTTTCTCCGTGGAAGAAGCCTCAAGGAAAAAAAAAAAAAAAAAAAAAACAGTCAAGGAGACAAAAATCACACTGGATTACATTTGACTGCATTTGCATCGTCCCGCAAGATTTCCAATCTGGTCCTTGGATACATCCACGTGTTTACTTACGGATTAATGTGGTCGCAAATTTGTGGATTGATCAGTAGTTGAAGGTATGGCTTTTATGGAGTTTTATGGACGTGTCAGCGATGCTTGAAACGGATAAAACTGGAGGGAAAAAAAAAAAAAAAAGTTTAGCAAGTTAAAAGACTGCAGTTTGTAAAGTCACTGCAGTGAAACTTTATGGTAACTTTTGCAAAGACTGCTTAATACAGTACATCACATGGGGATATTACAGGCGTATTATACAGTAGATGAACACCACGAATTTGCTGTAAATTCATTGTTGAGCACAATAGACACGCAGTCCCTGTGAGGTTGTCATAGTTATACTGCACACCACTATGATTTTAAGAGAGATAACATACCATAAAATACAAGTACGATAAACTCACTTTCTCCCAATGGAGATCATTAAAGTTATATTGTATCTGCCGAGTAGCCTTGGCATATGGTAGCATTGCTGAATGTCTTTATTGGACTTTGCAAAAAAACTTTAAAACCAGGACTCGTTGGTATGGCTGCTGGCAAAAGTGATGCTGATTTTTCCTTAATATCTAAGCCAGGCCTTAATACAACACATAATGAGTGTGAGCTGTTACTGTAAATCTTTGTGGCTTGCATTCAACCCCTGTGGCATGGAAAAGCCTGTTTTTTTTTTGTTTTTTTTTTTAAATCTTTTTTTTGGAGCAGCTACATGCATATCATTCAAGCAAAGTAATGTCTGAGCATAGTGCTGCACTGATCTGAGATCAGCGTGCAAATTCCAAAAACTTATTTCCTCTACCTGGTAAAGAAAAGAAAATGCTGAGGAGGAAGCCTGAATGCCAGAGACACATCTGCCTTCCTCATTACTCAGCCCTCCTATGTTTGCTGGCTTTTGCATCCTGTCTGTGCACCCCCCGAAAACACCCAGAGGGGTTCTTGAGAGTTTTTGGTGAGTCAGTCTCCCCTGCAAAATCTGGAACAGCTCAGTTTTGCATGTATTTAATTCACCAGTGAGGTGCTTATTTGGGGAATAGATTGATATATCTGATCAGCTCCCCTGACCTAAACGACAGAGGGTTATTTCAACAAAAATATGATGTAAGGACCCAAGACATTAATAAGTTTGGAAACCCTTGTAGCTGCAGGTAGCTGCAGTATCTCTAGGGACACATTTCCCCCCCTTGCAGTAACAGGTTCTGCTCTCACTTCAGACCCTTGGGAATATTACCCTGAAAATTTTACAAATTTGTGTCCTTGAATTTAACTGCGCATTAAGTGTTGCTCATTTCACCTGCTGTAGGCTGCACATGCACTGTGTAGCAGTGGAGGCATACAGTATCTGTTTCATATACTGCTTCCAGTTCTGGCCTGTTCTATGAGCATGCAGCAGACTGTGTCACACACTTGACTCTTTGCTTTTTCAGGTCAGAAGTGACGTGAGCATTGGGCTCACGTCACTTCTGAAGAAAAGCAGCAGGTCGTCAGCCTGCTGAAGGCTGACTCAACCATGCATAGCTTAGGCCCCGGGCCAACCTGCTCACGTCATCAGAGAGGAACTCACTTTACCACGTTACTCTATGTAAGTGGACCAAAAGGGTCCACAGCATTGGAACTTTGAGGCAGCCCTGAGTAGACATATTGTTTGTCTTCAACACTCCCTGCACAGTCTGCAACTGTGCTCTGTTTCTCATTCACAACCAAAGGCCTTGAACACTGTCCAGAATGCAGGACCAGTAAAAACTAGTCTCAGTTCGTCTTCAGTATCATACAGCTTTGGATATTGCCTTCACTTGTTTGCAAGTTTTTTTTGCTCCTGGTCAATGGATATCTCAAGTGTCTTATCAAAGCCTCAGGGCATCTTCAGCTACTTTTATATACGCTTAGTTCTCCATTCTAACAGGCCTGCAAAGCATTCTGTGGTTTGCTCGCATGAAGTACATCCAAAGTTGTAGAAGCCAAGAGTGTAGGTGGAGATGTTGCTGTGTTCATGATGACAAGTCAGAATTACAGTAAATAGAAGCTTCTGACAGTCAAAAACACATTCAGCAAAAATGCTCTGACAGTATTTGGCAGTATCTGGCAACAACAGCTCCAGGAAAACATGGCAGCATACTGACTGGTGTCAACATCCATTCTGTCTGTTGGTCTGTCAGTCGGACCACTAACTTGGTCCAATATCTGAACAACAATATCTGCACAATTATTGGATGGATTGCCATGACATTCATGGTCGCCAAAGGATGAGTCCTAATGAACGATGTCTTGACAGCTATTGGATAGACTGCCATGAAATTTGGAACAGAGATTCATCTTCAAATCTGCAAAGCCTATAGAAATGGCCATAATTCATTTGACCAACAGTAGCATAAAAACGGCCGCTACTGCAAACATAACATACCTTGACATGCTTTCCCAAGTTGGACAACAAATGTTTGTAGGCAGTGATGAAGTTTGGTCATGGTAAACAGCAAATATGTTGGCTGTCATTGGTTTTTCTCCTGTGACAAACACAGTGCATGGTATATCACATTTTTGAAAATGAAATTAAATAAAATAAAAGACCAAAACCTTTGCTTCAAAGTAACAAGTACTTTATAGAAATGTAGTGGAGTCAAAAGCACAATATTTGACTTTAAAGTGTAGTGGAGTAAAAGTCCTAAGTTTCCAAAGAAATACTCACGTACAGACACTCGAAAAATATACTTAAGAACAGTAGTCAAGTAAATGTACTTACTTACTCTTCAACCCTGACATTACTTAGCAGTATCAGCTGCCCTTTATACTAATTAATTAATGTTAGCATGCTAGCACATGAAGGTAAGATGGTGATTGTTTTATCTTTGTTTCTATTTTTTTCTTCTTAATATGTTTACTCATTTGCAACAAAACGACAAAACAAATTCTTTGTGTGATGGAAAACCTCCATGGCAGAAAAACAGATTCTGACACTGATTCTGAACATGAGCAGCCTAGTTAACATCAGCATGTTAGCATTGTCATTGTTAGCTCGCCGGCATGCTGATTTTTGCATGTAGCTCAAAGGACCGCAGCCTTGCAGAGCCATTAGCAACGGAAATGGACTTTGCCATTGTCATTCTTGGAGGTTGGCTTCTGCTAACTCCTAATGGTGCATGGTGTAGAAATGGCTTGGTTCACTTTGTGTGTGTGCCTATGTGCATAAATACACATCTGTATGTGTGCCCTCTTCCCTCCCATACCACGCATATATGAATGAATCTGTATGGGAATGAATGGATGCATATGCATCTGTCCACTTGCTATCCAAGCCGCCTGTATTATTGCTGCATTCCAGTCAACTTCTACTGCACTTCCCAACACATCCCCTACGAGGGAGAGAGGACTTTCCCAGCAGCACTCATTCTGGGTGATGACCTACTGACCAATCAGGAGGTTGTTTTCACAGCCCAGCACCGAAACCACTCTTGCTTGTGTGTGTGTGTGTGTGTGTTTGTACGTGGGAGATATTGCAGGGTAGAATGCAAGCAGATAACCTCTGAGTGAGCTCTCTGTCAGTCTTCTTGCTGCAGTATGCTGGGAAAGACAGCTGGAAAAGCAGTGAACCCTCAAATATTACATGGCTTACACGTTTATGCCAGGTTCTCCCATTTTAACAGATACAAAGTAGTCTAAACTGCAGGCTACCGGTTCACTGTTATTTAATCATCCGTGTCTGTGTGGCAAATAAGCAATTCTCTTGTCAAATCATAGAGAGGACATGTTTCATTTAACTCTGTCAGAGTGTGTTCATCTAAACGGGCTTGTGGAAGGGTTGTTGTTCTGTAACCGATGGCAATGATGATGAAATGTGTGACAACAAAAATTGCTAAGCACTGAGCACAAATTGCCTCCATTGTTATGTAGGACGTACCAGTGGCACTTTGGTCTGTGAATTCAAGCCATGAAAAGTAATAAAATTGATAGCTGTTGAGGAAATAGAAAATAGGCAAAAAGTCTGGACCCAGAACCAAAATTGACTCCTACAACTACTGTGCAGCGAGGCACGTTGTTATTTAAAAAATTGTCCATCCTGAGACAAACACGAAGGCTGTGTTGTGACTATTGATGTTGGTCACCACTTCCACTGTCCACCAGTGCGTGTCTTCAGGCTTTTTGTGTTGGAAGACGTTCAGATCTGTCACTGTTTTCCTTCCTGTGTTGGCGTCGTACTCAGTGACCCGATCAGCATGCTTGGCGGGCTCATGGCCAGCCCACTGGCCAAACCCGGTGGCCTAACCCCGCACTGCCTCGCCTTTATCTGCTATAGTCAGCTGTGTGGCTGCGAAGCTGCGAATGGAGTGCAGAGAGTGAGAGGAGGAGAAAGAGAGACATCCATAGCAACACATATTAGGAAGCCTTTTAAATTGTTTTGGATTATGGCCAGATAATAATAGCAATGAGCTGTAACTTTTCCTTCTGACTGTGTTCTCCGGACTGTGATGCATTATGTATTATGTACTATGTGAACTTTCTTATTATTGTGATCATGTGGCATGAAGCCTATAATAATGGCATGAAGCCATTTAAGGCTTTGATTAACCCTCTGCACATCGAAATGCAGAAGAAAACTTTTTTTTTTTCAAAACTTCTTGCTGCATAGCTCGCAGCTACTTTTAACTCAACAACTGTGCTCACACATAAATCGTGCCATAGTACAGGATCTTTTCAGGAAATGATAACCTGGCCTTTCAAAATGTAGGAAAACGACACCTGGAGTCAGCTGCCCCCCAAAACATTGAATGCATAATTTATTTCAGAACATAATTTGAAACAAAGTCCTCCACCACATTGTCTACTAGCAGCACGCTGCAAACACTCAGGTCAGGCTAGATGGTATTCACACCGTGTCCTCCGCTGGGCAGGAGCACCACATTGTGTGTGTGGGGGTCATTTCTCCTGGCAGACGGGACAGGTGTGTCTACAGAGACACAGTCTGCCCGCCTGCCTGCCTCCAGGGGCCTGCTGTACCTGTAAACACTGCAGAGTTATGGGGTCCTCACACATGCTGAGGGCAAGTCCAGGTCAGCTGGGATGTGTTTAAGCGGGTCCGAGTGGGCGGTGTGTTTATGTGTGTGCATTCTTGTGTGTGTGTTTATGAATAAGGGGTTGCAATAAGGCAAAGGGACTGTGGAGACTGAATTTAATGATTATTTTGACGTGGCGTGCATTTTAATTTGTGCATGACTGTGTGTGTGTGTGTGTGTGTGTGTGTGTGTGTATGTGTGTGTGTGTGTGTGTGTGTGAGAGTGTGTGTGCTTGTTGTTGAGCCACGTGGAAGCATCTGGTGCAACACAACCATGGCTCCAGTGGAATAGTCTCCAGATGTGTTTGTGTGTTTTGGCCCCACTGTCAGTTTGACTCTGGACCAGCCAGCCTGCATTTCAATCACTTCACTTTCATGTGTGCATGTTGCTTTGTTTTCTTACATGTGCAGTAGGTATTTGTGTGCAACAAAATGTGTAGTTTCTTTTTGACTTAAAGGCAATGGCTTTTAGATATGGTTGTGTGTGTGTGTGTGTGCATTTAAGTGCACTCCACTCCACATATTTACATGTATATGTGTGTGTGTGTGTGTGTTTGTGTCGCAGCTGCCCAGTCAAAGGCCAACCAGATGGACAGGATAATGACTATGATCAGAGTTTATAGAGTTACACTCCTTAATGAGGGACATTCTGGTTAATTCATGTGCCACTAACAAAGTCCGCGTCACACCACATAATTAACACATCAACTGTGACTGACTCATAAATATACATCAATGTCTATTCAGGACTCAAACATAATGTGCAGCTGTCGGCAGAGTTAGAGGACTGGGTGGCGTGCTGACAGAACGCAGGAAGGATTTGACTTTTTTGACTTTCTCTTTGTCTGTTTGTGCATCCATCAGCTGGTGGCTGGGGCGAGGTGAGGCGTCTTTACGGAGGAGTGAAACCATGTGGCTCCTCTGCTCCTCTCTGACTCTGCTGGCCCTCGGCTTTGGATCATGTGACACGCTGCCGGGACAGGAAGGTGAGTTACCCCTTTCCCTGCTGCGTTTTTGACACCAGTGGTGGTTTTTGCATGGTGATTATGTGGAATTCAGAATGAACACAATGTCTTTCTTAAACAAAAGGAATAGTTTGACATTTTGGGAAAGAGCATAAGATGGGAAGATTGATACCACTTTCCTATCTGTCCATTGTTTTTGAAGCTACAGCCTTAGCCTAGCTTAGCATGAGGACTGCAAACATGCTGAGAAATCAGCAACTTAGTGATATAAAATAAGATGAAAAGTATTTCCTCCAAAATGATTGTAATAAATGAAATAATTGCATTACATCACTAGCCTCTGTGGAGCTCTGATAAACTCTGTTATTTATCAAATATTACTGCTTCATAGGACAAAGGCTTTGAACATAAATCCTGCTAAATGCCAAACGCTGCAAAAAATGCTCTCAAATAACCGCCTCTCAGAACAGTCCTTATATCTTCATTTAAATGCTAAAAAGACAGTAAAGTCCCCAAAAACTGCCTTCTGGTGCTCAAGTAATACTGTTGCAAGTTACAAACAGTTAAATTGAGACTTTTATTCAGACTTTCAAGCTGAAGTTGTATGCCTGGCCAACTCTGTACTCATCGAAACCCATCTGTGTTTGGTGGAGCTGTGTCTATCTGTGTGTGTGTGTGTGTGTGTGCGTGCCCGTGTGCCCTGCATGTGTGATAGAGAGCCCAAGGTTACAATGAAAAAGGAGCGTAATTATAGCTTATGTGCATTGATGGTGGTATCCATTGGTGGCTGTGTGGTTAGGCTGTGGCAAAGAGGCGTGTGTGTTTACCATGTGCGGTTGTGTTCTTCTTCATGAGCCATCAATCATACGAGCTTCTGTGCATTTGTGTAGGAGAAACACGAGTCTGTGTGCGCACATATGAGATGAAATGCTAGCTTGTCTGTTGGCGTGTTGGAGCGAATGTGTGCATGCTTCTATTTGTATGCGTGTGTGTGAGAGAGCCGAGACAGAAACAGACAACTAAAAAAATCAAGAGGCAGAGAGGTGAAAAGAAATCTCTTTTTTGTCTTTTATTGCCTTTTTTATTTATTTATTTTGTTCCAAACTGTCATATTCCTTCATCACATTGTCAGTGTGTTCTCAGGGGCCGGCTCTGTGATATCACTTGGGGGGGCCGAGCAATCCTCCATAGTTCGTGGAGCTCTGAAGGGAGTTTTGTCAAGGAGGGGTGGGGGGGGGGGGGGGGGGGGGGGGGGGGGGTTCCCTCTTGGGAGACCCTAGTCAGAGCTTTTCGGATGAGACTGAGTCAGCTTGCAGCTCCCCTGAGTCCTCTCCCCCAGTGGTTGGAAGAAAGTGCTTTTTCAAGTGCAGCTTTCACACGTTGTCACAGCGAGCACCGCACACACACAGAAACACGCACACATTCACATACACACACTATCACTATTCCTCCGACTCATCCAAATCTCTACTTACTGGTAATTTGCTGACATTACAGCAGGAAAGCAGGTTTAAGTAAAACTGGTGTCAAAGAGTTGAGCTGGATGATTGCACTGCAGTTCTGCAGTGTACCCGCCAAAGAGACTAGTCTCCACAGTTAAATTAAATGGCTGAAGTGCCATGCCTTTGGTAAAGTGTTGCTGATATGGGGTTTTTCGTGCACCATAGACCTTAAACAGTCTGAAGTAACGGATTTATGTTTTTTTTTTTTTTTACCTATTTTCCCTTTGTCTGTTCTGAGCTAAGTTCTGTGTTTTCTGATGCTAATGAATTGTTGTAGTAATAAGCTCATTTACAGAGAAAATGAGCATGGAGAAGACAAGCAGCCAGCTGCAGGAACAGATCTACATTACACTGCCTGGTTAGGAGAATTAAAGTGACGTTCTTTTTTTAAATTTGCTTTTATGCTGACAATGATACTGATTACATAGTGTAGGGCTGAACTTACACAAATAATATACTATTTCCTTCATATACTCTCGACTTTATAAGTAGGTGGAATAAAAAGTGATATCAGAACGATACTTCTTTACTTTCTCTTATTCAACGATGTCGATACAAGACATCAAACAATATGTGTACAGTTTTCAAAGAACCTTAAAGCACAATTTGATTCATTTGTCAGCCAGATGGGAGGTTAGCATGTTAGCAAGCATCTGCCTATTCACTAATCTAACAGGCATGGAGCAACATAAGCATTCATTCAGAGTCATTTTCACGGCCACCCGACAAGTGTGAATCCAATCTTCACTCTCATTTTAGCTCTGTTTTGGTCTCCACCAACTCCTGTGAAAAATATCTGGTTTGTTAGCTGCTAAATGTTCATTATGTTCAACAGCTTGTTGCTAACTTTAACTGTCTACTGTTTGGTGTAGGGAAGATAGTGCAGTGGATTCAGTTGCTTGCTGCAGCTAAAAGCAAGGAATATGAATATGAGCAATGAAACTGAACCAAAACAGTAAAGCTTCAGGTCGGAAACCAAAACAAGTTGAAAGATGCTAACATGTAAAAGATAGTAAAGCTACAGAAGATACCTGTAGCAACCCATATCACATGACATGAAGAGTTGACAGATGATCTATTGTTCATATAAAAATTGTTAAAAATTGTTCATAGTGTGCCATGTTAATATTTGCAGTGTAGAGAATGTGAGACATATCCTACTGCTGATGGGCAATGATTAGGGCTGATGGGTAACCTTCAGAGTGTGACTTGACTACTTTGGCAATTATAAAAGCTGGTGCCTGTACGTCACTGGCGAGAAATGAACTTCAGCACTTTAGCAAAACAGCTAAACTTGTAATTGCTTCAGATGTGCTGCTTCATGAATGGACCTGTCTTATAATGTCTCTGCTCTCCACAGAAAAAAATGTGCATCATCAGACCTTTTTGCAAAATGCATAATGAAGGTGCAATAACTTTTTAACTAGTTTAAAAAGTAGTGCTCAATACTGCACAGTGCACAAATATTCAGTACACTACTTAAAAATGTCTTTAAATGTCTTTTTCCCTTTCCTCAAACATACAGGATGTCAGATAATATGTCAAACAGCACAATCTCATGAGATGAGTACAGACCTCTGCATGTCCTGTCTAAGTTTATTGTTGTGAAAAGCTTGTAAATGTGCATGTCATTAACCAGGTCTGTGTCTGTGGGTGCTTGTGAAAGTGAACTGAACGTGAGCCAGAGGCCTACAAGGGGGAAATGAGTGAGCTCATCCCTCTTAAGTGCAGCATTTTAAGTCTTTCCACTCCTCTGTGCTGCAGTTTTATCTCTGGAAAACAACCAGGAATGTTCTCTCTTGTCTGTCTGAGTTGGCCGAGAGGGCACACACTCTGTCACTCTGTTTCAATCCCCCTGTCCTTTAATCACCCTCTCAGTTTGTCATTTTCCCCCCAGTTTAAACCTCAGATAGGCCATACTGAATCATCACATTGAATCATCAACTCAGCATGCCCCTCTCCTGCCCTCATGTTGCATTTGTTTAACAGCCCTGGGACCTAAAAGACTCTTCTTCTGAGTCTGATTTTCTGCTGATCAGCAGCCTAGTCCAATTATCTTGGAAGTAAAGCACGCTGAATAACCATACCATACCTGCTCTTATTACAAACCTCACACCACCAAGTCTGACTCTGTAAGCACACTTCTGACCTCTTCTCCCAAATGGAAGCACTCTGCCAAGGGTTTGCTGCCACGAAAACAGAATTAATACTCGGAGGCAGTTGGTTTCAGTAAACTCCAGCCACAAGAGGACACTCACAGATAAGGCTATTGATTCCTAAACTTTCTGAAGTTTGTTAAATATCACTTGCAATACAAGAAATGTCACACATTACTTATTGTAGCTGGGATATTGCAGTGGGTCAGCAAGAGTTGAGTTGATAGTGCACGTATACATTGTTATTTGTCATAATGAATGCCTTAGCAGTGTATCTATGTGTAGTCATTGGCCTAAATATAGTTAGGCTAAGTTATATTAGACATATTTGAGTTTTCATACTTTACACTGATACATTTCATCAAATCATCCAGGTTTGTCCTTGTCTGACACCTTTTACTTGTACCATCCAATTTAAGTGTGAGTCTGTATACATCAAAAAGTAGTGTTTTACTTCTCTAACGACCCATAATTTCCTGGACTTTTATCTTTGGCAAGGTGGAGACTTGAGGGAACACACACAGCAGTGTACTGCATGACTGCCAGTGTAGTATCATTACCTGATTTGGCAAGACTCAAACACAACTCATCAAAGAGGAAGTGAACTCAGCCAAGACCATCCAATCTCTTTAAGGCTACATGCAGCTACTAGCGGGATCCTGGAGTGACACTCATACTTTGTGCTAATTAGCTTGTCAACAAGCAAATGCATTTCTTTGATCACAGCTTGAGAAGAAATGGGGTTCAACTTCTGCCATGTGTCCTCTGCCAAAGTGCCTGAGTACGCAACAGTCCAATAAAATATCATCCATCCTCCGAGCAATGTGGAAATAGCATGGTTCACCTGTGTACGTGAGCAAAAGTCTGACATATTAACAAGTAAACACAGCATTTCACTTGATTCACAGCTTTTAAAAGAAGTAATAATTTTTAAAATAAATGTATCCTGTTTATCAGCACAATATACACATATGCTTACACATATACAGTTTACAACAAATTCTTAAGATGTCAATCAGCGTGTTACATGATTGGAGAGAGTCTAAACTTGCTGGAAAATGTTATGTGATATGCAGTAGCATGTCTGGCTAAGATCAATGTTAAGACCACAGTTTGGATACGGACCCAGACGCCGTTCAATCTGGAGGCAGACATATAACCTATAAATTATTGAGCATCATTAAATTTTGTTTTCAGTTTCACCAGTGCAGCTTTAGTACTGGTCACGTGACCCTTGTCAGCCAATCATTGCGACTCCAGTTGGTCAGTGGGATACACACACACACAGTGAGAGACGATGTTGGGGAAAGTGGGATAGAAGAGGGAAAGAAAAAGAAAAGGATGTGTTAAAGCTGGTCAGTTATTAAGGTGTGTTTTATAGAGATTGCTGGTTAACTGTTGGAGTTAAACATAAAGACAAATAATGGAAAGTTAAGCTCTGCTTTTTATTTCATTTTGTAAATACTTTAAATCTAATTTTTCAAAAAAAAAATTTAAATTAAAAAAGACAATGAGTCAGTCACAAGTCAATGGAGAATTATCACCCAACTCTGCGCTGCTGCCAAAAGGCCAAAAAAATAGGTCCAGATGGTATATTGTTGTACATTGACTGCTATAATCAGTTCTTTGTCCAATTTGTCTGTCTTTCCATTATATAGCCTAGCAGGGTGGAGTAATCATTAGCATTAGCCATATTTGCTCACATGGTAGCCTGCTAAAGCCTCTAGTTAGCAAGCCAACATGTTTGTGTTTTCCAGACAATCAGAGGAGAAATCAGTTCTGGGATTTGGTTGGTACTGATGTTTGGCCCAGATTATCTGGTAATGTATTTACAGATCCAGTCTTAAACTTCCAGACTCATCAGGACCGCACTGATCAAACATGGTTGATAGTTAGGAGTTAAAATCTGGATGATTACAATTATGATTACTTCAGTACTGAGCTGTTGGTGTTGGCAGGAAACAATAAACATTCTAGCCCCCAAGGCTAAAGTAAACTGGCATACTACTGTTGGCAGACATTACAACTGACAATTAAAATCAGTTAACCTCCAGTTCTTGCATAAGAATAGACAAACTGTGTTTATCATGTCTTTGTCAAATCTTGTAGTGTTTGCATGTTTGAGATTAAAGAGAAGAAGATCTTTTAAGTTTCTTCTTATTTGCGTGATACAACCTGATTTCAGATCATTTAGGATTTTGTCGAATCTTGTAGTGTCTGCATGTTTGAGATTAAAGAGAAGAAGATCTTTTAAGTTTCTTCTTATTTGCGTGATACAACCTGATTTCAGATCATTTAGGATTTTATAACTCCTGTGGTCTTAGCCTGGCTTAAGTTGCTGAAGGATGTTGAGCCAAGTGTGCCAAAGTACAGCTCAGATGAGCCAAGCTATACAATGTAGAGTATGAGCGCCTGAGATATCCTAAAATGGCAAGTAAAGAGACAACAGCATATTTTGGGTAAAAGATGCTCCTTATAACTTAATCTCTTTATCTTGGGATAAAATACAGTCTGCTACTCTTAATATCACCTCAGATAAGAAAAATATAGCCTGAAGACTGTCTGGGTGTTTAGGGCAACTTGCTTTTCTTCAAGTGACATCACTCACCGCCTCTTCCCTTTCTTCATGCTCTCCCTCTCTTCTGTGTTTTTTCTTCCTCTCTCTCCACCCTCGCCTCTCTTGTGCTGTTTAACTTTTCACTGTGCTGCCCACTTGCCTCTAGCCAGGATCTCTCTATTCCCGAACAAAGCCTTCATCTTGATTCTGTCTGATGGAAATGGGGCGGTGATGAAAAACAAAACAAAACAAAAATAACAGAAAGAAAAAAATAAAGCTTAAACAGTGACGAAAGGTAGAACTTAGATCTCTTAACTTCAAGAAAAAAAACCTGGAGAGGGCAATATGAAGATAAGGTCTTAGTGTGTGTCTGTGTGTGTGTGTGTGTGTGTGTGTCTGATTTAAAAGGCAGGACATGTCTGTGAGGCTGCATAGAGTGTACTTTGTGCTGAGTTAGCAGTTAAGGTTTCAGGATGGACCAGTAAAGTTATAAGTACAGTGTGTGTGATTGTGTGTATGTGTGTGTGAAAGAGAGAGGGAGAGAGAGAGAAAGGATGAAAGATACAGTAAGTATCAGGGGGCTTATGCTTATGCTCTCTACTGTATCTGTTTCTTTGTTCAAGTGTCACATTATATTCATGCAATTTCGTTGACCTTTTATCTTAAGTTTCTCTCAGCTTCCTGCAACACCACTGTTTGACATCTCTTTTTCCACACCTTAATTTGTACTTTCGACAGCAATAAGAGAAGGACACACCGTGCAGGGAGGCAGGCTGAAGGGTGCTGCGCTTTGAAACAGACTTTGTGTTTTCAAACTAAGACGAGCAGAAGCTGCAGGGTGTCAAGTGATGAACTTGATAATAGGTGATGAAGCGCTAAATGTGATTTAATTCTTTCTTGAGCCTGCCTCCGTGAAATTAAATTCCTAACTCTTAATTAAAGTCAGTTGGATGTTATTATTTTGGTAATTATATTAGGCGCGTTCACCTCGTTTTGATGTGACTTCCAGCCTGGATAAATTGCAGTTGGAAACACAGACACTGCCATTGCATGCTTCAAGGCAACTCTCCATGCTCCTGTTTCATCAAAAAGAAATTCTCAACAACTTTATTACACGGAATCCATAAAACCAGGGCACACAAAAACATTACTGTTGCTTGAAATGAATTATTATTTCCAATATATAATAAAGCTTTTTCTTCGGGCTCTATCCTGTTTAATAGCAACAAACTTGACCTTCAAATGAACCCCGCATCTTGCATAAACAATTGACAATTAGTTAAGCATCTTAGTTATTATAATGGTAACAATGTCCAATTTACCACTCAGAAATAGCAATAAATGTTTTGTAACATTTGGTTTTAATTATGCACAGAGATAAACAAAAGTATGCTTCTGATTTCTAGCCAACGATCATGGATTTTGTTGGCATTAACTGTCCCTAGCAGATTTTACAAGCTGCAGCTAGCTTGTAAGCTAATGCTATAATGCCAATGGTAAGTCTGTTAGTTAGTTTGTGTACCTGTGTACCACTACCCACTACCACTAAGTTACAAATGCTTCAGTTTTACAAGAAAAGAGAACTTCAGGGTGAGGAATGACCAATAAGTATGGAAAACAAAACACAACTGTATGTAATGCTAGTTTGGATGTATAGTATAGAGTGCCGCAGGAATGAGTCCTAAAACCCAGAAATTTGTTAGCATTTTAGCACTTTTGTCAAGGGAACCAGGCTGCTGCTAACATCTACAAAAATACATAAAAATAACATTATTTCCAAAAGTAGCCTAATTGTAACCACATAATATATGCCTTTTAGCTCTGGAAATAATGCTAGTTGTCCACTTTAGGTAGCTAGCTAGGCATGCTAACGTTTGCGCCTTACCTTAGAGCAGATAAGCATGCAGTTTAACCTCGTCCTCTCACCTTGTGTTAGGTGATTAAAAAAAACAAAAAAAAAACCCACCATCATCCCCATGCATGATGCATCCTTGAATCGGGTTAAATTAAAATATCTAACCTTCACATTAATGATTTAGAATATTACTGACAGCAAGATAGCTCAGAGAGAATTATTAGGTTTTATTTTTGGTTGACACAGGGCACCACCTGCTTCCAGATTCTCTGCAGTCATAGTAAAGTAAAAAACGCTTTGCCCTGTGGAACGTCTTGCTTGGGGCAGTGGTCCTTGGCCCCAAAGAGATCAATTAACTGTGGATCACAGTGATTCACAGGGTCCATGTCTACCTGTACTGGCCCCCATTTTTCTACACATCTCACCCACCCCCCCTCGTAGTCAAGCAAGCCGCACTGACAGGCAACACTTTCCTCTGTAACCTCCCCTGACAGGGTGAGAACATATCCATCAAACAGAGGCTACCGCGACAGACAAGCTTGGTGCTAGACAACCTGTCAGACCAGGCTGTTCCTCTCTGCACAGCTTTGTCCTCATTTCATCTCGCTCCGTGTGTTTTACACTCTTTTTTTTTTTTTTCTTTTTTTTTTTACTCTCTTACACCTCCACAACTCCCTTTCTCTTCCTTCAGATCAATATTTGTGTTACTCTCAAATGTACCTATGTTTGAAGTTACTTGTTCTCGCATATAAACCGTGACCATTTCACCCAGCAGTAAGTGTGAAAGGTTACATTGGATATAACTTCTCCAAAGACTTAAAGCACATTCAGAGTTTTTGTTGTTTACACGCGCGCTTTTTGACTTTTTTATTATATAACCCTCTGTGTCATCTATTTGTCTCTGCAGATGTACAATGCCCATCTTTACAAGTGGATGAGTGGAAGTTTCCTCAGACGGCCAGACACAATATCACTGGTGAACAGACAAACTCAAGCAGGCATACATCCTTCTCTGAGTTTTATTTATGTGGGTGCTGATGAATGCCTTTTCTTGTCAGGTTTTAATCTGGTGAGGCGATTCTCCCTGCTCAAGAGTCCCGATGTCAAGAAGATCCGCAACCCTCGAGGACCCGTCATCCTCCGCCTGGGCAAGACAGCACTCCTACGCCCAACCGAGTAAGTTTATTGTACAACACTACCTCTACGTCCAGCAACTACAGACAAACACATCTCGCAGAAAACACATTGCGTACAGCTTCATGTGGGAGAGGATGAATTACAGGGAAGGGAAATAAAGTGAATTTTCTTCTGGACTTTCAAGCTTTCTGTAGGCCTATGTCTTTTCATGCCGTTTCTGAACAAAGAGAAATTCAGAGAGACTTAACACCCTACGGCTAATCTGCCTCTGAGCCCTCACTCAACGTGTCAGCGCTGTCCACTGGCTGTTGTGTAGAAAGCAGACACTTGGCAAACCATGCACCACGGGTCAATCTCTGATTGCATTTCCAGAAATACCACTTCATTTCCCTTCCCCACTGACACTGGCTTGTAAAACTGAACTGTAACAGCCTTTTGGTTTTCCGGTTGTGACCACATACACTTATTCTAACTAGTTTTCAAATTCGAAAGCCTGATTTATTTTCTTGAGCCCAATCTATAGGAGTGATGGCTTAATTAGTCGGCATGATGCAATTGCTAGTAAAAAAAAAAATGAAATGGTTATGAAAATTAAATGGTTTGAATGTAATAGCAGCATTTCTGAGCCTGAGCTCGTTCTGAACTTGTTTCTGGGCGAAGAGACCTGCAGCCATAAAATTAAACAGGGCACAGTTTCCTTGCTCAACATGGATTTGCAGGTTGACATGGTGTAATTATGCTTTCCTGGATTTTCATGTTGTTATTACACTAGTTGGGTGTTGATTATGTTTGGAATTGCATGACAAGTGTTTATTAGGGTTATGTGCTGGCTGTTTTTCAGTCCTCTATTTTTTCTCTTGTTTTTCTTCTTCAGTACTTGTGAATTATAGCTGCTTTTCAGACGGCTGAGCTTCTTTTTACCCACCGATAAAGCCGTTTTTCAGAACTTGCCAATTGGGTCAGCCTGGAGTATTTTATCACTCTGTCCTGCGCTGTGAGCTCCACTTGCTTGAAGGCCCGATAAATCTGTCTACAAAACACTCTTTTTTGGTAGAGACATTTTGTTCTGAAAGTGTCACATATATTGTTTGTCACAGGCTTAGAGAGTAGTCGCTCTTATGAAGTGAGAGAGTATGTGTGTGTGTGGGGGGGGGGGGGTTGTCACTTCTCAGGAAATCAGTATCTTTGGAACCAAAGAGGAAAATTGAAGATGTTTTTTGTTTTGCCTCTAACCATACAGAGAGAGGAGGGGAGCACCATTCTCTGATGCTGGTTTGGGATTTTGTCATGGTGCAACGTTTATTGAAATTTTGATGCCATCGAGAGCTTTGCTGTCAGCTTCATCAGTAAAGGATGCTACCTGGGTGACTTCTTTTTAACTCAGACAGAGAATAATCAATGTTAGTACATCAGCCCTGCCTGTTGGCTGCCTTTCATTCTGCTCCTCTCTATACATAGAACTCACTGTCTACAATACATGTTTCTCAAAAAGACTAAACAAAATCAGAGAAGATGCTCGGTCTTTTTTTTGCCTTTGCCTTTGCCTTTTCTCCTTTGCCTTCTTGCCTCAGACAAGTAGATAAAATCAGAGATAACTGTCTATCAGCATCGGTTAGTCATAATGTTCCTTTCCTTTTTTTTTATGCTTTTAATTATTTTTTTTTAACTTTTGCCTATTTAAATTGCATTGTGCAGAAGGGTTTCAGGCATTTAGAAAATAAGAGTGGAGGCGTAGAACAGATGGGCGATTAAGGGATGTAGTGGTGAGGGAACAAGTGGGTTAAAGGTTCAAATCCAGGCAATAAGTGAATGCATCAGAACAAACCCTCAGGCTTGTTCTATGGCTTTTTTCTCTCAATAACAGTTTAAGCGAGTGTGTGCTCAGCGTTTTATGCATATGTGTGATTGTCAGCATATGCATGTTCCTGTCTAGTTTAAATCTTCCAATCTGTGTGTGTGTGTCTTTGTATGTGTGTGTGTGTGTCTAATACATGTGCGGTTGCAGCCTTTCAGTCGCAGAATATACACTGTATTTCTGAAACTGTATAACACATGGCTCCACTCCACCGCGGGCTCCCCGTCACTCAAGCAGCTTTTTAATTCATCACCAGTGAGGTTGAGTGAAGTGTGAGACGTGTATACAGTAATTGGAAAGCGCCGTTTTGCTTTGTATCCGAGGCTAATCCATTCAGCTAATCCAAGCTAACATAGTGGCAGCCAGATGAAGCTACTTGTCACTCGCCTCTCTCAGCTGTCTGCCGTCCTCAGCGAAATGATCACAAGTCACAGCTGGTCACATGCATTATAATTTCAGTAAGATATAATTTGATTGCTTTGGGCCTGTTTCTGCTATGCATCTGCAGTGTGTAGGAGAGAGAGGAAGCAATTCTGTAAGGCCGTGGCATGTAGCCAAGATCACAGCTATTTTTGACACAAGTGAAATGCATTAAATAAATGTAACAACTATCACATAGCAAAAGTGGCGCAATTTACTTTTTTTTTTTTCACACATTTAAGCATGTTGTTGCTGCTCTTATTCTGAAATGAGTTGATAAGCACAACTGTAGAATGTAGAACTGTGATTAAAAGGTCAACTCTAAGCAACTAAAGATGAGGAGCACGAAGGTGAAGGCTTCGGTGCCTTTAAAATGTTTCTGTGACCCCGAAAGGTTCATAAAAATAGCAAGGATGTAGGATGAAAAAAAGCTAGAGCGAAAAAGCCATTTTATTTTTAAAGACTAAATACAGAGGGCAGATTGGGGATATGAGTCAGTGAGGAGAGGGTGGTAGACTTTTTATAAAGATTTTTCAGCTTACATCTACAGTTGGAGAATCATTGCTAGTCTGACTAATGTTGAGTTTGTGGAGCAGCAAGCCTGTCCAGACTCAGAGCATTAGCCATATAAATGACTGGCTGTTTTTGGCTGTGATTTTGCATCAGATTGGATGAATTGTGTTTTTTTTTTTTAATCAACCTATATTTCTTCGCACATATGCTCTTCGTTTAGCTCTTTTCGAAGACAAACGTGGGAACTGCTGTATCTTCGGAGCCGCTGTGATCACATTGTTGAATTTGTGCAAATGGAAGTACTGGTACACGATTTTTAGTCATGCTATTGGCATGGCTGTAGGGATAGCAATGTCAGTCGCTTTGTCTGTTGGCCATAATCTTTTATACAGACATTCACGGTCTGCAGAGGACAAGTTCTAATGGTAATCCCCTGATGTTTCCTCAAGGGCTTTTTGGCCTTTAGTGAAACGTCTGACAACTATCAACTTTATGATCCATTCAAAGGCCGACAGCCCATTGGGAGCAGCAGGACATTTCCTGGTGGTCTAGATTTTTTTGGCCTGCCTTGAAAAGTCAGCTTGACTAGCAATAATATGGCAAACAGGAATGAGCTGATGGACTCTCACACATGGGCCACAGACTCTGTGTATTGTTTGAATATTGGGCACTTTACTATCTACACTTGTACATTCAAATCTGAATGTGTGATCCCTAAAACAAATATTTGTATCAAGTTTGTTGAAATTGTAGGGCTTAAAATGAACAACTAGAAAACTCAAAGACAATAATTCAAACCACCTAGTTTTGTAGGGATTTTGCCCAAGAGTCATTTTACTTTACTAGTGAATAAAATTCTGCTTGGGTCCTGAAAAAGGCTTGGGCCAGTGCAGAGAGTGGTGATATGGACCACAGCTGGGCAGTACATAAATTCCTATAACTGAGGTGTATTTTTTACAACAGTTGACAAGGTACGTGTTAATGGTTGCAAAGTTCATTTTCTTCCTAAAATCGTAAACATGATTAAAAAAACAAGAAACTGGAGATAGCCATAGGGAAAAAGTTGCAACGTCTTACAACATTTGGCCACTCTGGCTTGAAACATTATTCTTTCTTTGTGTGTCAGCTTCTAGCTGCTTAAAATTCCTTTCTGTTAGGTGTATATAATACATTCAGGGATAGAGAGTCTCTCCACTGAAGGCAATTGATTCCAGCACAGTCAGAACCCAGTATAAGGTGCCTATACACCTCTCCAGGTGATTTTCCCATCTTAAACCAGAGATCTGCTTTTTCAACATTAGATTTCCTCTCCTCCTCTTCCCCTGTGCCTCTCTGACTTGCACTGACTTTCTTCCTCCCCTCTCTCTTTTTTTAAAACAAGAGAAGCAGAAGTAACTTTCTCTCAGAGTTGGGAGAGGCTAGATCTCAATCCGTCTGGCCCATACTGAGTGATTTATCTGCCTGTTGCATGTTTGTGTGTACGTGTGTGTGTGTGTGATTGTGTGTGTGTGTGCGTCTGAAGGGTTTATATGTTCTTTTCCAGGACCCCAAATGTAAGAGACCAAGGTGATGTAGTAGTCAATAGTTTGGGAGTGGTTTTGTGCCCTGCAGCTCATGTCACTAATCAACAGACAACTCTATTTTTAACGTTGGTTTTTCTCTTTCTTTTTCCGTTTGTCTGTCTGTCTCTCTTTCTTCTGCACACTTTCTCTCCCCATCTTCATGCTGTTACCTACATACTTTCAAATTGATTAACTAGTATCAAACTCTTATGCATTCCCATATAATACCCAGGATATCTTGGTCCCTCGCTAAAGTCCTCTCTCCCCCTATATCTTTCCTTTTCTTTCTCTCCAGGTCTCCTGGTTCAGAGTTTTCTTTTTCTCACTTTTTCTCCTACTCATCCTCTCTTTGTTTTGACGTCCTGTAGTTGGCTGTTTTCCCTTGGATCTTCCCTCAGTCATAAATCACTGTCACCCCACTTCTAGGAGTGGGAAACCAGCTGCCAGCATCAACAACTCTGTGTGTGTGTGTGTGTTTGTGTCTGCAGAGAGAGAGAGAGAGAGAGAGAAAGAATTAGAGCAAGAGAGATTATTTCAAAGTGTTCACCATCTCAGTCAGCATGCATTTCACTGGACTTGTTTGTGAACCCTTCGTCTCTCAATGCATCTACACACTGCCATGCAGTGAATATTTGTGTGTGTATTTATTTGTGTGCTTAGATGCCCTTGACCAAAACTGAGGGATGAGGTTTGCTGGACTCTATCTGCTATGAAAATTAATGCCAGGGGGTTACACACCGCAGGCTTTGCATTGCTCTGTTAGCTGCCGTCACAAAATGTGGGGGAAAAAGCAAAATGGAAAAAATAGGGATAGAAAAGAATCATGCGTAGAATATAAAAATGCCCACAGAGGAATGTGGAAAAACAAAAAGACACATTAGATTATTTTGTCACTGTACTAATATGGACATCAAAGAAAGATAATGTGAACCCAAGAGTTGTCTTTATGTGTCAAAAGATAAATTAAATGTGATGTTAGCTCTCTGACTGATGACCATCTTTATGAATGGATGTTTACACAAATATGTCATGGTGTATATGTCATATACATTCAATTTCAAATCACAAACACATTGTATGGAAATATCTGATTGATGCTGAGTGTCATAACACACAATATGCATGTGGACAGTGTCACACATGTGCATATACGTTCTTGCCATTTACATAGATCCTGACATACACTTATGTATACATGTACAAACACATATATATATTTTTACCTAGAATTCTTTGGAGCGTTCATTTGGAGCATTCATTTGGAGTTGTGTTAAGGTCCACCTGATGAATGTAGTTACAATATTTACTCTCAATTTAGCTCTGTTTTTGGTCTCCACCAACTCTGAAAAAATCAATTATAGCTAAATGCTGTTGCAGGTAGTGTACACTGATGAGGGTGAGCAGTGCTAACAGGAAAGCAGTGGGTCTGAAAACCAAGATAATGATTTAAACACACTAAAATGCCCCATAGAGCTGAAGGGAACTGCAGAGTCTGTTGTCACAGCGAGTAACCACGTTCACTTAAAAGTAGTCATGGGAATTATTGATAATATAAAAGTATTGAGTATAGCTGCTTTAAACTTCATGGACCCAGTGTGCATCACAGACTTTTTGTCGTATCCAAGCCCGGATGACAAAATCATGGGTTATTTTCTCTCACTTTAGAAAGGTCTTTGAGAACCAAAGAAGCGCGGCTGAATAGCACTCCCCATGGTTCATAAATTGACCTTTATGTAAAAATAGTTGGAGTTCCCCTAATAACTTTTCATGTTCTTCATTTCATAGTTTCTACATATGGAGGAGTGTTGTGTCCCTGACCCTTATGAACCTTTGTGTTTCAGTCAGGTGTTCCCACATGGCCTACCTGAGGAGTTCACCTTGATCTTCACCTTGGCTTTAAAGAAGGCTGCCCTGAGGGACACCATCTACCTCTTCCAGATATCTGATCAGCAAGGATACCCACAGGTGCACCTCAGTTCCTGTTTTCTCACTGCCTTCTTCATACATTCCTGCATCTTTTTAATATTTTCTTCCCTGTCTTGTTCCCGCCTTCCCTTTACTCTATCCTCCTTGTTCTCTCACCTTTTATTCATCACGCTTTTTGTCTATTCATTCTTGCTGCCTCTCATCTCTCTGCATAGTCATCCTTTTTCTTCTTCGATTTCTTCTCTCTCATGACACCTTTTCAATTCTCTCCCCCTTTTCATTCCACAAGCCTTTTGTCCTCTCTTATTCTTCATGCGATCCTCTCTCTCATGCTTCCCGTCTCTCCTCCGCTCCTCCCTCGATCATCTCTTTCATTCACCTTCATTGTTATTCATGTGCATTCCATGATGAAGCACTGGAGTCCCTCAGAGTCCCCATAATCACTAAGAGTCTGAGGCCAGATCTAAATACTCAATGTGTATGATGGATGGAGGCCAAGTTGCCTCATTAGGAGTGATTGATTGGTTGTACTGCTTGCGTGTGTAATTAATACGTCTTCTCCTTTACCTCATCTTTGCCTCTGTGTTCTACAGCTTTGTTAGATGTGTACATATTACTCCTCACTGAAACCACTTCCAGTCAGACAACTTGAGATACAGTACATTTTGTTATCCACAGGCCTGAGCTAAGTGATCAGAATATTGACCACACTGTTGCAAGATCAGTACTTGTGCATATTCATACATCATTTTCCTCCCGCTCTTCTCCCCCACATCCCTACAGCTCTCTGTAGACCTCAGTGGCCCTGATGGCACCCTGTCCCTGAGAGCCAAAGGGGTAGAGCCTGATGCCGACCTGGTGAGCTGTGTTTTCACCGGGGAGGGGGTGGAGGCCCTGATGGACCTGCGCTGGCACAAGGTGGCTCTCAGCGTTCAACAAGGGGCAGCCTCCCTCCATGTGGACTGCAGCTCCATCGAGACCAAGCCCCTGGATCCACGTGGAGATCTGCCCACTGATGGACACACTCTGCTGGGCATTCGTGCTTCTGATGCTGGGCCTGTGCAGGTATAATAATAAAATAATAATAATAATAATGATGATGATAGTAATAATAATAACTTTATACAACATTTCCAAACACAGTTACAAAGTATTTACCTGAAAGATAGGTAACTAAAATAATTACTACTAGGAAGGTTTGAAGTAGAGCATAGAATAGAAAACACTAGAAAAATTAGGAGCTTAAAAAAAATCACTTGGTTGTCAAATGAAAACTTAATCCCTAGACGGTGACAAGATAATATAAATATTGGATAATACACTATATTGAGCAGTTGAAGAAAGGGAGTGAAATGAAAACTAATGATTTTGATTCATTTACTCACTCAAAAATTCGCTGCCATCCAGTTCAGTGATGAGGCCCTGTGTCAGCATTTAAATCGAAAATAAAAGATGACCTAGGAGTCACCCTTGGGGGACACCACAGGCAAGAATCTAAATGGAGAAACTTTGATCACAAAGGCAAACACTACTCTTGTTCACAAAATAAATTGATTTCTTTTTCCTAAAAAAAAACAAAAAAAATAATCAAGCGGAAACCAATCCTTAAGATCCTTAAAAATCATGGACTAAGCAGTGTTTTCCCTTAGGATTTTCCTCAGCAGCTGCAGGATTGCCCAGGGGAGGTAGTGCTGTTGTTTAAGTACCAGGGCACACCTATGACACGCATGTGCACAATGACGTTTTGGCTTATTTTAAAGGTTATGGTGGCAAGTTTATATACATTAGTCAACTATAACTGACCACACAATCAAATTGTAGATTGTTATCAGCATGGAATTAAGTAGCATGAATGAACATAAGTAGTTTGTGTTTTGAATGATGTCATTTACTGGATTGGAAACATCCATTCTGACAAAAAGCTGCAGTTCAGGCAGTGGTCAAGCTCATCTAATAGGCTATGGCTATCAAAATGTAGCCAAGCAAGCTTTCATTTCCAGCTGGCATTGTGGCTGCAGCACAAGCATCAAAGTTTAATAGGCTGGCTTTGTAGTGTTTCTTTACAAATGCATTACAAATAAAGAAAATGTGAAAAGAGTGAATGATGAATGAAAGGATCTTTTGCTGCTTTTTCATCTCTACTAGATAATGATAGCAAGGTTGAAAAATATCATTTATTTTCCTCATTCTGGTGTGCTCCAGCAGCACTACACCTATATCGGTTAAGTGAGCCCTGTCTCGTACCACACACACTTCATGCTCTCATGTGCACCCTGAATGACAGGCACGCAGACTGGTAGAGAGACTAACACAACAATCCAATTTTAAGTGTTTTGTCATACTAGGGTAGTGTGCGCATATAGTGTCCCAGCAGTTGGAGGGAATATCAGTAATTCATACAAATTGATAGCTATAATCTTCCCCTATCTCTTTTATGTTTAGTTTTCTATTCTTTCTCTTCCTCCCACCTTGGCAGGATGTCACCCTATGTCTCTTTTGTTTCAAATTAAAAGTCCTCTGCAAAATGTAATTGTGACTTCATGACATTGCATTTTGGGCAATAATTTTACAGCAGGAAGGGAAACACTAGGTTAAGGGTGAACTATTGCATGTATTATAAAAATCATGAAGCTAAGGTGAACTGGCAAAATTAGATACAGAGTACTCTGTGTGAAATTTGATTAAATATGCTGCATGACTGCCCTATGTTGACAAGTGAAGCACCTTTGATCAAGGTTAAGATTTGCACTGTAAATGTCAATTACATTTATTCTTTGAAAGTGTGGTGACCTTTAAGCTCTCTCTGTATAAAGAACAAACTGTTACTTGTCTTTTACAGAAGTGGTTTGAATGAATTGAATCCCCTTATTGGGACCTATACCATAAAGAATGGCACGGCGGTGCTTTGCTGCATAATGTAATTCAGTATACCCTTGGCATACAGAATTTTAATGGCTTTTAATGGCTAAAGGCTTTTTCCAGACACACCTGTAGAGCCATGTTTCCAGCAGGAAGGACAGCGTGAAATGTTTCTGATGAACCAAACTTCCACGGAGGCCTTTGTACTGAAATCATCCATTCTCTCTATGTGTGGATATGTATGGTCATATTTCTTGTAAATGTGTGTGTGTGTTTTAGACCATGAGTTCTGCCCCTGAGTTGAGCTGTTTTCTTTGAGCCAATCTCATTCAGTGCTGGTTAAAAAAAGTGAGTGGACTAAATAGGAGAATGAGTCTGTAGTAGTCTATAAATGCTGAATAAAGCCAGTATTCCAGGCACTTAGTTTTGATGATCAATTAACTGGCCTAGTTAGAAAGCAAAACAGCATCTTTTGTGAGTGCAGGGAGGAAGTGTTCATACATGCACGCACACACACATGTTCACCCACGCACCAAAGCTCCTAACAGAGTGCTTTGCTAATGCTTTATATAAATCAGAAATTAATAGGCTTTCAAGCTTGTTTACTGCCTCATTTAAACTTTATTTGCATTATTTATGAACAAAGCAGAGGACTTATGGAGATCTGCATGTGGAATATATCATAATCTTTCTTTCTCTCTCCTACTCTCTTTTTCAGATGGACATTCAACAGGTGATGGTGTATTGTGACCCATCCCTTGCTATCCAGGAGGCCTGCTGTGAGATACCTGGGGCTCGGGTGAGACTGACAACCTTCACTAACTGATTAACAATGATTCAAAATAACAATGAAACTGTGTGGAGCACAGACTATTCACAACTGCACTACAATTCTGCATCATTCCATAGGCTACGGACAGTGTTCCGACCCCTTGAACTTTTTTCACATTTTCCTATGTTGCAACCTTATACTAAAATGAAAAAAAGATCATGTTTTCCCTCATGAATCTAAACTCAATAACCCATAATGACAAAGTGAAAATTATGAAAATGTTAGCAAATTTATTTGGAAAAAGACACGGGAATATCGCATTGAAATAAGTATTCAGACCCTTTACTCAGTACTTAGTTGAAGCACCTTCAGCAGCGGTTACAGCCTCAAGTCTTCTTGGATATGACGTGACAAGCTTTGCACGTCTGAATTTGGGGATTGTCTGCCATTCTTGAGAACATATCCTCTGAAGCTCTGTCAGGTTGGACGGGGGCCGTCAGTAGACAGCCATTTTCAGACTCCAGAGATGTTCATTTGGTTCAAGTCAGGGCTCAGGCTTGGCCACTCAAGTGCTCCCTCAACCCTGACCAGTCACCCTGTGCTTGGTGCTGAAACATAACCCTCAAAGCATGACACATCCACCACCATGCTTCACCGTTGGGATGGTATTGGGCTTTTATTGCTTTACAATGCATTTGCATTGTCAGAATTACATACCATAAACAGTCTGCGGTTGCCCTGGAGGCTTACACGTGTTAATCTGCTTCCTTTTGTGTGTTTTTTTTTTTTACTCCATTTCTCTTGAGGTGGTCAGAAATAAAAAAAAAACTTGGCTGCCTGCCTTAGATTTTGATATGCACAGAGAGCCCTTACTGGGCTCCATCAGTTACTTGACTTAGGTTTCCACAAATATGAAAAAGCCTGTCTTATTATGTTTGTTAACAAAGTATTCTTCAGAGGCTTTGTTGAATATAGGATATTATGTATACAAATTGACTAGGGTGTAGAGTAATTCCATTGTGTGCAATTATGTCACATCAACTGCAGCTTGCCAATACTGTTGTACTTCTGAAGTGTGACTAAAAGCCTGATTGAAAGTATCACTTGCTGTTTCTTGCAGCTGCAGAAATGCAGTTTTCTCCTGTATTTATTTTTCTTTATAATTCACTCCTTTTCTCTTGCCACCTATTTTCTTAATCTGCATGTCTGTGCAGTTATTGTTTGCAGGCTTCAGACAAAAGCCTTATTAAATAGGAAACACATTCACTGGACATAAATACAGCAGTAAGTTTCTGTTTGACAAGCAAAGGCAGAGCAAGTGATTGTTTGGGCAAGCAGTCAGTTCTTGGGTTTATTTTTAAGCTGAAAGTATTTTTGTGCTCAGCCAAATTTTTGTCAGACTTCCCCAGGGTGTCTGCGCTTACGCGTTTGTGTGTGCACATGCATATGTTTTATTAGCAAATTATTTTATGTGAGGGATACAAATAGGGTGAGAAGTTCCCTCTGAAGTCTGAGAGTGTCGAGTCATCTGGAGGAAGGACGGATTGCTGTAAAAATTTTCTCATCTCTTTTGCTCAAGGCATGTGCGCTGCAGGGCTCCCTCCGAGCTGCGTTTACATTTGAAATGAGGAGTGGAGGAGCATGCGTGCGCAGGCATACACACTGACTTGCATGCTCACACACCCTTGAAGGCTGCACCTTCTTAAAATGCAAAAGAATGAGAGAAAACAGCTCGCTGTTCGTTGCTTTGACATTGTGGTCTGAACTCTGAACTACCATGTACAGGAATATGCATTGTATTGCTAGAGATTGGAGATAATATAGTCAGTCATGTTTCATGGTCTTCTAGCTTGTTTAGCTCTGTTCAGCATATCATTATTGTAGATGTCATTATTGAAAGTTGTATATGTTCAAACTAAAAATGTTTTTAAAATTCTGGATGAGTCCCATTTCAGCTATGTTCAAAGTGGCTCTCGGGATGGTGGTGTTGGTCTGTCAGTCAGCTATTGACTATTGAGGCCAGACTGAAATTTCTCAGATATCTTGACCACTGCTTAAAGGAGCTATTTGTAAGTTTAGCTATTACATACACAACCAACTTTAACATTAACAACTGTTTACTTACCAGTCTAGAAGACATCTTGCGAGTTCAGCATCAAATTACATTCATTTACTCACCAAGAGCTGTCTCCAGTGGTGGAAAGCAACCCTTTTGTTTTGCCTCAATTTCTATCACTTCTTTTCCCGTACTGAAGTCAGCATGCTAACCAGCTAGCCCAGCCCCAGTTAGTCCGTCTCATCACTTTCACATATCGAGTCGCTGCTGTGTACCGTCTGCCCTGAAGAAGTAGCGCTTCCTCAGGGGACATATTATAATCTCTTGTATTGCAAATACAACAATGGCTGAAGCTCTTGGCAAGACTGGTAAGTAAACAGCTATTATGCCAATGTTGATTATGTAGTATTAGCAATTAGCATTTAACTCAAATCAGCGCTTCTAGCATTACAGTTGACTTTTAGGGCTCTATTTTAATTGAGTGAGTATAATGACAAGCACGATGTGGTATGGGCTGTGTGGGTGCCTCTAAGCACACCTGCTATTTTGGTTCATCTAAGTGGCTAATGGGGAATATGAATTGGTGGGAGTGGTGATAAATAAATTCACTCTCTGCCAGTGACAGTCACGCATGACCACAGCTGCTGGACAAATGGAGAGAGGCTTTTCCAGGAAATCACATTATTGTGTGGATGGTGCATAGCAACATAGTCTGAACACACAGATCAGATTTGTAGCCAGAGGCAGGTGGTGTGGGTTTCGTTTAACTTGTACAATGATTAGAAATAATAATAACAAACATGTTGATGAAAGTGTGTACTTGACCACATCAGTCAGATGCTATTTCATTTTTTATTTCTGCTCCATCTCGCAGTGTCAAAAGTGGTCATATTATGTGACACAAAAGCGTTTGCATCATTATGGATTTCAAGAATAAAAGCCTGAAATGCCACTTTTGCAAAAAAAAAAAAGAAATTTGGAAAGGAGCTCCAACTCCGCAGTCTGCCACATGACGCCTTCTATGTTACCAGAAAGAGGCACAAAATGCAGGGGGGTTTGTTTGGTATGTAAGATTTTTACATCCTGCCCAGCGCAGAATTATAGGATTCAGGTTTGAAATCACTGAAGTGGTCTTTTACCCTGTCCTAAATTATCTGTCTGTTGCATGCTTGCAGTGCCCTCCTGATGCTCCCAAGAGCCGTCGTGCTGCAGAGAATGACCTATTGGAAAACACATTTAACCAGGTAAATCACAGACCACCAACACATGCACACAGAAAATAACTGCTTTTTCCAGATAAAAAAAACTATGTAAGGCCTATCTTCACAAACTCAAATAATAAAAAATTGGAAATACGCTTCTCATGCTTTTGTCATTACAAATTCAATGACAGGCACTTCCGTCCAGAAACAAACTGAGGGAGAAATGTCATTGCATCTTTCACCAACTGTCTCTTCCATCATGAATTATCACAGCACATGGTTTCCATCAGGCACAGACATAACACATACAGGAACAGACACACACTTGGCCTCATACAGCTTTGTTCTTGAGGCAGTTTGAGTTGTCTAAGATGCTCCTGCTGGCAAGCAAACACTGGCCTGTAGGACTTCTACCAAATGTTGATATAAGTTGTTTTTCTCCCTTGATAATCTGCTGTTGAAAACATGTTTTCTACACTACTGCAGTCTTTAGCACTTCTGAGTTTTAGAGTTTTATATGACTTCAGTTCAGTTAAGTTTGCTGGTAGCAATCGTTCAAAGTGTCCGTGGGCAGTGTCGAACGCTTGACAAATAGAGCCTTATGCAACACATGGGAGCAGTTCTTCCACAAATTTCCATGGCGTTTTTTATGATTGCTTCAGTGCTGCCTGATACACAAAGTTCTTCCAGTATAACGTAAAGGCAATTTATTTTGCTTCCACGTCCGCTTGTTTCATCATTCATATTAATGGGACCTATATCCAATTATCTATTCATTAGGGCTGTTGTTTCTCTTGTGCAGTGCTGGTGTTAACTTAGAGCTCTGGCAGGCTTCAGAACACAGTAATCAATCCCGTAGATGGTTCCAGCTAGACATAGTTACAATAACTCAGGCGTCAGCCGTCTCCCTCTGTGTTACTTTCTTTGTCTCACCTGTCACTCTCTCTCTCCGTCTCTGCTATCAGTTTTGCAGAGTGACTGTTTTAATCAAGGGGTTTAGTCTCATATAGTACTATGTTTTAGTCCTAGTAGTGTCACCATCTTTTCTGTTCTTACTCTATCACACGTGTAACTGCCATGAATGCAGTCTGTCCGCATTTCACAGTTTTCTATCCCTTTGCTGCTCTTTCTCTGTTGGTGTCTTGTAGTAACTTGAGGACTTTCTATTTTTATCTCTATGTTAGCTTTATATAAATCAACTGTGAAATACAAAATTCCAGTGTGCAGGCCAGATGTTACTGAGCCATAGCACTGCCTCCATAAAACTAAGCCTTTACTGAGTGACAGCGCATTAAACTCTGCAAAGGTGGAATGCCATGTGTATGTAGAAAGAGTACTGTACACTTTAGAGTGAGCACAGGGTAAATTGGGGTCAACTATTGATACCATTTCTGTGAAAGTATATTCCTCTTTTGTTAACCCTGTGTCCCTCTCATTTTACCCCTTATTTTACACATGAAAGTATGTTTACGGATCTTGGGGAGTGCTTCTGAAGTTGTTTAAAGTCTTTTGTAGCTATGAAAGGAACTGCACAAGGTCGATAAACTGCCTCATGTGATGTCACTTGAGCCAGTGTTGGTTGGGACTGAAGACTACAGGAAATAAAAAATAAACAAAATCTGTGTAGTTAGAAAGAAGCGATCTTACCAAATCTCTTAAGCCCACTCCTCATCTCTGCTTGATGCTAGAGGCCCAACACTTCGTTAGCCACTGTTAGCATAGCATACCCAAATCTACAACTCAACTGTTGCATTGTGGGCAACAGAGGCACCTGGTTTTGATGAGGAAGAAGAATGGATGGAATGAAAAAGACAAAATTTATGGTTGATCTTTTTTTAGGTGCCCATCTTGAATCAGACAATTTCAGAGTGCAATACTAAAACGGTGGAACACACTTTTAAACAGTTAAACATTTTAGGAAATACACTGACGAATACCACTGTTGTGTCTGTGTGGTAAAGATGAAGCTGTTGCCAGCAACCAAATAGCTTAGCTTAGCGCAAAAACAGGGAGAAACTGTTAACCTGACTCTGTTTGAAGGTAACAATATCCACCGATCAGCTTATGCTACTGAATTTTGTTTTGTTTCATTTGTACAAAAAGCAAATTGTAAAAATGTTTGTGAGCTTTTGTTAGCTAATCTCCTGGGGTCTCTGCTGGTTCCCTTGCAATTAGACAAATAAGATTTCTCATTAATTAATTGTAAAGGTACATGTTGCTTTTGTTTCCTTCAGACAGTGCCAGGTTAGCTGTTTCTCCATTTCTAGTATTTGTGCTAAGGTAAACTAACAGGCAGCTGGCTGTAGTGTTGTATTTAACAGGCAGACATGAGAAGGGCGTCAATCTTCTAATCTACAGTAACACTCAGTGAGAGAGTGAACAAAAATGATTCCCCAAAAATGCGTAACTGCTGCTTTAAGTTTGGAAAAATCATATCATTCTACAGTCTGACTTTGTGTGTGTGTGTGTCTGTGCGTGTGTGTGTGTGTATGTGCGTGTGTGTGTGTGTGTGCGCACGTGTGCGTGTGTGTGTGTGTATATAATACATATATTCTGTCTCAGCTTGTTCCAACTCTTCATTGAAGCTGTGTGATGTATCCAACTGAGTGAAGTATTAAGCCCCAGACTCAACCAAGACATGTTCTTTATGTTTGCACCAGTCCATCATATTGAATTATTCTAGATGCCTCGTACAAAATCCAGCCTGACATATATCTTATCTTTGGAAGGTTTTGGATCTCCTCTACAATTGAAAAAAAAAGTTCTATTGGCTTAAACAAGGTTTGGTTGCACACTATGAGTTTGTAAGGACTGTCTCACCAGCAGCTCAGTGAATTTCATTGGGCTTATTTGACTTATCCGACACATTGTACTAAACCCCATTTTCTGGTAATGTCAAACAACCTGTCTTTGCAACTACTAGGAGAATCAGGCTTTTACCAGTGCTTGTGTCTATGTTTGAGTCACGGCAGTCACTGTTTCTTATCTTCCAACACTGTAAACCTCTTTCAACCTAACTCCAGCTGAAAGGTCATCTCCTCTTCAGAAGTACCAAAGGCTCCTTTTAGTCTTGTTTCCTCTGGCCTCGGTGTGTTTCTACTTGACTTTGTACGTTGAAGTCCAACACCTGTTGTAAACTTGAACAAATTGTTTCCGCTCGGCTTTGCAGTCCTTCCTCCATCTCTTTCCTAGCTGACTCTTTTTTTGTCTGATTTGTAACTCTGTGCACAGCTGGGTCCATGTCTTCATTAGCCTCAGGGCTCATGAGGTACAGCACTTCTCGTCCTCTCTCTACTCATCCCCTTTCATCTATTTTTTCACTTAGAATAAAGAATAACTGTTAATGACCTGTGTGTGAAACCAAGATGGGCCCTATTTCTTCTTTCTTTGTTGTGTATCTGACGCAATGAATGGTAATTGCAACAAGGTTTTACGGGATACAAAGCGCATGCAACAGGAAAACAATACCTTCCCTATACCATATGACATTGATATTATGGAGACAGAGGAGATTCATGCCATTTCTGGTACATCTTTAAGATATTCAGTCATTATAAACTGCTAGAGAGCTGCCAGTGTATGGGAATATGAAGTACATGCTCAAAGGTTTGACAATTTGAAAATGTAGATTAGTTTTGTCATAAAATTTGAGCAAGACGTAGGGTTGAAACCACAATTAAGTTACAGTGCTGCCAAGTTGTAGAAAACCAGACTAAATAATATTTCTGTGAATGGCCTTCGAAGCTATCGGATTCATTACCTCTGAATATTAGCTGAACCAGTCTTGGCCATGAAACTGTCAGAATCATTGTCTAAACATGGACAGTAACCAATTGTGGACCAATGTCAAGCCTAAAGTGGAAGAAACATTAAGGTCATGTTAAAATATCATGAGAGAAAGAAAAAAAGACCTTTTCTTTTCTTTTCTTTTCTACCACAGGAAATTTTTGCATCCAAGGATCTGGCAGAGAAAGTAAGCCTCACAATTCACACCCACACATTTAATTTTACTGTGTTGAATTCCTAATGAGGCTTGAGGGACGACAGTGTCTCGGACCAAGAAAGTCGCTCCAAAGCAAGAAAGTCCAGGGTTCAAAAAGTAAAGTTTGCATGTTCTCCACATGTGCTTTGGCTATGTCTTAAGACATACAGGTTAGGTGAATTGGAGACTGTAATTTTCCAGTGTGAATGAACTGGTGATCAATCCACAGTGTGCATTTCTTTTAGTACAAGTACATCCTGAAATAGGGTCCAGGATGAGCAAGCATAGAGTATGGATGGATAAAGAGACCTCCAACATATGTCTAGTTCTGAAATTATAGGAGGACTAAATGCAGGCCTAATGTGTGTATGTGTGTGCGCCTTTATGTTGTGGTTATTTGTTTTGTGCATGGGGTTAGAAAAAGAAATAGTCTGTCTCTATTTCCTCCTCCTTCCCTCACACGTACCCAGCTTGCTGACTGACTGAGGGCTGATTTACACTTCATTATGCACCGAGTCTCAGTCGGGAGTTGCTGCTGCCTATTAATTTTGTCATTCACCTACAATATGCATGTTCTGTTCACAAATAGAATACAAAACTCTAGACGCTTCATTATGTTGCTCCTGTGTGTGCTTACCAATGCAGCTGGCCGCCTCCACTCACTTCCTCAAAGTAGGACATAACCAGGGTTGGAGTACACAGCTTGCCCTGCCACTGGGGGCACACACACTTGAAAAGAACTGAAAGTGACTTTTTCTCTCTGCTGTGAATTTAATTTGGTCAAATTACACAGCTGACTGTTTTTTCTGGGTAAAAATAAGCATAGTACCCATAGGAATCCAATGATAATACAATCTGATATTACGCCCTAGAAGACCAATACTGGCAATTATGCCAGGCAGGCCTATGTATTAATATTATTATGGTAATAAATGATCTGAATAAGGGGTAGATTTGGCTGCACAATCGTAAGGCTCAGTCAGAAATCAATTTTTATCACGGTGTTCATGTCATGCTGCTTCAGGTATTCCTCTAAGGCCTGTTCCTGCTACATCAATGTCTTCTTGGTTATGTGAGTCAAAAGGCTCAGCAGGAATCTATTAACACAAAAGCCTGTTTCAGAAATCAAGTCCCAGAGTCTACTTCCCACATTTGCCATTACATCATGCGTCACAGAAAGTTAACTAGCTTTTGAGAAAGTGGTGCCAACTCCTCATTGGTTTTGAGAATTACAACCCAGGAGATTGGGAATTTATGTTTATGCTGCTATTAGATTTTCCTCTGTGTGTGCTGGTTTTCGCTCTTGTTCTGTCAAAACACGGCAGATAGACAGACAATGGCCAAAAATGAGCACAGTGGGAGGTTTAATACAAAAAAGCTAATCTCACTGACAGGATGTTGGCACCAGAATTTCAGCCTGTCTTTCGAAATGCTTACGCTAATGAATGAGCATAGGTGTTGCCATGCATAATGTAAAATGAGAGTCTGTGTATTGAAATGTTGGTTGCGAGAAAGGGAGTATTTACAACACTTGGATGTTGAATACTTAAATCTGACACTAATATCTAGGACACTTGTGCCAAAGTTTGAAAGTTTTACTGTGATGCCAAGTATAAAAACTAATATACCTTAAGCTGTACTATTCAATCTGTCACTGAAATGACTATGTGTAACATAAAAGATTGCTTGTAGCAGTGAACACGCAAGACGTTATCACCAAAGAAAAAAATATCCTTACTGCTACAGAATGTTACAATATTTAGCAACTAGCTGATAAACACAATGGAGCATTTAGCACCTAAAGAGCTTACAGCTTGTTATGCTGCTCCCAAGTGGCCAAAAACCTTGAACCTTTCTACTGGGATGTTTCATTCTCGAGAGTATACGCATTGTACTGCTAACAAGTGAGCTAATGTAATTAAGGTATTTAATATACACAAAGAAACCTTCATCGGCGCTACTACCTAATACCAAACCTAACATGCAGTATTACAATGAAAGCTGATGGAAATAACTCGTTATTAGCCATTGTTTTTTGATGAAAAAAGATTAAATTAGTCTTAGATCATTAAGAGCAGTGATGACAGCACAGTGAGCTTACTTAATTACAAGGCAATTTTTGTGCCATTTCATAATGCGCAGAGAACATATACAGCCCTTTAACAGCAATATGACTTTTCATTTCAAAGAATAAAGTAGAGAACAAACAAAAAAGGCAAGGCCGCTGAGGTTTTAAGTGGAACTATATGCGGACTTGACTAAGGCTTCAGTCAGAGACAAGCTTGGAAACAGTGACTCGTCCCCGAGCTGGTCGAGCCAGCCATTGATAGATTTTGTAGCTCATAAAAGGGAGTGGGGGGAGAGAGGGGAGGGTGAATTACACATTGTCTCTGTGCTGTTACTAGCCCTCTGTTGTTGTCTCAGCAAGCCCATAGTCACCGCTTCAATATATGTAAACTTCCTAGTGTGTGAAAGCAAGGCTTCCAGAAACACCGGGTGGGGGATTCGGCTTTAATTACTCACTTCCGCTAAAAATGCTTCAGTTATTTATAATGGTTATCCTTATTTGGTGTGTGTACGTGTGTGTGCCCTCCTGTGAGGAGCAGCTGGTCTGCTCACTCTTGTGCTGTGGGAATCAGACATTCCTATTGATCTCCGTCTCCCATGGGAGGTGTGCGTGTGTGTGTGTGTGTGTGTGTGTGTGTGCGCCTACTTGCCCACCTTTCATCCCTTTTAACCGCATACTGTAGCAGCACAGGGACTCAGCACATTTTAGTTTTGTGCAACAGCGCCTCTGCCTGGTGACAACAGAAACTACAACACGTTCACTTACACATATACTTCCTTCTATTCAGACACACAACTTCTTTAGCGAATATTAAAAAAAGTATAATAATAACTCTCTTTCTCTGTGTCTGTCTGTAGTGTGGTGGTTGTTTACTCCTGAATAGGCATGAAAATGTAAGGATCACTGATCTTTACTTTCACTTCTTTCCATTGGAACATGACAGAAGTGTAGCACTGTGTAGTGTGTAACTGTGTGCTTGTGTGTCTTGCAGGTAGTAAATTTCGGTGGGGCTGCTGGGTTGAAAGGGGAAAAAGGTGACCGGGTGAGTATGAAGGACATGTACACAGTATTTACAGAGGCATAAATCTGTATGTGTCTGTGTAGAAAGACATAATCAGCGGAATGTGTGATATCATCACATGTGTCCAGACATGTCTGCCACTGAATGCTAAAACCTAACATTATACACATACACTCACACACACACACACAATTTGATGCTGCTGTAGTCTAACACAGAATGATGCTGGCTGTGGACCAATCCACTGCCTAGCTGATATGCATTCTCCAGTACTCACTTATTCCGTTCCTCACCCACAAGCAATCATTCTTCTCTTCTCCCCCTCTCTATCTTAGGGTGATGACTGTTCTGGCACCCATTCAGGTCCAGTAAGTAACTTTTCCATTGCGTCTCACTCTCAAGCCATGCCTTGTTTTGCAGAAAGGCATTGTCTCGTTATTTGGCATGCATCACAGTATGAGCTTGAAATTTCTGCCAAAAAGTGGTCTGTGATAATACATGCCAACCAAGTGTCTCTAACTTCAGTGCACAGACAGACCCAAGGGCCAGAAGGGGGAGAAAGGCGAGCCGGTGAGTGCCAATCGGCTGCTACAGGTTACAGCACCACATCCCACTGCCTCCCAACCCTGCTAACCCTTCAGCTATTTTAGTTTAATCTTTATTCAGAGCCTCATTTTCAAGCATCCAGTCTCATTATTAATTGTGCAGTGGGAATGAGCGTGTGCTTTGTGTGTTTATTTATCAGTAATTCTATGTGCATGAATGTCTGTGCACATGTTTCTATATAGTATATGTAAGTTTAATGCATCTGACTCATATATATGCATCTGTATCCACAAATTATTTCATGCATAATGTACCGTAAATGCATGCCCATGTCTCTCAGGTTGTGTGTGTGTGTGTGTGTGTGTTTTTGTGAGTGGAGCATATGGGTCCTGCTGCTAGCCCATACGGGATGCTGACTGGTCACTGTGCTGTTTTCTATGCTCCAGTGGTGTGTGTACGATGTCTTCTTAGAATCAGGTCATTGATCTGGACCTTATCTCCATTCCCTCTCTCCACAGGTGATGCCTGCCAACTGGGGCGAAGCAGCGGGATACAAGGTGAAAGGTTTAAGAAACTTTTGTTGATGAATAATGAAGATGTGACCTTCTGATGACCATCTAATTAATTTCTAATCCTGTATTATTTTCACTTGTCTCTCTCCCTCTCTCTGCTCCTTTCCTGTATTCCCTGTTTCTCACCTTTTTTCTCTGGTTCTGTCCAGGGAGAAAAAGGTCAGAAGGGAGAGATTGGTCCACAGGGTCTCACAGGCACTCCAGGGAAGGATGTAGGTGTTTTTTTTTTTTTTTCAATTATTTTTTGTTGCTCTCTTTACTTTGTCTGACAGAGTTTCTGTAATTACAATGAATAAAAGTGCATTTCGGGAATAATTTTCTGTAAGGTTAAGTCAAAGCTTGGAATACATATTGTCAAAACAACAAATGCTAAATTCAGCATGCAGTCACAAACACACCAATACACCTACACACATACATCCACTTACACAGGCACTTTTATCAGGCTAAGAGTGGATATTCAGTAAACTTATATGGCATTACTCTTTAAGCTTGGACTCCCATTGATATCTCTTCTCCCCCCCTCCTCTCTCCCATAGCGTTAAGTCGGCCTGTTAATGCCTGTTAGATTAGGCTATAGCAACAAAGCTTGCACAATCAATGCTGCCTCATTGACTGTGCTGTTCGTCTCTCACACAGGCAGGCGCCTATTCAGGAAGACTTAAACCTTTTAATCTTCCCTGTTCAGCACAGTGATCCTGTAGACGCATGAAAAGTTTTGAGGAACAAATTACAATGTGTGTGTGCTCTGAGATATTCCCCTGGTTTTCGGCATCAGACACACTCACATTTAGCTGTTCACCAGGCTAAGTGCTTGTCGTGGACAGATGGATTTGGTGGAGGATAGATTTTCTTAAGCCTCCCATCCATCTGACATTGTGAATATGAATGTGCTTGTTGATGTGGCTTGAATCAGGCAGGCAGAAAATATTGCATATGCGCCACTGAAGATAATACATCTTATAGACTCTACAATTCTCCCTATTTCTATTTCCAATTGTAAGATGTCAAACAAATGAGGGAAATCAACAAGTCCCTTTGACAATTTATGAAGACGTTTTGGTGATAGATTTCTGTGCATCTTGCTTGATTATTCTGGTCTGACAGCGATGATGTCACTGACCCATACTGATGCTGTCACTTCTCTGTCTGCCTGTCACCATCTCCCAGGGTCGAGCAGGGTCCATCTGTGTGGTTGGCCCCAAGGGACAGAAGGTCTGTAAGCATTAAGACTGACAGTTTCTACCACCAACCTGTCTGTCACATACATTCAGTTCACTTTAACAGAGCTGTGTTGAACTTGTTTTCCAGGGTACCCCAGGTATGGTGGGTCCTGAAGGGTTGGCCGGGGAGCCAGGGAAGCCTGGACGTCCAGGCCTGCCAGGAGTTGGAAAGCCAGGCCCACCAGTAAGTGTACTTCTTTAATTAAAGAACTCGAGAAGAAAAAAAGAAGCACTTATTGGATTGTGTCACTGATTATCTTAATGTCCTCCTCTTAAAGATGGCCTCAGTTTGACCAAAAAGTAGTTTTATGAGACAATGCTTTCAGAAGTGCCGGACAGGACTTGGCAGGACTCCTTTTGGTGTAGCTCTCATTGCCCTTGACAGAAGCCTGAACGGATCTTAAGAAAGGTGTTTCAAAAGATTTATGTACTTTTTCTTCTTGCCAGGGCCCTCCTGGTGAACCGGGTGGTGCAAAAGGAGATAAGGTAAGTTTACCCTTTTGGCCCATTTCTATGGTATTTGAAAGTGAGCAAGACTAATGACAAGCAGGAGTATTTGTACCCCATGGGATACTTTTGCAATTTCCAGGGGGTATATGGATTTTATTCAGTATTCACATATTTGTGTTAAGGAGAAACACAAATATATTTACTTTTCTTTACTACACTTACCAGTAAGTTGCCCATCAACCTCAGTCACTTGTAACACATTAACACAATGTGTTGTTAAGTCAAGTTAGCAAGGGAGCAGAAAAGTTTTAATAGTTAGTTAGCAAAAAGTAATGGATTAAGAGCTCACATAGGACAAAATATAGATTGATGGCTATATTAGCTATGAGTAATGAAAGAACTAAGATTGTTAGCTAAGAGTAACAAATAAACAGTTGAAATTATGGACTAGCTGAAAGTAATGAAAGAGTTAGCTAAAAGAATGGCTAACAGCAAAGGTAGTTAACTAACTTAGCTTAACTGCTGAGCAAACAGTTAAAATACAGTCAAATAGTTGTCCAGCCTCTGTCACTCCAAGTGATAACATTGCAAAAATGAACTTACTATACATTGACAATCTAATTTTATGATACAAACTATTGTACTCTATTTTTTAGTGTAATAATAACATCCAGTTTATATGACATTCATAAGAATATATTTGGAACATGATGTGTTTGAAGCTACTTGAGCTCACCTCAGCTGTGGGAGTGCCGCTAATCTGGCCAAGAATATTAACTTCCTAATTTAATTTTTGGTGTTTATGTTTTCACTTGTTCAGTTGAAGTTGAAGGATAGCTTGATTTTCTGTGGACTCATAAATTCTTACCATCCTTAGGCTCGCAAAACCCAAAAATGACATAACGTATTAGACAAAGATGCTTTTTTGAGGATGGTTTTAAGGGTAACTGCAGCAATATTGCTATGATACATGCAGTGATTTGTGTTTACAGGGAGATACAGGACCTGCAGGAGAAGATGGATTGCCAGGAGATCCAGTGAGAGACTCTTTTAAATACTGATTGGTATTCAGTAACGTATGCATGAGCTTCCAATAGACAGTGTTTCAACTGTGAGCTCACACACCAGTATTTGACTGCTATTCTCCTGTCTTCATAGGGACCAAGAGGACCCGGAGGCTCTAAAGGAGAGAAGGTATAACATTGTCTTTAAACTACATATCCATGTGCTCTCTTGTTGACATACTGTGCAATGTGTGTGACTCATGTTCAATCTTTAGGGTGACCCATGCGAGGTGTGCCCTGTACTGCCTGCAGATATAGGCAACACAGTGGCTCTGCAAGGGAAGCCTGGCCCTAAAGGAGAGCCTGGATTACCAGGCACAGGAGAGAGAGGAGTGCCTGTAAGTACAAGAGTTTGACAAATAATGTCAAATTGTAATGTATTCTGAATCTGCCCTTAATGTTCAGTTTAACATTTTTACGATCTTGCTACATGTTTTATTAGGGAGTCGTAGACACAGTCTGAGCTGTAGCTGATAATTGAGCCTTGAGCACTTGTTTGATAGTGTTTGTGTTTTATTTTCCTTATCATTCTGAGTGAAGGTATGGCATTTATTTCTGCCTTAGGGTTGTACTTGCCCTTGTAATTCTCACAGTGTTGCAGCAGCTCAAGGAGACAAAGAGTGATATGCCATCAAAATTTTATTCTCCATGGCAAAGGTCATTTTTTTGTAATGTAATCCTAACGTGTCTTTCTCTCTGGTGAGTTTGGCCTCAACATACTGCGCATTGTGCCTCTCTTTCTCTTCATTCTGCATCTTCCCACTTACCACAGCAGGTGAAATGGGGAATTATTTATGGCGGGGGGGGTTGGGGAGGGGGGGGATATAAATCCAGAAGCCTTATGAGATTCGGTGTGCAACGATTTCCAATAGTGCCAGCATCCATCTGTCATACCTGGTTAGAGCAGAAGGAGAAGAAGGCAGAGCAACAGAGAGGGAGAGTGAGATATGACCTCGCTCTCATAAAGTTGAACTAACAACACTCTTACTTCTGGCTCATCCCTGCTCCTCTCTTTTCTTTCCTTTCTCCATATTTACCAGGGGCTTCAAGGTGCAGATGGCAAGGCAGGACAGAAGGTATAGAAATACCCCTCATTCATTTATAGCGCATGGTTGATTCATATTCTGTGGAAGTGTGACCCATACACACTCATCTGCATTCCCACACATTCAGATATGCCAACATCAGCAGTGCAGAAGGCTCTCTCCTAAAGGAGATGCAGCAAACTACCTGAACTAAAGTCCGCAAAACACAAGAGAGTCCACACACACACAGACACACACACACACACACACACACACACACACACACACACACACACATACACATACACACACACACTTACTCATCATACCTACACACTGTCATCTTAGACTGACTATACCCATATGTGCATTAATGCCAACTTCCCACACACATACCCACATACACCCACTTACACATTGCTGATATACTCCTACATCTGCCTAATTGCAATGACCAGTATGTTTGCAACACCATGCGTCTCAAAGCAAACATGCTCATCAGGGTGAGCTGGGACCAATTTGCTGTCCTGAATGTGTGTGTTATTTTGTATGTTTTGGCAGGGAGAACCAGGATCAGGTGGTGCCAAAGGAGAAAAGGTCAGCTCGGTGTCTTTATTAGGCTTGACGTTAAAAAATGTCTTGTTTAGACTGTCTTATTTAGCTGTCAGCTAGATAGACTAGTCTAATTTTTTTTAACTGTGCTTTGTTTTTCTTGCTAGACCTACACACGTAATTTTTACAGTAGCATGAGTTGCAGCTCTCTTGGAGCATCAGGATATTACTGACCCTGTTAATTTTGTTTGTGCTTCCTTGATTGACATCTCCTTTAAATGACTTCTAAAATGGATGGATTATTATTAATCTTTGACTCTCCTCTGGTCTGTCCATATGCCTTAGGGAGAGCCATGTTCCGTGTGCCCCACTCTCGGAGAGTTGCCCCCTAACCTCATGCCCGGTGCTGCGACCCAAACCTTGCAACAGAAGGGAGAGAAGGGAGAGCCTGGGTTTGGACAGAAAGGAGAACAAGTAAGTCTGTTCCAGTAAGAATTAGTGTGATTCTATTACTGAATAAAAAGCAGAGCATTTTAAGTATTTATATACACAACCAAGTTGAAAACAATACATGTTTTATCTTCAAATTGTTGGAGGACAAAACACACATGGTAGAAGAAAAATGAGAACTACTTTGTTTGACTACATGTCAACATGTGTGAGCAATGATAAGCACCTTCAACAAAATGATATATTGTCCACTTTCTCTGCTCCACAGGGGGAGCCAGGACAGGAAGGATCACCTGGCCTTAAAGGAGAGAAGGTAAGTAACATAAAAAGAAACAGGTCTGAGAGTAGGTCACCTCAAAAGCAGACAAGGCTTACATGAGGGGAACTTAGTAAGTTAGTGAATGGGGTTCTTAATAGACTTCATGAAGAAGATAATCACAGCAGTGGCCAAAACTGTCTGCAATAGGGATTTTACTCAGCGGGGAACTTCTCAGTGAAAAGCGTAGATAGTAAAAAAAAAAAAAATAATCATTTGATATGGTTGCCCGTAGGGTGCAGCTTACTATGAAATGTGAATTACCAATTTAAAAGATGCATCCTTTTTTTAAGAATTTGTGAAATTTAGATACTGAAGTGTTTTTTTTCTGCTTGTGTATGCAGGGTAGTGCAGGCAGCATAGGAGCTGATGGTAAGCCGGTAAGTTCAGATTCGGTTCTTTGAAATAGAAAGTCTCACTTCACACCCTGAGTCAGTGATGTTGTGAAATGAAATGTGTCCACTTGACAGGGAAAACCTGGACCAAGGGGACACAGTGGCAAAGATGGACAGAAAGGCACAAAGGTAGGAGAATGGTGCAGAGAGTGCAATGATGAATTCTTGATAGCCTGATCATAGCCTTGTTCCTCAGTGTTTAAAAGTAATAAAGGTTCAGTGTTGTTCTTTTTGCCATCGAGCAAAACTTTTTTGATGCAGTTTTAATATTATATTCATCTTTATACAGGGAGAACAAGGGCTGCCTGGTCTTGGTCTCCCTGGCCTAAAGGGTGAGAAGGTAAGCGCAGACATATGTATTGCTTTTCGTATCTTTTAGCTTGATTGTCATACGGGCTAACTTCTCTGATTCCCTGCCCTTTCCTAGGGCGTGTGCGGAGTGTGCCAGCCCGCTGAGGTTGGCAGTGGACCTGCCGGTATCAAAATGCCTGAGGGAACAAGAGGCAAGCCAGGGGAACCGGGCCCTCCAGGCCCACCCGGACCTCCAGGTCTTGGAGCTGATGGCAAACAGGTGCGATTGCTCTGTAAGGAAAAGATAGCCATCAGATGAATATCTAGAAATTTAAATGTATCTTCAGGTACACAGGCAGCCTTTTTGCAATGAAAGCAAACGGATAAAGATTGGACAAAAGGGCTAGAAAAATTACTGATAGTATCGCTGCCCACCCAACACTGAAAATTGCAAGCATAGAGAAATATACAATGACAACTGCCAGGTGAGGAAAAAACTGGGCCTCTCAAGACTTTCTTGGTCCTTCCTTTAGAGGGCAGCATGTTGCCCCTAAACTGAGTAGCAAACGAACCAAAGACACTTAAATCATGCTCCTTAAAATGAAATAAAGTAATTTAGCACTGAAAACTCACTTAAAGTTGAAGTTTACCAAATCAGTGGTTTAAATTGTACACTATATATTTTTTAGACAATTTTCTTTTGTTTCGCTTGATGTTATTACATATTACAGTATGTTACTGTGCTTTTATTGTTTATTATACTCATTACTGTACATTTGTTCTGTAAAATGTGAATGAAACAGTACAACTTTACTGCATTAATTTAATTTGATATAGGAATAGAAATGACATTTAAAAAAATTCCACAAATCCAAAGTAACTTCTTGCTAACCTATTTTGTCGCCACAGTGAAACAAAGACAAAGCAGCATCTCAATGAGTGAAGTTTTAGATGTTAAAAGATTATACCCTGAGGATGAATCAACTCATAATTGTACAAATAGGATATGCAGGGATTCTCCTTTCACTGCAGAATTGTTACTAAGTGTAATAAATCTCTGTTGGTATCTGTCACCCCTCCCAATTACACGCTGTGTGCCTCTGTGGTTTGCTTTATGTCAATAGTTATTTTACCTAAACGGAAAGAAGCTTGTACAGTACTTGCAGAGGACTACACATGTGTTACAGAGTGTGGGGGTGTGTGTATGCATGCATCTCTATGCATGTAACTGTGTATTTTTTATATCACCTTCCACTCTCTTACACAGGGCCCGCCAGGTCTTGCTGGTACAAAAGGAGAAAAGGTAAATTCCTGTTAAGGTCTCTTGCAGTCTCTACCTTACATAACACACTGGATGACCTGGAGAAATGAGATTCTTTGGAGTCACTGGTGGCCTTTAGAGATAGTCAGACTTTCTTAACTAATTTGACATCTACTGGGACCAAGGATGTCTGCAGGAAAATTACCAAGCATGGTTTTAAAAAATATTTCAAGGGAGCTCAGGCACTCTACCTTATTTCAGGTCACCAAGTCTGTCTTTTGGAATGTTCACATCACTTTACCCCCAAAAAAAGGCAAATAAATTTGCCGTCAACAGAGCCAGGGGTCCTTAAATTACCTTGAAGCTTTTCCACTGAAATGGACATCAAAGTGGAGTCAGGCAGTAACTGGATTACGGGCCCTGGCTGATATCATTATCCTTCGGAGTTAAATACATCTGGTAATGATATATCAGCTAATTCTTTTTTTTAGCAAACATGTAACACATTATAACAGACAGTAATAATGACCTGGTTTATGTATTGTCAACCAGGCCAGTATTGGTGGCCAAAATGACTAACAGATTTCAAATAATGCATTATTTACATGAAGGTTTGCTTGTTAGTCTTCTTTGTTGGTACATTTCTTATGACCACCAGCAGTCAAGAAGTGACATACCATGAAAGCAACAGCAGGATTGTGTGTCACATTCCCTGCATTCTTGTAGGAGCGCACAGCACAAACAAAATAGGAACCTACCTGTAAAAACCTTGATCCCTGGTGTTGCTATTACAAAAATTCCATCAGTTATTATGTAGGCATTGAGGCAGAGAAGTATGTCCTTTTTTCATTACATTTCAATTTTACCAGGGTGAGCAAGGAGACAGAGGAGATATGGGATTGGACGGAGCTCCTGGAGCCCCAGGACTGCCTGGAGAGCCTGGTCAAAATGGACTAATGGGCTTGAAGGGAGAGAAGGTACAGAGTGCTTGAACTAAGTCTTATCAACTTAACTGCACTTTATTTTGGATCTCCTCACTGATTTTTTTTTTTTTTAAGATTCGTGGCAGTATAAAAAGAAGCAGTAGTACCGTGTTTGCTGCACAGTCCATATCCTTTTCCACAGACTGTATGTGATAGAAATCTAGTTGGGTCCATTCACCAGAGATGCCTAATTACACGTGATATCTTCGATGCCACTTGTCACACTGTCAGACTAATAATGGTTTCCAGTGGTTAAAATGGACACTGGCAAAATGTGAGTTTGATTGTTCCAAAATTTGTTTTATTTTGCCAGGGTGATGCTTGTACCAGCTGTCCCTCTCTGGACACTGCAGTGGGTGATGGTGTAGCTGTGCCAGGCCCCAAAGGAGAGAGAGGAGACCCTGGTCCCCCAGGAGAAGGGAAGCCTGGCAAAAATGTGAGGGAATTGTGTATTTATTTACTTCCGGCTCTCTGGACCCAGAAAATTACTGATGATCACGCCACATGTGTTCTTTCCAGGGAAAACCAGGCTTACCAGGTGTGCAGGGGCCTGCAGGTCCCAAAGGAGGCAAGGTATGAATGCCTATTTATTGTGCTATCATGTTTATAAATACATGCAGGGGATTGTGTCTACTCATGTGTCACTGACAGATTCTAATCTGTGTTGTCTTGTGCCACCTGTAGGGAGAAGCTGGAGTTGCAGGAGTCGGCCTTCCAGGACCTCAAGTAAGGCTGACATGTCTTAAAAGAGCACATCTGGATCAATAAAAAAGTTTAATGTCAACAATTAATGAAGCCCTGTCATACACAAAAGACACACAGCTCCCTAGATGGATGCAGTCCAGCTGTGATCTCACGAACGAACACCATATTCTCCTTTTATGTCAACATTCAGAGTTTTCCTGTCTCTCAGATCTGACAATAAAGTCACAAGGTTTTAAATAACCGTCCAAAACTAATCCTCTCTTAAATCCTTTGATTTGTCATGGAAACTTCACTTGATGCTTTGTTGACCTGGGAAAACCAGTCCCTCCTTACAACTCCACTGTAAAACATCCTCACCACAAACTCCAATCTTTGCCTTCTCCCATTCTTAATCTCCTTTTTGTTTGTTTATTTTTTTTTCATTTATGTCTTAGGGTGAAGAAGGACCAAGAGGACTGCCAGGACCTGTGGTAAATTTCACCCATTTTTCCAGAGTTCTACAATTCAACTCTACTTATTTCTAATTTGGTCTAAATTTGTGTTTTGTAAAGGGACCTCCTGGAGCCAGAGGATTGCCTGGCCCTGTTGGCCCAGCAGGGGAAAAGGTAGTATTAAATAGTGTGCTGGAAAATCAACTTATCATTGCAATATGCAAATGACCCCTGTTCTGTTTGACACAATGAAACTTTGAGACTTAAACAGTGGGTGTTTCTTGTTCATAGGGCTCCACTGGAGATGTCGGGCTACCAGGACCACAGGGGCCTGTGGGAATTGGAGTAGCAGGGCCCCCGGTAGGACATTAATGCATATTTTTGCATGTGCATATGATGTGATGTTTTCATATTGTCAAACACTGTTTCCTTTTTACTTTTTGACCCACAGGGTAAAGATGGAGCACCTGGCTCTATGGGATTGCCAGGAGCTGATGGCAGACCTGTGAGTTGTCTTGTCCCTTTATTGTTTAAAGCAGGTATTTAATTTGCATATTTTCATACATGTGCATCAGCAGCTTGAAGAGATGTTACAGAAATTTAAGTAGCACACTTGAGTTGTTGCCTCTGTGTTGGCGTCTGTTCAGAGTTTTAATTTTCTTTGAGCTTCTTTGGGAATTGTCCTTGATTTAGGCATAATTTGTAACCAAGGATGTCTGCCTCAATCCATAGCAGAGGCAATGTCTGCTCCCATCTCATCCTCTGTCCCCTGATCTACACTCAGCTCACTGCCCTGTGAGCTTTCTTCTGGAACAACAAAGCAAGACGAACTAAGTGTTTATGTGTGTGTGTCTTTGTGTGTGTGTGCTGTCTCCTTCTCTTGCAGGGACTTGATGGAGCTAAGGGGGACAAGGTAAGTCTACCGTTTTGTTTGGATGAAGGGATCTGGAGGGGTTTGAATATAAGGGGGTGGAACAGATGGTAATCGCAAGAGATGGTTCAACACCCACCCTGATTTCGCCTCACACACACACACACACACATGTGCTGGCACACAGATGCACACACCGGCCTTGGGGCATGGATAGAGTAGCAAAGGAGGTGACAAGTGTACTGTTGCTGGCAGACAAGAGGAGTTTCGGGGCCTTGAGAGAGAATGTGTGTGAGACTATTAATTACCGCATTCATCAAAGCCACCAGTCACTGTCACTGAGAGGGTGGGAGAGATGAAGAAGTGGTGGAGGCAGTGCTTAAGGGTTGGGAGGGGTGTAAGATATGGGACAGAAGTCTTTGTGATGGCTAAGTTAAAAGGAAGAATAAAGTTAAGAAAGGCTAAAAAGATGAGAAACCTAGAGAGAATGACCAAGATAGGCAACATTTAGAGAGTATTAAGAGCTGTAGCTATTCCGGGATATCTCATATATACTTTAACAACCTGACTGGGATATTAGAGGAAAGATGTGAGAGCAAGTGTGTAATCGGGGATATCATATGGACTCCTCCTGTTACACATTTTACAGGGATTACACCTTTTTTTGCATCAAAGCACCATACATTCATCGTTTCCTTGCACTACATTAAGGCTTGAGGGACAATTTCATGTAATGCAACGATTTTTGTTCATAAAAGTGATACAAAAGACATTCACAGCATTCCATGCCCTGGAGTTATGAGTGTCTTTTTGATGGATAAGATTTCAGGATTTAACGAAACTGAACAAAAGAATCCTGAAAGCTGAGACTTCTGACTTTCTTACAGTACCAGAAGTGGTTTTAAAGTTGAATGAGGGCTCAGTTTTGCAGCCTTTGCTTAAAATTGTGCAAAGACTTTCACTTTAGCTTTTTTTTCTTTTCTTTGATGTATATTTCAGGGTGAACCTGGAGAGTGCAACTGCATAATGCCGATACACACGGGCATAGGCGGACCTGTAAGTACATGCTTGCCAACATACACACTGGAATAAAAACACATGTAGACATACAATTAAGAGAATTGATGCCTCATAACAATAGTCTAATATACATTGATTTTTGTGTTTGAGTGTATATTATGACTCCCCAGAGGACATAATGAGAAAAACCTATGTTGATGCTTGTTCATTTCCCCTCTGCATCTTTCTGTCTATTGACATTTGTTGCATTATTCTTAACCACACACTGTGTGCTTTCTGTATATCCTGTTTGTGTAAGCATCAGTGCTGCTCTGATTTTGACTACTTTTACCCTCCAGGGAGCTCCAGGAACTCCAACAAATGTATGGCAGCCCGGGCCTCAGGTCTGATCTATCAACCATCAGTCCTGTCTGATAACTTTGGGCTTTGTCTGAAAGCCTGGTTTCACTTCTTACCTTGCAAAGTTTCATGAAAAAAAAAATCACAGAATTCTTCATTTGTGTTTGACTGTGAATGTTTAACCCCACTTGTTGTCATTACTTTGTATGTTTCAGGGCCCACCAGGACCACCTGGGCCCCCTGGCCCACCTGGGCCACAGGGTTTTATTGGAATCCAAGGACCCCAGGTAACAGAAAGAGGGCAGTAAGATGGCGAGGGAGGGGGAGGCTCTCTTCAGTTCAATTCAGCAGCTGCTCCATCAGCCTGAATTGAACAAGCTACTTATGATACAGACTGTCAGCTTGTGCATCTGGGGGACATAAATAAGGCTTTGACATGCTTTGCATCTTTAGGGGTCCGTCATGTGCATGTAGGAAATGCAGTATGTGCGTAGTTGCTTAGTTTCAAATAGGCAAAGATAATTAGGATTAAGTGAAAAAAATGCACTAACTACTATGGTGCTTCAAGCTTTAACCCATGTGGGAAGCAAGCTTCGGGAATGTCTGTCAAGACATAAACAGTTATTTGGAGGTCTGGTTTTAAATTTGAATGTAAAAAAAAACAAAAACGATGCAGTGCTTATCCAAAGTACAAGTTTGATAAATTTATGAAGTTTGTAATTCAAGCAGACCTTCAAATAAAGTGTTGCTGTGCTACAGGAGTCAAAGGTGTAAGAAAGATGTGGTGATGGTAACTGGATGGAAGAGGTCATGTCTATGACGAGGGGGCATTTGTAATAACAGCTGAATGCAAAATATTACTTAATGAAAACATATTGGAGTTCTTTTTTTTTAAATTCAGATTTCTAAATGAAATCAGATTTTGAGATTTTTAAAAAAATGTCATAAGACAGTTCAGGAGAGGGAACAGGTTTGACCATTTTTACCCTGACCCTTTGACTCTACCTTGAGCACTGGTGGAGATGGGAGTGGCTAGCCCTTGATTGGCAACAGAAAAGTTCAACCTCAGTTCCTTCTTTCAGGGTATCCCCGGAAACGACGGGATACCGGGGAAACCGGGTTTGCCTGGATACATCGTAAGTAAAATTAGAGAGAAAAGGAGGAGAGGCGGCTGTTATCTACTGACTGGAGATCTGGGGGCCTCATGTATAAATGATGCAAAAGCACAAAATTAGTATGTGTCAGCAAGTGGTATTTATAAAAAACAGAAGGTCCTGTTATTCCATGTGTGCTTTATTTGATTTGAGAACTTTGAGGTCAGTTAAGGGAACAAATAAGGTAATAAAAGGGTAAGAAGAATTAGAGCTTTGTTAAAATGATTTTATTATATCATTATTTTTTTCCATCCTGTACACCCCCATGCCTGTAAAATGAGAATAAGATGTACCCCTGTGAAATCATACATACTGAGCACAAGTGCTGCTTTTGTGCTGTGAAAGGATGCCACTCCTGTGAGACCAAGTACAGAGAGAGTTTGGTTTGTGTCACACATTAAAAAGGGCTATGTTGGGACTGGACATAAGGCTTGTGCATGTGCCTGCATATTTCATGATGACAGAGATGTATAACATGCAGGAATACAGAAAAAAAGCACTACATATGTTCAGAGTTTTAGTATGTTGTGGATCTGGCCTCAGATCTGTTCACGATGGGCTCGTGTTCTTGTGGACAAAGTAAAGTTGCAGTAGGTGGAAGGACAATATCAAAGTAGAGAAATGAGGTGGAGTGTGGTGAACCCATCTGTGGACAGTATTATGGTGTCAGTTTTGTTTCTTTCAAGTCTGATGATGGCTTAATTTCATTAAGGGAACATCAATGCTGATCTCTAGCCAGCCCTCAAGGGGAACTTCACCTTCAGCTCGAGATTTAAAGTAACAGATTAATGGAGGAAAGGGAGGGACTGAAAGTTCAGTGGATGAGTGGAACAGATTTTAGACTTGTTTTATAGAAACTTACCTCATCAAAGTGCCCATTGACCCCATATTGACCACATCTCTATTTTTAAAGTGACCACAGAGTGATACATATCATAGGTGAAGTCATAGTGTAAGCTCTGACCCATTGCTGAATTGCTCAATATGGAAATGGAATGGAATGGAAAAGTTGGCGCCCTCTGCTCTCCACACTCACTTCCACACACACTTCCCAGACCTGGTTTTGCCTCAGTGTTGGTAGAAAACCCCATCAATGGCTCTTTTTTTCTTTCATGCCTCTAGAGGCACAGTGTCACTCAAAGTAGCAGTCTACCTCTCAGGACTCTGAGAAATTGCTTTGTCTTTGAAACATAACAGCATGCTGCTCAGAAAATTCACAAAGTTACCAATTTGCAGATCCCTTTAGAGAGCGGCAGAAGTGAACACTGCATGGTGACATATAATTATAGAGAACCTTCTTTTGAGCAAGCCTGTTAATGCACAAGGCCGTGCTCTAGCCCGTATAACAGCCAATAGCAGGCAGCATAAAATAGCCTTTCTAGCTAATGGCTCCAGTTTGAACAATGTCAAATGGGTTTGTAATGACTTTGAAACCAGGCCAGGTGCTATTGACAGACTCTCAGTGGAAAGGGTCCCACTGCTTTGATAGGGAGGCGACCGCCTTTCACAGTTTATGTGATTGGGTATGTGGACTGAGCGGTTGTATTTCAGAACTCATGATAAATAGACAGTGTACCTCCATTGTGGCGTTTTTAGCATCTCTATTTGTTTTTTTTTTTCACTATATGTGTTTGTGCTTGTGAGTATGTGGTGTACTGTAGAGGCAGAACCTATACATGGCTGTTTGGCTTTCGTGTTGTGACACTATGAATTTTAAACTTTTTTAGTGCAGACTTGAGCCCTCAACACTATTTAATTACAGCTTCATGGCAATTAGTGGAAATGGGAAATCAGTTTTTTTTCTTTCCAGCGTTTATATGTTACTGTGTGTTTTTTATTTTATTTTTTTATTATTTTTATATATATATATATATTTTTTTAAGCAATTTGCATTTGCCACACTCCAGTCAAGTATGAGCATATAGTGTCAACACAGAGCTCTTGGCATACCACGGTTCATACAGACTACCGCTTTTTGGGCTATTATTATTATTAAAACAAGTGAAATATCTGACACTGAAACTTGAAGCTTATTATACAGTGTAACTCTGCTGTGTAATAAACAGCAGGTTATATGCAGTGCAGTGATGTTATGGAGTGAGTATTTTAATGTATAGATGAAGTTGGAATTTTATAGAAATTATGAAATAAATTGTAAATAGGAATATTATTAGAAATACAGACCAGGGTTTCTATAGTGCTACACAAAATTCTTTGTAATTGTAGAGTAAGGCAAAATAATTGTATTGTTGAGACTGAACTTAATTTGATCTTATTAAGGTGTGATGTCAATGAGAAATCCTGTCCGGTTTTGAAGAAACCTAACTTCAATGCAGAACTTTGTTTTGGTTTGTCGGCTGTGAAAGAAAAGAGCCGATTTTAATAATATGAGTTGAACTTAATAATTGTCTTGATAATTATAATCACAAAGTTCTTTAACTGATGTTAATTAAATTTCCATTTCCCTGCCCCCTCTTGTAGAACCCCACTGGACCACACCAGCTGCCTCAAGATGCCACTGGAGGAGACGATGATGTAAGTTAATCAGTAAAATGATGCATTTTGGGTAATAAGGTTTATATTCAGCGACTTTCTGCGCTTTTGTTTTGCCAGTTTTGGGGATGAAAACTGTTCAGCTTGTTTCTGCATCTCTCTCTCTATATATATATGTAAGTGTGTTTCTATGTGTGTGTGTGTGTGTGTGTGTGTGTGTGTGTGTGCGTGCGCGCGCGCGCGTGCGTGTGTGCCCGTGTGTGCGTGCGTGTGTATTCTATAACACAGGAAGACTGTAATGGGGGCTGCTCCCAAGGGTTGCCAGGGGTGCCAGGCCTGGCTGGTGCCAAGGGTGAAAAAGGAGATGAGGGCAAGCCTGGTGTAACCCCCTTGGACAGCTGTGACAGGGTGAGACTCGCAGGGACTGGGAATTTCTTGTCAAAACATTTCCAGCTTCAACATATGATTCTGCAGATGCAGAATCATATGAAATGTCACTAATAGCACAGTTACTGTTATTGTGCTTCGATGAATGCACAATGACAATCCCTCATTTTGCAGTGTATTTGAGTTTGCATGGCTTGATGTGAGTAGTCAGTCTGTACCAACAGTGCCAACAGTGAAGCATTACTTTGATAACTTATTCTCTTGTCTGCTTGCAGTGTTTGGAGAGGCTGCAGAGGGAGCAGGCGACACAAGCAGTGGTCAGCTGAGATCATTGTCATATTCTGTAGACTTAATAATGATAATAATAATAATGATAATAATACGCTTAATTAATATCACACTTTTTTTTAACAAAGTTACAAAGTGATCTACAAAAGAAATAAAACCAGACAAACCAAATAAAATGATTAATAAGAACATGACACAGAAAAAATGAAACAATTAAATGAATAAGATCAATTAGATGAGTATAAAGTATAAATAAACATGGACATACATGGAGAAATACATGCACATTTCTTATTTCTTAGGGTGACCGATCCTGCATAGGAACACCTGGAATTCCAGGAATGACTGGATCACCAGGAATAAAAGGAGAGCCAGTGAGTCTGTCCCTGTGTTTTTTTAAATGCACATACTGGTAATCTGTTCGGAGAGTGTATGTGTGTCTGCCGTTGTGCAAGTATACATATCCAAACAACCTTTCTTTCTGTATCTTCACTGCAGGGTACACGAGGTGAGAGAGGCCCAGCTGGAATACCAGGAAACATGGTACGGCTTTATCTAAACTATCAGACAGCAAATTTTGACTCCCGTGGATTTTATTTACAACAGAGACACCTGAATATTTTGCCTTGGTTTCATTGAAGAGACATATTTTCCTATTAAAGGTGGCGTAATCCAAGACTGTTGATATTTGAAGTCAACAGTAAAACAAATAGAAGCTCCATCCCCTAAATTTATGGACGTGCATAATGGCAGAATCCGGGGTGTCTCATGTGGAAGTGGAAACTCCCTCTTTTCCTGAAACAAAAAAAACCTTATACTATAAAACATCATCAAATAAATGAAGTGCGCACAAACATCCAAAACACAAAGGCGTAAAAATTAGTGAGATTAAATTGTTTAGATTGTTTTTCCAAAACCACAGCGATAGAAGAGAGGACTGTAGGTTCGTAAACATCCATAAAGGTTTTAAAGTTTTAAAGCCCTTAAAGTCTTTTCTGTGTGCCTGTCATTCAGGCATGGCTTAGTCCCAGCGGATAAGTCCGGGGCTGAATTTCTTTCCCAGGCCTGATCACAGGATTTTAAAGCCTCACCAATGTTAACACAGCTCTTCACCTTTACCTCATCATAGCACTTCTTTTTCAGTTTTTGCGCTCCTGACCTTCTCCTCTTTGGCTGCTCCTCAGCCATCTCTCCTTCTTGGTTTATGTTGCAGGGTATACACCACTGCCGCTTGTAGTCACTGTACGGAACAGACAGGTAGTGGAGCAAGAGGAGATATTCACTGAATTCGACAAAAAAGTGTATTGGATTAGAGTCGCTTACTCCACCTTTAATGGCGAGACTAGAAAGCTGTAATGTGGACTTATATTTTGAAATTCTCATCTACTGTAGATGTACCCATTTTGCAGATTGTATAAGAAGTTTTCCAATCTCTTGGTGGCCTCTTTATCTAACTTACGCCCCTGAAAAATCGGTTAGCAACAAAAAATGAGAGTATGAAGTGGATTCTTTATATTAGTTTGCCATTTCTTCTGTGAGGTAAAAGATATGATCATTTTCAGATTTTAGGACAGCACTGTTGGGTTTTTGTTTCTCAGAGCTTTAGATATGTGTTTGTCACTTTCCATGAGCTCACAGGGCCCCCTACTGGTCTCAGAGAAAATGTTACACAAAGTGGCCCAATGCACTCATCTTTTCAATACTACTTTACACCAACGCATACAAGCTTTCTTGTGACTGGAAGAAGCTGAAACCTGCTTCAATAAGAGGAGTAAATTGTCTTTTTCATGTTTGTTCATCTTGTCTCAGGTGATTTAACGGTTTTCTGTCCACAGGGACCTCCTGGTTTCCCAGGTGAACAGGGCCGACCTGGTTTACCTGTAAGTTTCATTTGCAATTTCAGCTTCAATTTATTTATTATTAATGATTTAATTGTTTATTATTCTCTTCTCTTTTAACCAGTAATGGAAGATATGCTAAGTTAAAGTATTAGTACATTAGTGTTGCTTTTGTTCAAAATCTAGCTTAAGTAAAAGTAACAGAAATATTTTCAAAGTAAAAGTGTCTGTATTTAATATATTATTAAGACAATATTTAATTATTCTTTCACGTCCAGTGGCTCCCAACCTGCAAATGGTCACAATAAATCTGTTGCTTTGTATTCATTAGGTGGCAGAGTAGAAAAAACTAATTGCTACCGCAGCAATTTGTATTTTTTCTCTAATTTTGCTTTTCTGTAAAACAACGGATAATTTGACCCCTTTGGACTTTTACTTTAAAACTGTTTTTTAAATAAAAACCATCTCACAAGTTTAGAGGTGAAATGTCTCTTTGGTTACTGCAAACAGCTCCTGTGCATCTGAAATGTGACAAGAGGCCCCAGTTAAACACAGCTTTTTGTAAGGCGTCACAAGCCAAAAAGATTGGTATCCACTGGTTTAATTTTTAACAAGGCATTGCATCTTATGTGAATTCTGAAATGTTACTAGTAACTATTGCTGGGAAATAAATATAGTGCAATAAATACTATTATACAATACTACCATACTATTACCTGAAATCTAGTTACATAGAAGTATAAAGTAGTATTAAATGGAAACATTCGAACAAAGTGCAAGTACCTCAGAACTGTACCTAAGTACACCACACGGTGGTTACTTTCCACCACTGCTTTTGGTGTATTTATCTTATCTGTGCCTCTCTTTGTTGTCTCAAATACAGATCATCTCGCTTTTAAATCAAGCAGCCCTTGATTATTCCTTCCTTGCCATCTCTCCATCCTCCTGCCACTCTCCATGGCTCTTTAATGAAAGTTATTTCAGACGAGGAAATGATTTGGTTGTCTCTTTCTCCAGTTGTTCAATTACTCCCTTGTCTAAGTGATGGAGAGCAGGACTGCTGTGCAGCCAGACCCCCCCACCCCTCCCCGCTCCCCACCTCTCTCCCATTTTTTTTTTTTTTTTTGGGAGAATAGGATGCTAAATGGATGAGCCATGTGAGCGCTGCATGGAATCCATTTGCAGTCTAGTAGCACTTTATAGCAGGTGTTAGCTTCTGCTGGGTGCAGTGGTGTGTCTGTTTGTACTGTCTGTGAGAGAAAGAGGGAGAGAGAACCTTGCTGCTGAGCATATTACTCATATTCAGTTGCGTGAAGTTACTCACGATGATCAGCTACTAATTAGTTTCTCCCCAGTGTGATCAATTAGTAATTATTTTCTCTAACTTACAGCCTTCAGTAATCACTCTCTACTAAAGCCAGTCACATTACTAAATCTTGCATCTTGCATTGATATGCTTACCAGTTTTTGAAGTGCAGTTTCATTTATGAATTCTAAAAGAATAATTCACATTAATAACAGTGAAGTAAACAGCTTATTTTCAGCAGCTCCCACCGTTTCAGTATAATAATGATAATGATGGTGAGAGTATCTTCAATCTCCTCTGGCGTTCTTTTATTTTCTCATTTTTCAAAACTTCTCTCCTTTCTTTTCTCCCAGAACTCATCTGTCATATGCTTGCAGCCGCTGTTGCTAGGCGACAGATCACACTCGCACACACATATTAATATTTACGTCAAATTAATAGACTGTGAAATATAAGTTTTCAATACATTGTGGGATCATTCTGTAGAAACTGTACGCACGACAGAAATAAAGTCTGTATTTTGTTGCCTAGTAACACCAACACTGCTCGTTTTTTCTTTGTTTTGTGTTTGTTTGATGAAAGAGCAGGGTCGTAGAGAGATAAATTACTTAATCAAGTCTGCAGCTTTGTTAAGATTTGCACCTGAATCTGCAGCGGAATAAGGTTAGAAGGGAAGCAACATTTGAAAATCAGTATCCAATTAAAAAACAAAAAAAACAAAAAAACAAATTGGACTGAGAAGGCAGTGTTCAGCCTGTGGATATCACCGTCACAGAGCTAAATCACCATCCTGAAGCCTCATAGTGGTGTAGAGCAAAAGGACAAAATCATATGTAGGCATTCCCTATGGGAGATGATTTGAGCCAGTTAGCTGTTTCCTCTCTTTGATATTGACTTGCTTCGTCCTTGGTTCGTTTCTACCATTCTCTTCCTGACATACATCACATCCCGTCCTTCATTCTCTAATCATTCCTCACTCCCGTCATCCTCAGGGTCAGCAGGGTGAGCGAGGGGAAGCTGGCCTTCCAGGATTGAAGGGCGAGCAGGTAACTATCTGCCAATCAATTTCCTTGAAATTATAACATGTAGAAAAATAATTGCTTTCCCTGTGTGATTGATTGTATGATCTTTACCTCAGGGCCCTCCGGGGACGTCAGGCTACCCAGGAACCATGGGACCGCCTGGACTGCCTGTAAGTTACTCTTGACGCCTCATTATGAGTTTGGGATTGACAACAAACTTACAGCTTTAATGGATGGATAGGTGGTTACATTGACGTGAGTCGACATTGATTTACTGCCTATTTTATTTTGTCAGGGACTGAAGGGTGAACGTGGGAGCCCAGGAAGCAGTGGTCAGAAAGGAGAATCAGTAAGCCACTACACCAGCACTGTTATATAATACAAAATGAAGCTGCAACTTGTGTTGTATATTACTGAATATATTTCTTTCCCTTCTGCAGGGTCCTCCTGGTAACCCCGGGTATCAAGGACAGGCTGGCTTACCGGTCAGTGCATCATCATAAATTCTGTCTGGCTCCTTCATTTATCATTACAAAGTTTAATAACTGCTTCATAATTTGAGCCAATCTGTGTCTGCAGGGCATTAAAGGAGACACAGGACCATCAGGGCCTGTTGGTGCCAAAGGAGATCAGGTACGTATAACACATGATGTACATACACATAATAGAAAAATGTGACATAACAAATTATATGTTACTCCTTTTATTTCAAGGGTTTCCAAGGACAACCTGGATTCCCAGGACCATCGGTATGTAAATGTTTTAGCTTCTCTGTTGCAAAATGCTCTTTTGGAATGGGTGCAGAGATTTATCAATTATTACTGTGTGTGTTTTTAGGGTCCACCAGGTCCCACTGGCAAACCTGGAAGGGAAGGGCTCCCTGGGCTCAAAGGTGAAAGAGTGAGTACAAAACACATCTTTAGCTGTTTCTAATTTTCTTTCCATCCAAAATGATCATCTACTGTACTGAAAATTCCTACTTTCAAAGGGCAATGATGGCGTTCAAGGATCTCAGGGATCATCTGGACCCCCAGGCTCACCAGGCTCCCCAGGATTGATGGTACATGTATTTTATATCACTGTATATTATCCAAGTTTAACATACGTGTGAACTGTACACACTTATGAATCCTCGTCTGTCTCTGTTTTTGCATTGAAAGGGCCCCCCTGGCATTGCAGGAATAGATGGGAAAGATGGTAAACCAGGGATGCGGGTAAATCACACACATGCATCACATGGGTGGCATTGCCCACACACATGCAGAAGATCCAAACACACAATGTAGTAAAGCTATAGTGATTATAGTGAAAGGCATGCAATATAATAGCTGACCTTTGACACTGGCTATATTTCATTGTCAGGGAGAGACAGGCCCTCCAGGCCCTGCTGGACCAAGAGGAATCCCAGTGAGTATCACTATCGACATAACATCAACATGATCTGATTTAACAGCGTGCTCAAAATTCATGTTTGTATGAATAATTTGTAATATCTAATCTAATATCTCCTGTCAGCATGCATCACAGTAGATCTTCACAGTCACACACTTGCATAAAATGAACATAAAATAAGCCTTTATTTCATTATGACTATATATGACCGTTACTTCAGTCATATATATAGTAAGATGTTTTAGCCATGCTAGCTTCGTGACTGTATGGATGGTAAGGTCGGTTGCTCCGTCTGTCAGACTGAAATATCTCAGCAACTATTGCATGGACATTCATGGTCCCCACAAGATGTATCCTTCTGATTTTAGTGATCCCCTCACTTTACTTCTAGCATCACCAGGAGGTTTTCCTTTATGAAATATCTCAACATCCGCAATATGGTTTGGCACATTCATGCTCTCCAGAGGATTAATCCTAGGATAACCTTGATGATCCTCTGACATTTCTGCATTTTGAGATTGAGATTTTTGGTATTTAGTGAAATGTCGCAACAGCTGTTGGTTGGGTTGACATTTTGTATAGACGTCCACAATCCCTAGACGACCTGAGTACTTTGTCTGTAGTGACTCAACCAGGTCAACGTTTTCACTGAAGACTTTTCACTCCTAAGAAATATTGTAAATGACTCGATGGATTGACACAAAATTTGGTACAGATGTTCATTTTCCCCGCAGGATGAATCATAAATTACTGATCCCTGAACATTTCATCTAGCACCATCATCAGGTCACATTTTTAATTAGTTTAAAACTGGTTTGTCTCCAAATACCTACAAAATTAATTACCTTTCCATCATGCATATTAATTTGTGTTTCGTGCTTATTAAAAACTTAGATATGTTAGCATTTATCTCTAAAGTCAAAGTACAGCCTCACAGAGCAGCAGACTTTTAGTCTTGGTAAAACATGAACATTTTGGGAGACAAATGTAAATGTTGTGTTTATCCAAGCTTTCACATCAGGAATGCCCTCATTATTTTTCACATACAGTAGCTTGTTTGGGTAGATACAATCAGGTAGGCATACTTTTTATACAGTGCATTAGAATTGCATTACCATGGCTCACCTTCAGATTCACAAACAGCAAACTAGTATGCAAATCAGACTGCAAGACTAAGCCTTCGTCACTGAAAGCCCATCCAAAGCGTTTTATGGGTGGGTGGATTGACAGAGGTGGATGAATTGTTTGTGACATTGATATGGTGCTTTGCATATGTGTAGGAAAGTCTCAAGAAAGCTGTGATCATCTTAAGGCTTGGCCATTGTATAGTTTTACCAACAGTGTCCTATGCAAATTAGCATGGGCTGTAGCTCATGATATTTCACTTACCTCACCCATGTTGACAAACTACAGTAGTATAAGCGTTACAGAGTCTTGTTAATATCATAGATGTCACTGATAATGGGACAGCATTTGAAACTTCTATGCCTCCTATCCTCTGCTAAGATCTCTCTAACTCTCTGTCTTGTATATTGACACGGCAGAGATGGTGATATTCACACAGTTTCTTTTTTATTTCTCTCTGTGTCTCAGTTGTGTTCTACCCGAGAGCAGGTGTTCGAGATTTCAAAGACATGTCTGCCTCTTCTTTGGCAGCCTCAACTTTGTGAATTTTGATATTGTACCAGTCTCATGTTCTTTGATGTCTCTCCTCAGGGATTCAAAGGGAAAACTGGCCATGTTGGCTTCCCTGGACAGAAGGTTAGGCAAAAACTCTTTGCTTTACAGTCACACGATGTCTGTCTGTTTGTCTGCTCACTGTTGCTGTCTGTTTCTTGTTCATTAAACCAAGCTGTTTTATCAACATGATATTTATGAAAACTGCCATCACACAAGTCTGGGTTTTATCACTGCGCTGCCTTGTTGTTTTGGGTAGAGCAGTGTTTCATTCCATTCATGTTCCCTCTTATTACCTTTTCATGACTTTCTCCTCCTTTCAGGGTGAGCCTGGACCTACAGGTCCACCTGGAGCAGCAGGCAGACCGGGACATGAGGTGAGTATTTTTGTCTTCTTCCATTTTCCTCAATCAATCAGGATAAATATTAGAAAGCACATCGATAAACTATGTACACAAGCCCATATATCACAGTCAGTGTAACCCTGGAGATCAATACGGTGTTATTTGTGACCTTTCCAGGGTGAACCTGGTACCCCAGGGACTCAGGGAAGACCTGGACCCCCAGGCCACATTGTAAGTTCACTGCCCTTTTAACCTCATACTGTAAATGTCAGATCTATAGATATAGTAGTTTGTAAGTGTGTTGTACTTCAATCCTGTGTGTGTTTACCTTCCCCATCAGGGTTCTACAGGTCCAGCTGGACCTCCAGGACCCCCTGGTCCATCTGGAGTGGTAAGAGAAGTGCTGTAAAGCAAGACTTGTATGATTAAATTAGGTTAATTGAATCTTTAATGATCCCAAGGGGAAAATGGGTTGTTTCAGCAGCTGAAAAAGTCAGAGAAAGATAAACAAGTAAGTGCGAGGGACGACACATAATACAAACATTAATTATGATTGCTGTAAATAATTACAGAAGCTGCACACTTAAAAAAGAAATTAATGACCAGAGATGAGGATGTTGAAATGTAATTTAAAGATTCAGGAGTTACAATTAATGTGCTTTAAAAAGGTGTCAAAATTATGTATTATGTGCTGTATATCATTTGTGTATGTGTGTGTGTGTGTGTGTGTGTGTGTGTGTGCGTGTGCGTGTGCGTGCGAGAGGGTGAAACAAGACACAATTTAAATTCTGTCCTGGTGCCAAAAGTGCAAACATTAGAAGAGAATCTAAACTGTAAATCTTTTCTCCCTCACTTTGCAGGGTATAAAGGGAGATAAGGGCCAGGCAGGTGAGAGGGGTCTCCCAGGGATGGGAGGACCCCCAGGACCTCCTGGACACCCAGGGCCCATGGTAAGTGCCTCTCAAAACTTCCGAATGAATCCCCCCAAAACAAAGTAATTTTAATGAATCATCATCCAAGCTGCTAGCTCATCAATATATCTCACCACTCATAACCTTTTTTTCCTCCTGCTTTGACTTTGTCTTTTAGGGAGAGCCAGGCAATGATGGCACTGCTGGTAAAGATGTGAGTAATGTGTGGGTGTGGTATTTGTCCCCATTAAAGTATAATGGAGAGAGATTGATGTGGTGATGTGTATATTTCATTCCTCGGTGGATATTTCTTTCTTTGTTTTGACAGGGAGCGGCAGGCCTACCAGGGGACAGTGGGCAGCCAGGTCAAAAGGTAAGAGCTGACTCAGCATGGTACAGTTCAATGTGCATGTGTGTGTGTTGACAAGCCCAGCATCAACCATCCATTACCTCTACAGACCATCTTAATATAGCGAGATGCCCCCTTTTTATCTAGCTTTTAGCTCAGGGAGACTCACGTCAGCGCACTATGGTGCTGAACACACTTGCTTCCTCCATTTCTGCCCACTCAGCACCAGCACTTAACACAGTCATCAGTTCACTAACCCTCCGACCCTCCCACCGACATCCTCTTTCTGCCTCACCCCACTTCACCCATCTCCAAACTGGCAGCCAGCCGCCTGCTAGCCTTCTGTGGCTACAGAGCCTGTTGGATCTCTCCTTAGGCAGGGGCATACAGTACTGTAGGTGGATATAGTGATAAAGTTATTCTCCTGCCTCTGGGATAATGCTATTAAGCATGAGGGGAGATGCTAGATGAGGCTATTTGTCACACTGACAGGATGGCATTGTCAGGGTTTTAGCTGCACAGAAGAGGAGAACAGAGGAGAAAGACAAGAACGGACTCCTCTATTCTTCTCTATTTCAAGGGCCGCTTGTCTGTTGGTGACATGTAAACATTAGACGTCCATTATGGGCTGCTTTTTCCTCAATAAATCACTGTCGCTAATGTAGTGTTGCGGGGTTGTTTTTTTTTTTAGTGTATTTACACAACCTGAACGGTGAGCTGTCTGTTGTGTGGAAAGTGATATAGATGTGGCCAAAAGGGTTTTTATTAAAATAGGGTTAATAATGTGTCTCAAAATTAGCTATTGCTAATTGAAGGATCTCCTGGCTTTAGCTACATGTTTAAAGTGATAGTTTGACGTGGGTTTGTTTGAGGTGTTTATCTATAGTCATTGTATTACCTGCAGTAGATTCAGATCAGTGCACTGCCAGTTTAGAGAAGAAGCAGGGACCATCTGCACAGGAGCTGAGTGATGTGCTGCTGCAGAGGGCAACAGCTAAAAAAAAAAAACCAAAAAACATTTTAGCCACTTGAAAAAATGGCCACAGAAAACAGCTAATATCAGTTGAAGTGTGCGCTGTATTTAGAATATTTTCAGCACTTTAGTTTGCTGTCAAACTGCCCTTTCCTTTGGAACTAGATTTTTCAACTGCTGAACTACCATATTCTTGTGCGTAGTCATGTGGTAGTTCAACAGTTCGGAAACACTAGTTCCAAAGGTAAGTGCTGTTTGACGGCAAGATAAAACTGTGAAATATTCAGAACATAGCATACACTTGTTATTAAGTGGCTAAAATCTGCTAAAATGTGGATGGCCCCATCCACAGCAGCACATTGCTCAGCTTCTGCGTCGTTGTTCCTGGCTGCTTCTCTAAACTGCGAGCACGATCCGAATATACTGTAGTTAATACACTAACTATAGAGAGGTTCGTCAAACACCCCCACGTCAAATAACCAGAACTACTGACTAGGAATGAGAGTCAATTTTCTCATCTAACCCTTAGCAAGAAAGCAAATATGCTTGTTTTACAAAATGTTGCACTTTTTTCTTGAAAGCAAGGTCAGATTACATCAGCAACACATCACTGCATTCTTCAAAGCAAGTGCATGACAGAGAGTTTTAAGAAGTGATAAATGCACATAATAATGATACGTAGTTTGTTAATGCTAGAAAATTTTCTAACTCTCTAATCTACTACCCTGTGTGTGGCTGTCTCTCAGGGTGAGGCAGGGGCCCCAGGCCAGAGGGGTCCTCCAGGGGAGAGGGGCAGACCAGGACCTCCTGGTGGTGGAGCTTACCACTCCAAAGATGCACAGCCCATGATTGGCCCAGTCGGACCCAGAGGGGAGAGGGGAAGCCCAGGCTCAGCAGGGCCCCCAGGGCTCCCTGGAACTCCGGGGTCACCAGGAAATGATGTGAGATACAGCTTCTCTACACTTAACAGCACAATGCCTGATTTTTATTTTATTTTTAACTTTTAATCAGCTCAATCAGTATAGTGGCCAGAGGCAGTCACTGGCTCCATCTGCTCTTTTAAATAATGCATTTTTCAATTATCTACCTTGATTAATGTTTGCTATTTTGTTTTTCTCTTTTTTTCTCTCCCATCCTGTCACAGGCTGTCGTTAATTATGATGAAATCAGAAGTTTCATCCGACAGCAGGTCATTAAGATCTTTGATGGTAAGGACATGTGCTAATCTCTGGAATTGTGGTGTGAATGTTTACCACAATTTCAACACTAGAGCAATGTTTTATCTTCAGATGCTTATCTGAAGATAAAGAATTTTTCATTTTTCCTCTGGGACACCACAGCTTTTACCACTGCAAAAACATTGTTTGTTATTGAATGTTTCTCCTCCCCAGAGAGAATGGCCTACTACATGTCGCGCATGCAAATGCCAGTAGAGATGGTGGCGTCCCCAGGGCGACCTGGGCCCCCAGGGAAAGACGGTACTCCAGGTAATCCTGGAGCCCCGGGTGCACCCGGCATCCCAGGACAGATTGGCAGACAAGGTCGACCAGGAGCCCAAGGACCTCCAGGTGAACCTTTTACTCATAGTACAATGACAGTGTCATTGTTAACTAATTTAATTGTCATGTGTTCAAAATGTGCAACTATCTTTCTGCAGGACCGCGAGGACCACACGGAGAAAAGGGAGACAAAGGTGTTGGAGAGATGGGAGATGTAGGACCTCCAGGAGCACCAGGTAATGTACCCCTCTGGTTCATGGATCACTAAGTGGCACAGTGGCAGCCATTTGATTTGAGCTAATCATGGGGCAGTCATTAGCAAGTACATTGTGATTAGCACATTTCACATTTGTATTGTATTTTCACTGCTCTGCTTTAACTTTTGTTGAGGCACTGTCTGTCTGCAACAATCAAATACCTATTTGTCTATTCAAAATGTTTTACACACATGTGCAAGCTGCACCTGAAGCTAACATTATATCACATAAATTATGCTAATTACTTAACAAGATTGTGTCGTGGTAAATTTCCAGTGTGATGAAAATAATTCTTCATCATTCCTAAACTGTATTAATTAAAATTTCCAGGTTAGTAATCACCCAAATCAACATCCAGATCTCTTTATCTGAGATGTTCAGATAGCATTAGCCAAATTAGCAAATTAGCATCTGCACTTCACATGGAGCAGCTTATTTCATTTTCATATTTTCATTTTGACCAAGTTTCAACCAAGTTTTTGGTTGAGAAAGCAACCACTCCAACATAAAGTGATCAAAATAGCAATTTAATGTTTCATGATCCTCTCTTGGTCCCCTGGTAACAGACAGAAATGTAACATCATCTCCATGGCTCTGAGTGTATAGATACAGTATCTCCTTACCATATTACCAATCATTAAAATCTTCATCTTTATTCTTATATTGTGTTTGTGCTGCAGTGTTACATGGCAACACTTTACTCATGGAAGCTGTATTATAGATGTATTAGAATAAACCTTCCAGGGATTAGTTCCACATTTTGGATATTTGCTGTTTTGCTCAGAGTTAGATGAGACTATTTTTAAAGCTTTTTTGTATCTGTGTGCCAAACAGAGGAAACAGCTAGCCTGGCTCTATCCAGTGGTAAAAAATCAGACTACCAGCAGCTCTAAAGATCATTAACTAACATGCTTTGCCTTGTTTGTTAAATCCATACATCCTCCTCAGGGTAAAAATGTCTAGTTGTAAATTTATGAGAGCAACTTTTGGCATATTTCACAATGTGTATTGACAGAAAGTTTTTTTTCAAACATTCCAAAATGTGAATGAGAGTTGTATTGGTATTCTCATCTAACCTTAAAAAGGCAATCCTTTTTGAGTATTTCCTCTTCAGGTGAAGTACCAAAGGAGAGACAGTGGCACGATTATTACATTCCCTCTATTTCTTTTGTTCTTCCAGGCATCCCAGGCCCCCCTGGCTATGGCAAGATGGGACCCCCAGGTCCTGTTGGACAACAGGGCGTTCCTGGGATCCCAGGACCTCCTGGACAGACTGGTACAAAAGGAAAGGATGGCCGGTGTAATCCTGGAGACTGTATGAGCCATCAAGTAGAATACAGCCCCAAGGGCCCACCTATGAAGGGCCCCTGGTAGAGGGCAAGAGGTGATGGAGGAGAGGGGCAAGGGGGGGACTGAAGCAAAGACACTATGGAAAAGACAAAGCCAAAGGCCATGACCCACAGTTATTGAATTTGATGACATAAAGGAGCAGCCACTGTTGTTGAGTTGTATAGATTTACCCACAAAGTTTTCTACTGTAGTTCTAAGCAGAAATACACAATTTTGTTCTCAGGGCCCCACTGGAACTGAGGCCTGCAAAGACACACCAGCAGCACATTTTTATTGCACCATTCGTTTTCCCTATGAATGCCAATTCACTGCTATATTACTGCCTCTTATTTTCTCACTGTGTTTCACTCCTTTTGTACATTACAACCCAGGGGAGGTGACAAGAATCACAATATGTATTTTCTTCTCCTTGATTAATTCCGGCCTCCTCTGTTTTTTGTTTTTTCTCCTTTTGTTTTTTTTCTCTTCATTTTCTAAATCTGTAGGAAGAGAATACACACAATTATTGTAGCACTTTGCTTCCACCTCCCATATCTTTGTTCCTTTGTCACCGAATCCCATTCGAAGTGCATCCCATGCATTTCTAATATTCTGTCTCAGTGCCTGAGGTGTGATACATATTTGAATTTGACTTGTAAGAGAATATCCCTAGAAATGCATTTCAGTTCTGTAGAAACAGAAGTCAAAAACTTGCATTCATACCCTCTTTGATGGATTGACTGTTTTGTATATATTTATATTTATATATATAGTGGCTTTTGATACTTTTTGATAAAAGGCATGCGCATGTTTAGCCACCTATTTTTCACTGTCAAATGTTATACAGCAAACAAAAAGGGGATATTTTTCTAAGATCTATAAGCTTTCAAAATGGAATAATGTGTTCAGTAAAAGACAAATTATTTATGGAAGAAGATTGTGCTTACATAAGAAAGCATATTGGCTTATGTTATTATTTTGTGTCATTTTAACTCCAATCTTTCTGGAGGTGCAGCCATTTTAAAGCATCTCATCTCATTTTATATTCCAAACTAGCTGTGATAGCCATCGGTCTGCCTCACAAGGCACTTGTTTAAGAAAATATGAGCAATGATTGAGCCTATTCACCACAGGTACTGTAATACAACACACTGAGCACGACCACCAAGCCCCAGCAATAATATGGAAAGAAAAAGAAAATGTTTGGAAAAACATCATAGATGGCTTTTGGGTTTTCAAGCTTTTTGTCACTTTTATTTCTGGAAGTCCCTGGAGTTTTTAAATCATTACCATCTCCATAGTTGAAGTGGCAGTTTAAAACTCGACTTTTGTTTTGCTAACCCATGGGAAATATTACGCTTAAAGCTGCTTCTCAAAGAGGCTGTATCATGTGGTTATCTAAACCTGTGCTGTAACAAACACTATTCAAATACTGTTGTTCATCCATGGATGGATTATGAGACAAAGACCCCCCACCTCTCCTACCCAGGAGCACATCCAGACTAAAGTGGAAGTTGTGTGCCTCTTTGTAGTTGTTTGTCATCCCTTTGTACTCGTTTTCTCTCTATGTGGTTGGTTTATGTGTTTTTGTTGTATCATGTTTCTTTATGGTCGATTTTTGTCTCTTTGTCGTCAGTCTTGCATCGCTTTGTGGACTTGTGTTTCTTTGTGGTCGTGTTGTGCCCCTTTATGGTTGTTTGATTGACTCTCCAACAAGAAATGTTAACTGTCACATCAAACAGAGGCTCTGGCCCAAGGGCCCACTGACCTCTCATGCCCCGGTAGGCCCGTTCAGCAATCCATCAACTCTACCTGTGCATGTGTCGCTTTACTGTCATTGTTGTAAAACCCATGTGCCTTACATATTGTTGTTCTATGAAACACTTGAGAAAAAAAAAACATACAATTTGAAAGCAGAATTGTACAAGTGTGGTGGTTTTTCATTGCAACAAATGTGCACATGTACATTTGAACAATTATATACTATATTCTCATTAGTGCGGTTGAACTTTTGTCCTTCGTGCTGCAAGAATGTTGAAAAAAGCTGAGCATCTGCAGCTTTGGAAGCATGGGAGTTTATTTACATGCATGGATTGATATGATTAAAGAAATCGAATCAGAGAAATGAAAAGAAAAGGAGCTGAAAGAGGTGAGTCAGACTAAAAGAGACTAATTTCCATTCCCCACATGATACAGAAGAACATTGGATTTTACAAAAGGTTCCTTTTTATTTGTTTGGGTTTACCTGAACAGCCAGACAAAAACCCCTCTTTACAGATGATTATAGAAAGAACAATAAATAACTTTTGTTGATGAAAATAAATCAGTTATTAAATCGGTTACACCCTGTGGACAGTTGACAGTGGCATAGAAGGCACATTCGGACTGGTAACTGATTCGTTTTGAGGAAAAGTCGTTATATCTGTCGGAACTTTTTATTATTCACTGAATTCATTAACACAGGATTTTTGTTGGTGCATATCGTAACCCATTCCTTTTTCTCTACATAATAATCAACACACATTTACAAAGATTTACAGCACTGCATTGTGGGAGATGGGAGTGCCCATCGGGATATGCTGTTGCCAGGCAACAAGAGGAAGAGATAAAGCTAGTCGTTAGTTTCTAAAATGAGACTTGAGTAGAAAGCAGGGATTGGGAGGGGGAGGGGAGCAATGTACACATGAGGTAAATCAAGGATTTCACTCAAGCTGACTGATGAATCTACTACATTTTACAATACAGCACTGAGTGTGACATTAGGCTGCAATCATTTATTGGTCCTTTTTGTACATTTCAAAAGGCATTAGGTGTGAGGTTGCAAGAGAGACAGGGCACTTAAACTTTAAAAAAAAAAACACTTCAACAAAATATTGCATACATATAAAACCATTTAAAGTGACCTCGGTGTAAAAGAGAAGCACCTTTCTCCACGCTTGCTTTTCAGCCACTCTCAGCTCAGAGATACTGTGGTGGGAGACAAGGAGATGCAATGTAAATCTGTTCCTCTCTCACTGCTGGAACAGGGCTGGGATATTTTGATGGGACTGACAGTGACACCATCCAAAAACACTAGAGAATTCAAAAACATTGTGGGTGGCTGTGAGCTGCTGTTGTCATGGTGATGTGGGGGATTAAGATCATTGTATGTCCCTTCAGTCAAAACTTTAGATTGTGAGTTTCAGGAGGGGGCGCCACATCCAGTCACTATTATTGTCCCCCCACCCCTCATTCTTGATGTTGTCCGACTGAGAAGAGTGGTCTCTCTCCGTCTCTCCTTCCTCTTCCCTCTCTTCCTCTCTCCCAGGTATTGTGAGCTGCTGATGGAGAGACAGGTCTCTAGACATTAGGTCCTTTGATCGTTCCCGCTTCCTGTAGTCTCGGAGAGGTGTATGCTGATGCGGCCAGACACATCGCTGCCTCACAGAAGCCTGGCAGACCTGCCCCACCCGCCGCACCGGGGTGACCGGGCGATCCGGCTGATCCCTGAATTCCTCTCTCGCCGGGCCTGCCATCCCGGGCCACACCAGGAGCACCAGGAACACCTGTGGAGGGAGAGGGTTCTACATCAAAAAAGGACTTCCAGGGGTCAAGATAGCTTAATTACCCTTATGTTCATTCAAATCTCTTGAAACCCCATTCTGGACTTCAGTTACACATGTGTACTGTATGTATGCATACATTTAAAGTGTGTGTATGTGTGCACAGGAGAGTGTGAGTGCGTTTTCCACAGTTTGAATTAGTGTGTACTTTTGCAATCCTATTACACTCTCATTCAAGAGCATCTGTTAAATGACTGGAGTTAATGATGCTTTTAAAATGCCTTTGAGCAGGCTCTCCTGAGGCAAGCACTATAATGTCAAGTCCTTCAGTTACTTATTGTAGTGCTCCTCTTCTTACCCGTTGGTCAGAATCACATATTTAGACTGTTTTATGCTTTAAGTAAGTGCATAGTTCTTACAGAATCCAGTCCTGGCTTTGGGAGGCTTCAGCTCTTACCTTGTATTCCTGGGGGTCCTGGTGGTCCTGGGTGAGGTTTACCAGGATCTCCTCTCTCTCCCTTTGCCCCTCTCTTTCCTGGGGTGGGCAAAATATGTTAAAAACATCAGATTTGCCCCGAAAAGCTCTACTTACAGCTGTGTATTCATCATATCCAAACGTATACTGATCTATTTTTACCTTTAAGCCCTGTGTTTCCAATCTGTCCTGGTGCTCCAATCATGCCAGGAATGCCACGGGCACCAGGTAAGCCATGCGGCCCCTGGGGGCCAGGCGCTCCTGGAGGTCCAGGAGGCCCTGGAGGTCCCATTACACCTGCACCACCAAGCACAGCCCTCTTGGCGCTCACTGCCACTGCTGCTAGCCTCTCTGTAACACAGGAGACAGCATCATCATTTTGATTAAATTACCTCTCATGATGGGAAACTGATTGCTCAGGAGATGAAAGTAGTTTTGGTGAATGAGCTAATCTAATCTCCCCTATGGACATCAAAGGTGAATACTCAGGTCTAGACACTCACCCTGCAACATCTTCAAGACCACTTCGATAATATGCTGGTCAGATGCATCGCGTCCCTGAAGAGAGGAGACTTAGCATCACAAAGAGACAACAACCAACATATATCTGATGAATAAATGTTGTGACGAAAAGTGAACTGGACTCACAGTTGCTCCCTGAATGCCAGGCATGCCAGGCACTCCTCGCTCCCCATTGAGTCCCCTAGGACCAGGCAGCCCTGGTGGTCCTTGGTCTCCTGGTTTACCAGGGTCTCCAGTGGGTCCATTGTGTCCAGGGTCACCCCTAATTCCTTGCTGTAAAGAGCAGAGCAATAAAGCAGGATGAATTGAGGGAGAGTAAACTAACAGGCCAATGAAAATAGATGATGGTGAAAGTAAGGAAGGAAGATCCAATCTAGCATTGTTATGGAACTGCCATCAGATTCCATACAGTTCGATCCTCACCTGTCCTTTGGGCCCAGGTTCACCAGACAAACCCTGACACAGCAAAGAAAGACAGACATTCATCACATCACTTATCATTTCTGCTTCAGAGACACTCATTGAACAATAATTCAAGAATGAATATTGTAAATGAATGTCTAAAAATGTGGCTTGAAAGAGCCAACATGCATCGTTGCTTCACTGTCGTGTAAATAGCTCATTTGCCATCTGGATTATTATGGGGATTTGTATGCAAATTCAAATGCAGACTTCCTCCTCTTCTTAACTTCTGTATGATTATAACATTTTCTGCTATATATCACTCTGCTCTGCTGCATTTAGAACCAGATGTTTAAACCTCCTTATCTAAAGCCGGAAAGTTTTAATGTTTTGCTCATTCAGAGACTTTAGTGGTTCTTTACAACAAAAAGTTTGAAACAGCTTAAGGGCTGTGCTGCTATGATTTTTACCTTTTCACCTTTCTCACCAGCCAATCCTTCAACACCAGGGTCACCCTAAAAATGACAGAGAGGAAAAGATGAAGAGGGGGCAGGGAGGAGGAGGATATTTGTCAGCATGGAGCTGGTATATGAGGTTTCACACAATCCAAGTTTGAAAGAGCAAAAATGCTACTCACAATGTCCCCCTTTGACCCAACTTTTCCTTGGAAGCCCTGGAAAGAAAGATGGTTGAAGAACATGTAAATGGGGTCAAATCTAGATTATGATATCCTAAATGTTGACTCAAGGCATATGACACCAGAGATGAGAGAGATGTCTCATCTCTAAAACAAAGAAGATGGAGATGCTTAGATTATCATTTATATTACTTATTTATATTGCTTGTCTTATTCATTGATATACTGTGGATTTATGGGACTTTTCATGGGCAAACACTGCCCCCATCTGACAAGTATTTATAACTGAATTATTATGAACATGATTGAATGTAAGACCAATGATGCGCATGTCTCACATAGCAACATATGTATCATACACACACAGACACACACACAGACCTTGTCTCCCTTGGTTCCACTAAGGCCCTGGGCACCTGGGATACCAATGGGCCCTCTCTCTCCTTTGCTTCCCTGTTAGGTGGTTATAGAAATAGTGTTAGAACTGCAACCTGAAATCAGCTTGAAATAGTTTGGAAAGATACAGAAACACAAAAGACACAGTGCAACTTACAGGCTTGCCAACTATTCCCTGTGGCCCAACTGGGCCCCGCTGCCCTCTGTCACCCTGCAGAAGTCAGGTAAGGTGAATAAATCTGGTTTAAATCAGCCATTGTCAGTGTTTTATTGTAATAATTCTGGATATGTACCTTGGGTCCAGGGACTCCTTCCATACCAGCCTCACCAGGAAGACCAGGTTCACCCTAAGAGAATGCAAAAGTACTTTTAATAGTATTAGTCACACTACTACACTATATACAGAAAAAATGCATGAAATGTTGTGTATATGTTCACCAGAGGTCCAGGGGCACCAGGCAAGCCAACATGACCTCTAGGTCCAGGCTCGCCCTAACAAGGAGGGAGATAAGAGAAGGTGTACGTTTCAGAAAAACATGGAAACCACATAAACTAGAGGTCAATGTAACATGATGTAACACAAATTTGTACTAAGCTTACCTTAGCTCCAGGTCCACCTTTAGCTCCAGGACTGCCAGGCAATCCCTACAGACAGAATTAACAGGACCAAAATTAGATGACATCAAAAGTTACATGAGTATCTTGTGCATCCTGGTTGCCAAGAAGTAAAGGTGAAAACCATATATCCTCTGGTTTGAATCTCTCTACACTTTCTAATAAAAGCTGAAAATACCACAGAAAACTCTTAAAAAGAAAAAAGATTACATCTGTATCTTGTATTCTGATAGTCTGGCATAAAGTTTATTTCATATGTTAGAAATACAGGGAGAGAACCTGAAATTGCTGTTAGGTAATGGATGTGGATATTAGTATGTGGCTGCTGTTAGCAGGTAATAATAAAGCTGATGCTTTATATAATAATAATGAAAATAGTCCGAGATGCAGTGTCGGACCTCACCATATACCAGCCTGCAGCAGGTTTCCTTGCAGTGATTTTATGTGTGGGATGGTATATCACAGCAGGGCATATAGCGGGCTAAGTTATGTTGAGGGAGTTTGCAGCAGTGTTAGTGTCACTGCAATGACCACACAGCAAAGTGTGCATCTCATGCTCCATTACCCCTTAGTCAGAAATACGCACACACAAAAACACACACACACACACTAGTATACCCACTGGTGTGATTGTGATAAATCGCTCACGGTGGGAGAGAGAATGCTATTTCAAGGTGGTTTAAATTCTAAAACAGCGTGGGTCATGGGGTCACTGTTAACCTGGATGAGTGCCCAGAAAACAAAACATACCAAAATTTACAGGCTGCTTCACGCTGGTTTCCTCTGTCTGTGGTCTGGCTTAGTTGAATTGAGGAGGAGAACAGATTGACCCCCTACGTGGTCTGAGTGACAATAAGCATTTACAGACAGGCTTATTTGCATGTGCCTTTAGTGGCATTTCTGAACCGCTCTCAGACAAATATACCCCTCAGACATTATACTGAAAGATCACTCACCGCTGTTCCCTGAGGACCAGGGGGACCAGGCATCCCGGCCTGGCCGGGGCTGCCCTGCAGAAAAGAGAATGGAAGAACAATAAAACGCCATCTTTTACTGAGATTGAAGTTACTCTTCATTATCACGGCTGGCAACCCTTACCTTGATTCCAGGAATACCAGGTGTGCCGTCTTTTCCATCAATACCCGGCAGACCCTGAAAGAGCAGGCAGATGAGTCTGTGGACTTCATTTGGCACACTCTCTGAACACGACTGTGGGTAGCGCACACACTAAAGTACAATCACTCACATTCTCTCCTTTTTTGCCAACCGCACCCTGTGGGCCCTGGATACCTCTACTGCCCTGCAGAAGATGAGCAAATCAGAATCAGTGTTTTCACAAAGCACTTCAGAATCACAGTCCCCATTCAATTTCTGAGAAATGTTCCACATTCTTTTTGTCTTCCTGCTTTCACAGTAAACCTCAAGGGAAAACACTAGAAGAGTCACCTACTTTGTCTCCCTTCTCTCCTGCTTCTCCAGGTGGTCCCTGAGGTCCCTCCTCACCCTGCAAACAACAAAGAGAGACTTTGAGTACCTGAAATGTACTATGGGAACCTGTTTTTCAATTAGTAAAGTCTGTTTGTGTGTGTGTGTGCGTTCTTACAGGAGGCCCAGGAATTCCTACAGGTCCGCTGATGCCCTTATAACCAGTAGGCCCCTACGGGAAAACAAAAAAGTGCCATCAATCACTTCAGATCAGGGAGGATGCTAAGTCACGGTGGCCTACGATTCATTGTGATAAAGGGGTAATTAGCACTTAACTCACTTCACTAATGGGAACTACACTGAGAGCCAGCCACTCTTGCTTTGGCACTAAGCCGGGGCGCTAACTTGGCTAACGCGGCTAATGTTAACAGTAAGACGGATGGCTACAGCGGATCATTAACTACAGATGGAGGCACCGTGGACCCAGACAACCCCAACTCATTAGAGGAGGGGAGAGATTTGTGTTAGCATCATTTCCATATGTCCCCATTGCTGGTAATGGATGATGTTTGTATAGTGGGGGCAGGTCTGGCTGTGCCTCCTTGGTGCTCATCTAAGAACAGGAACAGCCTTGCACCCAAAGAGAAAGAGGACAAAAAAGTTATATGTGAATGTGAAAAAAGGAAATGTGGTACTCACTGCCTCTCCTTTAGGACCCATCATTCCAGGATAACCCCTCAGACCCATTGGACCCTTAGGAGGAAGCAGGGAACAGCAAGGTAAGACAGAAACTGACCCTTAACCATGGTCCAGTCATAGCACACTAAAGTTATGGGCTCTATCAGTTCAAGATGATACTATGTGAAAACAACAGAATAGCATACCGGAGGTCCTGGGATGCCCTGTTCCCCAGAGATACCCATTTCTCCCTTGGGGCCCTGGTGGAGGAGATAAAAAAGAAGAGGCTGATTCATTATTCTCATTCTGTGCTGCTCTCTGTAGCACAGCTCCCTGCTACCAATGATGGCACATTCAATATACTTTCACAAACTTGTAGGAGGTCTTTATTTTTGACTCCAGAAATTCTGAGCTAGGGAGAAAATCCAGCTGGAACCAGTATGTGATGGTTACTGGTTGCTTTTGATGTCTATGCTGGTCTTTGATTGTTGTATGATAGCACCTCGCTGGTCAAAAAACTGAAGAAAAAACGACCGTACTCTGGTTGAATAACCATCAGTGCATGGTTATGGACGCTGAACCAGTTTGAACAGCCTGAAAAGCCTCTGTGTTATTGTGGGAATAGTTTGACAGTGTGGGAGTCACACTGACGAATTGGTTATGGAGCTGGAGACAAGTAGTGATGAGTTTTCATAAATAACTGAAGCGGGGGTAACGGTTAGCTGGCCAAAGTTCAAAAATATCCCTGCCGACACCTCTAAAGCTCAAAAACCTTTAAAATGACAAGCTGTGGTTTCAGGGAAGTTGATTTAACTATTTCTTGGCCAGCACAGTGGCTTCCTGGAGACTTGTTACTGTGAGGAAGCCAGACAACTAGCTACAGAGCACCTGGCTGCTGAAGCTCCATATTGACTTATATTTTTTTACATCTCTGTTTCAAATTTAACAAATAAGTCACATGTAGTGAGTTTTAAAGATACTGAAGGGCATAATTTTGAACTTAAACTGCTTCCAGTCTCTACGCAAAGCTACAGAAAATAAGCTAAAATAAGATAAGCTAATAGCCTCCTAGCTTTTGCTACAGAAAGATATTTTCATTTAATCTCATTGGACTACCAGCATCAGTGAACTTTTTTGGTACCTGCAACTTGTCGTCTGCCCTGCTTAGACCAATAAAATCCATCAAAAACAAAGCTCAACAAAGCTTATATGCAATTCGGTTCTTGCTCACTCATCTACTGAGTCCTTGGCATCACATAGCCATCAGAGATATAGCAATACTATTGCAACAGCACATTTTCCATGGATGGTATCTTTGTTTTAGTCCAAGCAGCTAGTGGGGACGTAAACAACTCCTGCCGACTGTCTTCAAGAAGAAAAAAGGGAAAGCTGCACCATAAAGCAACCTTGAGTCAGGTCTTCTAAAATAGTGACTTACATGGGAGGAGTGGTAACTTGGTGCATTGAGTGTTTTGAGCATCTAAGCGCTGCCAGAAGACTCCTTGTGTGGGAAGATCAGAGGCTAATTCCTGGGGCTTGGCTAGCCGCTCCCTTGGAGCCTACTGTGTGCTCATTAGCTCTGCTTAATACAGAGAGGTGAAAGGGCTGCATGAACCCTGACTCTCTCATCCTCCCCTTTATGTACCTGGCTCTTCACCACCCCTTTCATCTGGCTCACTGCATGCTGACTGCAGGGCCAGGGCCAGGCCTGACTAATCGCAGCCAGATTAGTGCCAGTCATGTGCCTTGGGGGGCTTCATTAGAGCTAATCCTCGCTCCTGCTGGTCCTGAATGGTGGGTGAGTGTGCAAGACTGCACAACATGTACAAGTATAGGTGTTTGAGTGTATTTGTGTATCCTCTCTAGCAGCGACTGTGCACCTCACCGTTGTTCCTATGCTGCCAGGCTCTCCAAGAACACCAGCACGTCCTTTGTGTCCCTAGAGGGCAACAATAAATCAGTATTGTGTCATAACAGTTTTGCAATGTAACATGCCATTGATACTGAAAAAAAAGTTACCCCTCAGAGCAACTTGAAGCAAACACACAGACTGCTCACCTTGACTCCCTGCAGTCCCTGGGGGCCTTTTGGTCCTGCTGGACAGTTAAGAGGACACTGTTCCAGGGAGAGGGAAATAAATGGATTATGAAAAGTGTGTCACAACAGATTTGCAATAAAGTAGATGTCATTAGATCTTACCTGGAAGTCTGCACTGCCCTCTTCCCCACCGATGAACTTCCCTGGAGGACCCTAGGCAGATGTATAGATAGATAGATAGAAGGTTGAAGAAGATCACCTGGTCACAGATGGCAGGCTTATGCCCTGAGCTGAGCAAGCACTCTGTCGTTCTCTCTCTCTATCTATTTCTCCCTCCATCTTTCCGTCTCTCTGTTTATAGATTGAGTTAGAAAGTAAAGTATCTCTACAGGGGCTGATGTATTCCTGCTACAGTCAGATGAGACAGGTCCACTGATCTAATGGGGGTTTATTTACCCTAGGATGGCACTAGAGCTAAACAAATACACTCCCCTGGGCTGGGAACATCACTCTCAATGAAGACACCCTCCTCCCCTTCTTGGAACCACACAGGAGAGTATATACACCATTGGAAAATAGACTTGAAAGTGTACCACTCAAAACTGTTTGTGATATCTCACCACTTAGTGTCTGCTGGGACCTGTACAGGCAGCAGTGAGCTCTAGCTGTATTTTCAAAAAAAACCAACAAAAATTTTTTTTGGTGGTTCTGCAGAAAAGACCACACTTCAACACGGCATTAGCAGATGTGATGTTGAGTTTGTCCTTGCTTTACTTTTACACTGTGACCCCAGTCTATAATATAAGTTAACTGCAGTTAGACTGATGTAACTAAATGCTTGATTAAGCCCGGGGAGCTGCTGGTAGCTAATCTGTCTCTCACTCTTTTTACAGCTGATCTCACCAGTCTCGATGAAAAGACTTTTGTCAGTCACAGATCTGAAATGATTTACTGTGAGAGCTTGTCTACAGATTTTCTATGTAAGTGGCACAGTTTAATTCACTATGTTTCCATTGTTGCTGTTAGAGTTAGACTGATAGAATTGCTGGGCTGATGTATCAGCTGATATTAGCATAGCTGTAAAATGTCCAACTAAGTTTATATCTAAGCCACAGTTCTTAAAAATAAATAAAGAAAATTAAGGGAACCTTATCAAAAATGTCCATCCCCACTACAACCACCTGATACTCAGCAATCCAACCAGAGAAAGACAACAGGTGAATAAGATGCTCCCTTGAAAACCTGTCCCGGTTGGACACTTACTGGCTTGCCAGGAGGTCCAGGAAGTCCCGGAGGTCCAGATGGTCCTATGATGCCCTAGACATAGCAGAGGAAAGAAAGAAACTGTAAATATGTCACTGAACAGGTGAGATTCTAGCAATTTTACACAAGTCATGAAGACTGTAAAATAAACTGTAGCCAGTGTCCTACCTTTGGTCCAGTTGGTCCAATTTCCCCAGGAAGACCAATTGGTCCTGGAGCACCCTAGACAGAAAGACACAAAGAGCAAGAAAGTACAATACATGACCAAAAGGGGACAAAATTATTTCAACACCTCAAAGCAAAAGCATTAAGTGATAAAGGCATAACTGTATTACACCATAGAAGCTACTTACAGCTAGGCCTGGAAGACCAGATCCCTGTGTGGACAGAAGGGACAAGGGGTTAAGTTACTGTCTAACAAGTGGAACTAAGCACTCAAAGTATCAATTAAGGTTTGTGAAAGCCAATTAATAATGGCAACAGTAATTTAGTAACACACGTGTACAGTGTCATAGTGCAGGGTAAACAGTGCTCAAGAACAACAAAGACACAGAATGCAATCAGTTTATGTTTGCTCTGTCTTTTGCTTGGTATTAATTATGGAAAAGTAATTAAGTAAGTAAGCCTTCTTGGAGGAAGAACAACCCACAGGGCAGGATCTCCTGTCTGTGCAGCGCGAGGCAGCTGGGTGTAGAGGCACAGCCTCCAGACAGCACGCCTGTTAATGCTAAACAAAGGATTTAACTAATGGTGTTGCATTCAAGCATGACATTGGGTGAATCTGGACTTAATGTTTGAATAAAGTGGATGATGTGTGATAGATGGACACAGAGCACCACCTAGTGGTGTTTGACTGTGTTACAGATGTTGTGTTGGCACACTGACGTTGTGCTGTTGAGCTGACTGGCCTTGAGCATGAAGTCAATGTGGCAGCATTTGATGACAATATGAGCTTAACATGCAGATCATTGATAGCACTTTGCGTCTTTATCAAGGATTGTTAATAGGAATAAGGCTCATGTCAGCTGTAGAAAGCATATGCCACATCTGGGTAGACTGAACTCAAAAGGGGGCACAGCTGGTCAGGCATTCAGGCATGAAGAAAAAGGGACTCGGGAGGTTGCCTTATGAGACCAGCTGGGTTTCAATATGTTGGGACTTTGTTAGGAAACTGACTAGGCTTCAAACAATACCTAATTCTGTCAATAGTCAATTCACAAGTATTAAAGTAAGTATAAATAATTCACTTACAGGAAGGCCGGGCTCACCACTCGGTCCAGGTTGTCCCTGCAGACAACAGAAAACATCAACATAACTATGGTGCTAACATGTTAGACTCTTACACATATAACTGACAACAATATCCTCAAGGCTTTATACACTGAACTGAAGTTTAAACAATATTTTATCGCTTATGACAAAAGAGATAAAGCAATTACCACACTTATAAGCAAAGGTTCAGTGTCATGCTCAACGTTACTAAAACAAGATAAAGGTACTGACCCTTGTTAAAAATGGAAGCTTTATTCCACCCAAAACACCACCACCAAAGGCAATACATGTAAATGTTTGAGTTATAGTTTTCCACACAATAGCAGTATAACGCTGTGTTCTGATAATCTTTCCAGGCGGAGGTTTAGACACTTGCCTTAGGGCCAGGGCTCCCAATAGGACCTCGGTCACCCTTTGCTCCAATCAAACCCTGGAGACAGGCAGGGAGAAAAGAAGGCAGGCAGATAAACTAGACATGTATACTGAGGTAACAAAGAAATACAAAGGAAAAACATTGAGGAAGTTACCACTGTGCTTTCCACAGGCTACATGTGACTTGATTTCACCTTGCAACAGGGCTAATCACACATTTGATCGAAGTTGACACTGTTCTTGTAAGTAATTAGGAAACAAGCCTGAGATTGAGATTCCAGGGCGGATTACTGGCTAAATCTCTTAGGAATGCGTGTGTGTGTGTGTGTGTGTGTGTGTGTGTGTGCGTGCTTCTATTAGCATGTGACCATTAAGCATTGACACTGCCCTCACACTCACTGCCTGTAGGAAAGCAACATCACAATTATTATTATATAGAACTGAAGGTTCAAAATCATTTTAACCTCACCTACTTGTGCTTATCTCCATCTCCTCACTACCTGTGATTACTAGAGGTTTAATAAGTATAATCAGTAATAGATAATGGATTGAATATAAAACTATATATTCACCTTATCATTAAGTTTCACAAGAGGATATTTTCCAAATAATTTCCCCAAACAGCTATCCATTCAAAATAGATTTCTATGACTGGAACAGTGAAATAAGATTTAATCACTAAATCACCATAATCACAAGAAACTAGGGGTTCAAGAATCATGCCATGACAATATTTCTCCTAGCAGACAGTTCAAACCACAGAAGGAAACCCTAAATACTTTGATATAAATATAGCTCAGCAAATGCACAGAAGCTTAATGAAGCTTCTTGAAAAAGAAAATCTAGAATTGTAAAAAAAAAAAAAAAAAAAAAAAAAAGAGCTATGAGAATTTATGATAATAAGAATAAGCACCAAAAATGGGAGGCATTACAAAATGGTTTAAATATTACATTAAAAAACAAAGGCTGAATATTAGCTCAATAATATAGATTTTTTTATGACCTTTTTAAAGATGCCATTTTTTTGCCCTCCCTGCTGACTGTATATGACTTAAAGGTACCATGTGGAGTTTTCATTAAAAAACAGTTTTGTTTACATGCATCATTTCTCATCAAAACCCATTTTGCACATCCTTGAGGTGTAACAAACATTTTGATAACATTTTACATAACAGCTCTGCAAAACTTGTGATATGGTTGGAAGAAATCTAGTAAATGGACCTTGAGTTGGAATTGTTTTTTGTCAAAGTGGCATTTTCAAGGTGAAAAATGAACATTCATGCTTTCCATGAATACACTATGGACAAAATCATGCTCCATCGCCATGACACCTGAGTAAAAGCCATAGCTGATGAGTTAGTACAACAAGTGATACAAACAACACGAGGACCTGCTAATCCAAATGATCTCGACATTAATTTGACATTAATTTGCATTTTAAAAATACTTCACACTCACTATAGGGAGTGAAAATGTTACTTATTCAACTAAAGAAAGGTTTTTGTGTGTGGTTGTGTACTTTGTGGTTTCAAAAACTATACACGTATTTGGCTGTTTTTCCCCCACAGTGTGTTCTTTAAAAAAATGACAGCTCTGTCAGACTCACTTTCTTTTACACAACGACTAAGTTCCATCATACACTTCCTCTGGGAATATGCAAGTAGAATAAAAGGAAGAATAAAGAATGAAAGTTTAAGTTTACACTACTTCCTCAGTTTTCTCTCTCTCTCTCTCTCTCTCTCTCTCTCTCTCTCTCTCTTCATTACACTATTTTCACATTAAGCCTCTCAGAATGTCTCTTTTGGCAAGCATTTTTATTTTTGATCATTTCATATGCATTTTCACATCCATCTCTCTCTCTCTCTCTCTCTCTCTCTCTCTTTTTCTCTCTCTTTCTCTCTCTCTGTCTCTCAGTGTGTCACATTGTCTCTCTCTAACACATCAGCGTGTTTACTTACATCAATGCCATTCTCTCCTGGTGCACCATCGGGACCTGGTTCTCCTGGCTCTCCCTTAAGTCCCTACATTAAAACAAACACACTTTTGTCATTTACAAACCCAAGGCCAGATAAATCAAATATGAATGTTTTTGCAATATAACATTCAGTAAACAGCACAGTACAAACTTACTGGGGGACCAGGGGGCCCAGGAGGTCCTTTGTCTCCCTGTGAAGAGATGGAGTGTTGATTTAAAATCATTTATCTGGGATTTGTTAATTTAACATTTATGGGAATGAGTATGAGAATGGTACAAATGATGAGGTAAGCAAACATAACACACAAAACAAATGATGCAGTTTTAACAATAGATCATCAAAGTTTGTGTTGTCTGTGATTTTTTTCCCCTTCTTTTTATATGTTTCACAGATTTTTGCATTTTTGCATCATCTGCAAACTTTTAGGATGCTGTCTTGTCCATGCAAAATAGGGTAAAATAAATAATAATAATAAAGAAATTGTAGAGTCTGTTTGTTTTGACTTGTTCATCACACAAACATTCATTATGAAACAAGGTGACAACTTGTTAATGTCATGTTCTTCAAGCCAACATGTTCAAAGATACGGCTAGTGATTATGGTGTAAATAAGCTTTAGATAAACTCTTAAGTGTTTTCTTCTAAGGCCAGATTCTTCTTCTGGTTGACATCCCCGCTGCCCCAATGAGGCAGAGACCCAAACAGTTTAGAAACTGGAGGGCAGACTACAACTTCCAGTTTGGACTAAGCAACAATGGTCTTGCAACGGGAGGTGGTAACACTAACTTATACCAGCTGCATCCTGGTGGAGAAGTAACATTAAGATGGTGCAATAAATTTAAGATCATAGACTTTTGTTTACAGCTCAAATGTATAAGTTTAATTACATCTGATTGTAGATCATAGAAGAGAAACCAAAAGTCCCCTGGAGCCTGGCCTTTACAGGCTGCTTGTTTCTTACTCCACTAGCCCAGCAGCCTCCATTTCCCACATATTTAAACAACCTGTATGTGGTTAACCCTGAGAATATCTCAAATGTATCACATTACTGTGACACAAACGCAGACTTGAGCTAAGGGTCCCTTCTCAAAGACCCCTCTCTCTGCTGGGAACAGAGATCTTTTGTACCAGGGTGTTTTCATTTGCAGTGCCCTCTGCTGGTAAGACTCCAGTCTTGCAGAGAAGCACAGGGTTTGGTATTTCTCCAGCACAATGACGGTCTTTGTGACCAACCTGTTGGGCAAACTTGTGCGGATACTCACATCAATGCCGTCTGACCCAGGAGTGCCAGAAGGGCCTGCTGGGCCGGGCTGGCCCTGAGGTCCAGGTGGACCCCTCTGAAACACAGACAGACAACAAATATCACAACAAAATTTTTAACTGCAATGTTGCGTAGTGACGAGAATATTATGGTGATACTGTAGTTGATAATACCATGAGGTACAATAACATTAGAACAAGCTTGATATTATTTCTCTTTATAGTGATATATAGGAACTTTAGAGTTCAGAAAATCATTTTTTTTTCTATTTGATATTATATATTTTTTAATGTACAAAATTGAAATACTAAAATAGTGTTGTCAAAGCATTCAAATAGCATAAGCTAGACTGGATGAGCTGTACAGATCACTGGATACCTATCACTTTCGGAATAACAAATAATGCAGCAATAGTAAATAATGGATAAATAAATAGTGAAACCATAATTTATCATATGATGCACAGGAGACCCTTATATCAGTCCATTCTAGGCAGGTTACTGCAAATGTGTCCACAACTTTGACAAAATATGAACAAATGATAAAATATACAAATAAAAGCAACTATAGAAACAGATAAAATATAAAAACACATTTGAGATAGTATTGAATAAAACTGGTGTAGCAGAGGGATAAAAACAAAAGACTGAGGAGGAATGTGGGAGGAGGGGTCATGAGACTGGCACTGTTTACCCCAACCACCAACCCCCCCCCCCCCCCCCCTCACACCCTTCTCTCCATCTCGCTGTCTCCTCAGCCTGTACTGCAAATCATCTCAGTGGATGAGCCAGTCCATCAGGTGATAATCCAACTTTCAATATGAATTCTTCTTGAAAAATGTACAAAATTTTAAAAAGCAAAAATAATCCTTGAGAGAACAGAAATTCAGTAGATAGCATGTAGGTGTCTGTTTGAATAAGGGGGGGTTTCACACCCAGTGGGCAAAGTGTGTGTGTGTGTGTGTCTGTGACTGCACAGTAAGTTCCATCTCTGTCATGGCTTCTTAGTTTGCCTGTGAAAAACTGAAAAAATCTTTGATATTTCCTTCATTTTTTCCATAAATAAAAGTCTTCTTGAAAAAAAATCCTCGCCTTCAATAGGAGCTCCTCAGTTAAGAAGAGATGAGACTCCATTCACGATAAGGATGATAATCCAAAGAGATTGTCCGGTTTCATTTTGTCTTCACAGCAGCAAAAACATTTCAAGCTCATCTTTTGTGTTTTTTTTTTTTTTACATGCGTGCTATAAAGCAAGCAATTACATCACCTTAACCAGCACACACCCCATAACATCACCTCAAGACATCCAGAGCCCGCTGGCCCTTTCCAGGGGCCCTTAGCCTCACTGAACCCCAGAATAAAGAAGCAAAGTCTTTAGCAGAGCCGGTCTCAACTTCCCCTGTCCACTCACCACTTGGGCCAGAGCCAGGCACAAAGTCTGCAGTATCACCCAGGTCTTCAGCAAGGCAGAGAGAGCAGCCATGGTCCCTCTCCCCTGTCTGTCTCTCCTCGGTTCACCAAATCCTCTCTTCTCGCTCCTCTTTCCGCTCCCTTACTCCTCTCCAGGCCGGCACAGCGTGGAACTGGTGGAGTGAAGCTGTCCGAGAGGAAGGAGGGGGGGAGGGAAGGAAGAGGTGGTGGGGCTATGTGCACAGCCCCAAAAAAATCCACTCAGGAGAGAGGAGAGAGCTGAGAGTGGAGAGGGAAGGATGCAGGGACAAGGGGGGTGGGAGGTGGAGGTGGGGAGGGAGTAGGGAAAGGTATAATCCTGTCCCACTGCCGGCCCCTGGAAGCAAAAGAAATATGAACCCATCAACAGTGTGGAAAACACACATACACACACACACACACACACCTATATATAGATACACACACTTTAGATTGAGGCAGGAGCAGACTTTTTGAATATGCAAGAAAAGGGGTAGTTTCTGGCCCTTTGATTGGATGCTTTATGAATAATATATATATTTTAACAAGCTTCTGAAGCCAATCAGAGCAGAGCAGCAATCAAGCTCCTCCCAAAGGTCCACTCTCACAGTGGACCAATGGATAAAACCTGAGAATAAAGCCAATATGTGAAGAGAACCTGCCTGAACATCTTTCTGTCTCCCTTTGCAAAAATGTCTGTGTTGTTGGTGCTTCTTCTTACCCTGAGGCCATTATTTGCATGGTGGTGTAAAACAGATCATCCAAAAGAACATCCAAACAGTTTTCATGAGAGTTCTTGTACATTGATGACAGAACTGGAAACCTACTTTGCAGATAAAAGGTGTAAACTGAAGGGATTTGAGATTTGAGAGAGAGAGAGACAATAAAGCACCTGATCACCATACCCCCTATTTATGCTTTGAAGGCCCCTGAAAGCTGAGTCCTTCACTGACATCTAGTGGTCACTTTTCACAACACAGGTTCCCACAGTAATAAAAAAAAGTGGCATCTTGAGGCAAGCTAAACAAAACTCATGGAAATGTGAAAAAATTACCTTATAGTGACCCCTATCGCGCAGAACTTACATTACACCAAATAAAGCAACTACTTCTGTCCACTAGATAGCAGCAAATACACATTATCAGATCCTCCTCTGCAAAGGTGGGTGGTTGCTATGGAGGCCTCCGCTGCAACAACTGGGGGATTTCACATTTGTTCTCCTCAGGGATGATAAAGACAGTACTGAGGATGCTGAGAGGAGACGCATCTATTAGTAAATTGAGATTTATTGTACACCACAGGGAACTACAGACCCCTGTAAACAACAAATTAGGAAACTAGCTCAGAGGTGGCTTCAGTACTGTATTTGTTTTGCACATTTTCACTTACAGCATTTATCACACTCTAATACTATTATTGCATTTTTCATACTTTGCCACAAAGGATTAAATATTAACTGTTGCCTAGTATTAATCATAGTTTACACAGAAAACGGTGATAGTCAATAGCACTGAATTATAAACATCTGTAAGGTGTTTCTGTTATTTTGTCCATTAATCTGTACAGTCCTACTTAACTCTCATGCAATCAGGTTGATCCCCTTCTGTGAGAGCAGTGCTGTGGGTAGTAGTATTCAAACTGAGTGGACCAAATCTGCATTTTGCAGGGACCAAAGACAGGCATTGTTAATGGTCTTCTAATTCATTATGCTCTAGTGAACTGTGAAGTGTTTGCCTCAGTGCCGCTTCTTCCAACAAGTACATTTCAAAAGTGACAATGTCAGCAAAGTTCTGCAAATCCAAATGACAAAATAGTAGTTTCTTGTAATCCTTATGAGTCACTTCCCTTAAGCAGTTGAAAATTGCAACATCAAGGAAGAGCTTAGATTGTATTAACCCTTTGATGCAGAGTGTGCTTGATCAAAGAAATGTACAGTGATTAAAAAGGAGCTGGTGCATGGATTTTAAAGCTTTAAGTTGTCAAACATGGAAGCTTACTTTATAAAAAATAATCTCACATGTAATCTTTCCTATTATTACATTTTGTATGAATTTTGCATGTGGATATACTGTGTTTATATTAGCACACAGTACATTACAGTACATTTGGAGTGTTGGTATAGTGCATGTGAGTTCATTTTGGCTGTATTTTAGCATGCCTGGTAAAAAAAAAAAGAAAAAGAAAAAAAAAAAAAACTGCAAACAGTTATAATTAAAATAATAATCCAGAAATGGAAACGTAAATTAAAAGAATAGTTTGACAATGAATGACATCAGAAGCTTGATACCTTATAGTGACCCCTATCTCATGTCTGCACACTAAATATGAAACTACAGCCCGTAGCCGATTAGTTTAGATTAGCATAAAGACTGGAAACAGGGAAACAGCTAGCCTAACTCTGTCAGTAGAGTTATAATGTTTTAATTACTGATCTTCAGAGGTGCTGGTAAGACAATTTTCATACCTCCCACACTGAGCCGAGCAAGCTTTTCTCCCTGTGTCCAGTCTTTATGCTAAGCTAAGCTAACTGGCTTTAGCTTCATACAGAGGAAGAAGAGGAGGAGGAGGAGGGGGAGGAGAGTGGTATTGACCTTGTCATGTAGCTCTTATTAAAGAGGCAAATGAGCATATTTCCCAAAAATGTTGAACAATGGCTTTGAACATTTCCATTAGGTCACCTTCCGTGAACATGAAGTATCAAACAGTCCCTCAGGCAACTGTCTGACACACATCTACTTTTCCTTGCTAACAAGTGCTGCTCTGTTGTTTCTCTGAAAGTCTGCCAAAGTGTGCCTGTTCTACCTTCTTTGATTTTGCGTTTTCACATCAAAATTTCAGACACAAAAGTGGTTAAAACAGGGACAGCATAGAAATAAACTGAGAAACTGGCGTATCAAATGCATTAAAATGTGTGCATATCCAAAAACCTGCTGTGCTGATCTTCTCACGGGTGAAAACTGAAAAGAATCATCCTCCAGTTGTTGTCTTTCTCATTACAAACGATTCCCCAGCCTCCTCAAACTTCGAAAACAGACAAAGAAAATATTGGCCTCTCTCCACTCTCCCAGTACCCCTGAATCGCTCTCCTTCCCTGCTCATGTTTAATTTCTCAGAGGAATATGACTTAGCTGTTATTCTTCTGAAGGCAAGCGGGTGGCATATTTCTCAAAGCTTACTGAGACAGGCAGGAAGCAACATGCCACCCAAAGTGATCATCACACATCCTCACCTCACAAGCTCAACAAGTCATTATCCAGCCTGCACATAAATGCACAAAACAGAGACAAGAAAGGACGGGCGTTTACACACATGCATATGCGCGCTCACACATAGAAGTAGCGCCTAATTTAAATATTATGAGTGACCAGGGAGTTTTTGGTTCTGCACTGGTGTTCAGGTCTCTGCTTTTCCTGAGAAAACTCTGTTTCACACAGACGGGCCGTGTCCGTTCCCTTTCCCCTCGCTTGGAAGTATTCATTAACGTCTAACTCAAAGACAGGAAGACACACACAAACACATACACACACACCCATCACGATGATGATGACAGACAGGGTAAATATTATTCTTGAGTGCAGGTGTGAGGAGTAGCAATGAAGTGATAACAGAGGAGGTCATTAACAACCCAGCAGGGTTTGAAGCTGCCCCGAAGTCTGTAGTGTGCCATTGAAAAGGCACAGTTTACAGTCAGAGCAGAGGGAGGAGAGGTACACACTGACAGGCTGATGATACTCAGGCAGAGGGTATTAGTCTGTCTGGTACAAAACATATTCATTAGGGCGTTTGGTGGGTTTTCTCTCGCCGTGAAAATCACTCTAGTCATTTGGAGGTTGAAGCGCCTCTGACATGGAAAATTATTGGGGAATTCAGCGGATGAAGATGTTTTGCGGTGTCATTTGGTTGTCGATCATGGAGCTAACAGTGCACTTGAGGGTGTGTGCGAGTGAGTGAGAGATAAACGTTCACATATGATCCATGCCTTCAGACTTTCCTCTTTGGTCAGTGACTTTGATCCCCGAAGACTCGAGTGAAAATCTTTATCCTTTTGTGCATTTGCTAAGTCAGTGAAAGTCAGATCTGGCTTCTCGCCGCGCCTGTTACCTGAGCTGAACCTGATGTAGTGGTGAGACCCAGCTGCACAGTGAGAACTAGCCCACAGTCACAGGCTGACAAAACGATGACTGCTGCGGAGATTAAAAAAAACGCACCATTTAACAGCCGCTGACCCCAGTCAGAGCCACATGAGGGGTTTCCAAGCAACAAAGCATGGCACATATTGCATGTCTGACTATAGGCCAGAACTGCACTGCACCACCACCACCACCAGAGATAAGGCATGAGGGGATGAAAGACAGTCTCACGCAGCAGATTCTTAATACTACTTTAATGTGTTTGCATTGGCTAACACATACTAATATTTCATGTTCTGACATTATTATGGAAGCAACATATTAGGCTTGTATCCTCCACAAGTTTTCTCAGCCTCCCCAGAATTTGATTTAAGTTTTCTGGCAATCACATGCTGTTTTGACCTAATAACTGGTGAAATATACTGGCCTGTGGAAGTGATCTGGTATGAGGCTATATGGTCTTTAAATCCAATTTGAGCTCTTGGTGCGAGAACTTCAAACATTATAAATAAGAAACAGTTAATCTAAGTCATCATGATACATGTGTTTCAGATCGAGACTGGAAACAGGCAGATTATGTTTAAGTAATGATTTTATGCTTTTAGTGGTTATGCTGCTGCATTTGTTACACATTCTGGGCTGGTGCACACTAACATGAAACATAAGGAACAGTTGTTAAGATTATCAGCTCCTTTCGAGCCAAGTCCAAACAACACAGAAGCTTCAAACTGTTTCTTTCTTGTCTGCTGAGTGTGGTGATCTCCTCCTCCACACAGACGTCACATGGCTGAGCAGGGGTAAGAAACTACAGCGCTTTTTTCCCCTGCTGAAATAAATCAAGGTTTTCACGGATCAAGGGAGGAGGACGACTCTTTGTCTGACGCTCGGTGGCTGCTTGATCTTGTGTTCCTGACTCACCTGAACCTACAGTTAATAGAAAAAGACAAAATCATATGAGATATGATCAGTGCTGTGAAGGCTTTTCAAGGAAAACTGTCATTTCACCTTCAGCAAAGTGAGTCTGGTGTGAATTTAAGATGTTTTCATAAACGTGAGCTTGACACACTGAAATCTGAAACCTATGGATACAGAACATACACTTGACATGCTACTGATGTGAATTTAGGATGTTTTTGATCCACAATGTCACAAATGATATATGTATATACAAAAAGTAGCTCAATTCGGCTGGTTAATTTGAGTGTTTTGATACAGAATGTGAATAAATGTAAGTAATATAAGACATAAGTAGCTCTCACATGAAAAAGGACAGAGACCCCTGAGCTAAAGCCAGATGACGTCAAATGTCCATTTACATATCAGTGACATCAATAAGTTACTAGCATATTAACATATATTTATCAGATACTAATTAAGTCAAACTAGACATAACTAGCTTTATCATTAGCTCTTATTTTTAACATCAATATGCATCTAAATCATCTTGAATTTCAAAACCTTTTCATACGGGCTATTGTACAGACTGTAGGAGTGTCATACATAGAGGGGATCCACTCACGTAATGGAGTCTAGTTTAGTAACTACTTTGGTACTTAAATAGTCAAGCTAAATTTAACTACCCAGACAAATAATGTGAATCAGCATTTGTCATTTATGCACATTTACAGCTCATTCATTCTTTCTGGCTTCTGATTGGTCAACTGAACATATGGCTGCCCTCTCCCACTTACTGAACACAGTCAGTCTAGGAGCATCAACCTCATGAGAAATATTATAGCACATTCATTGAGAAATATTAGCATCTCTCTTCCAATGAAAGGATTTAAAGTCTGCCCAGAAAGTCACTGGATATGTTGCTAGTTGCTTTTTTGAAGAAAAGGAAAAGTCACTAAAGGGGTCTTAAAAGTGAGATTTAAAATGTGAACTGAAGTCTCAGACCTAGCCTGTGCCTTATAAATATGTACCATTGTTTTCTTGTGGGGAAGCCAAACTCAGTAGCAGTAAGCTAGCCGTAACTCCCCTCTTCCCTGACACTAGTATAACACAGTATAACAGACAACACCCCACTGTTTGCTGTCTACACTGTTTCCTACAGGTCAGCCAAGAGGTAGTCCAGGGTACAGGCTGGGGGTGTTTTGGACCTACAGTACCCTCCCCTTGAAAAATAAGAGAAAAATGTTGTGTTAGGCTGACAACCATGCAGCTCTGACACTGTTTCGTTGATGGAATGCAAAATAAATCAAAATAAATCCACAATGGAGTAGTGGCCAAAATTGTCTCAAAACACCCCGCAGCCAAAATGAGTGAAGACAACCGAACAATAGTCATATACAGCCCAGCGCTGTGCCCCCTGGATGATCCAGAAGAATGACTTAAGACAGGATTCAGCTGTGTCTGTTCAGTTTCAAATATGTGTATGAGAGACAGAAAGGGGGCATTGTCCATGCTGCGTGTCCCATAAAGCCAGTTTTATATGTACTATGTGCATTTTCAGTGATATTCGTTGAACCCCTTAAAATTACATAATTAATTAATTCCTGCATATGTGATGATAAATGTGATGTTATTGTGATGAGGTGTTGCCGTGACATAAAAGGAGACAGCACAATTTCATGCAGACTTGCTGTAATCAAGATCATTTCCTGCATTTAGACTTTGAGGAGTTCTTCATACAGTAAGTTGACATGTTTTCACAACAACATGTAACACTTGTCCTTCCATTTCTCTCCCTTTCTCATGCACAAACACACCGTCCAATACAGCCCATACAGACACATACAGTAGAAATTCAATAAATGCACAGGTTACTTTCATCTACTAAAAGAACCTCAAAAGAAAAGAGAAGAAAAAGAGAAGTGAAGGAAAATATTTTAACTCCATTCGTTTTTTAAGTAATTTTACTTATAAATTTAAAGTCAGACTTTTCCTTAAGTTCCACTAATCAATATTTTATATAAACAATGGCCATTTGATCATTGATCAATGACTGCTGTTCCCCTCTTCTCGACTGAGCATTTTAGCTCAGTGTTTTGGTGCAATGTTTCTGTTTTGGTTCAGTCTCACCACTAACATCAACATCAGCTCCAGCTGTTTTCAGTTAAATAAAAGCTCTGACAAACCTACTTTTCACCAAACGGCAGACAGATAAAATTAGCTGTGAGCTAACACTAAATGAATGTTGCTTTGCACCTGCTGGATAAGTAAATAGGGAGCTGTTTGCCAATTGGCCGAAGGAAAAACTAAAGCTTACTGCAGCTTTAAAATGGGGGTTGGACAAAAAGCATATGTTACCAGAATATTGGCTGCTAGTAATTCCCTGGTCTAAGGAATTACTAGCAGAATTCAGTTTTACCTGTTGGTATTCCCACCATCACAAGGGCTTAAGCAGCTCTGCGATCATCTCTGGACATTGACTACAACTAAAACAGCTGAGAGAAAATCCAAAGAGGACTGTATATGTGGCCACTGTTGGAGTGGTTGAGACAAAGACACATTCCCATGTGTCACAGCCTGAGCAATAATGAGCTAAAAACAAACCATATTTGCATATTGTGTCAGAGAAAGAGGAGAAAGAGAAATAAGAGGATAAAAACAAAACATCTCAGGGAGAGAGTTCCTTTTAAAGTGCTCTGTTCATAGCAGTTCCTGTTCAGACCTATCCACAGGGGTCACGGAGGGACTGCTGCAAGTATGTTAGGTGCCCCACACACACATACATACACATACACACACACACACACACACACACACACACACACGTGCAAAGAGGAAATAAATTTGATTTGAGATGGAAAGTCTATTGAATTAAGCTCTCTATATTTGTCCATGTTTAATATCTGTCTCATATAAAATGCCTTTTGGATCATCTACAAGTTAAAAAGATTATAAACTTGAGAGTCAATTTCTGAATTAGAGTTATAAAATAAAAATGCATTAAATGGCTAAGGATGTACCATAATTACTGTATTACATCTGGATGGCATGCACAAATGGATTGCTAACAATGCCACATTTAAACTGTTAAAGAGAACTGTAATTAAATCTTACGCCTGCTGTGATATTCTAACATCAGCTCTGAATTGGATTAGGCTAAGAATAAAGCTGAGCATGATTCATTTTTACAAGCAGTCAGCACAGGCTCTTATCTACATTCTCGCATTTATCCTCTTTTTTTTTCACGCACGTTTTAAAGAACAAATTAGTCCACCATGGTCCAGGTAATCACTCAATTTTACCATTGAACAATTTGACAAAATAGAAATGCATCCAACTGGCTGCCTGAGCCTTCAGTGACGATATGAGTCAATATATCTTGGGGTAAATTAGAGAACACACAAAACACTTGCCAAAAAAATATGCACTTCAACACTTCAAAACCAACACTGAAAATAAATATATCATCGCTGGCATGTTTTTTGGGCTTTCCCAGCTTTTCAGTCCCTCCTAACAGCACATCTGGCAAACACACACTGAAATTCCAACCATGTTTACTCACTAAACTATATTCCACACAAACTTTAAAGCTGCACTAATCAATACTTTTATATGAACATTAGATCAAATAACCCTGTCTAACATGAAAGGTGTTGTTCCTGATGACAAACCCACAGAAACTAATCACCCGACTCTGCACTGCACGACTTCAGCTCTACAGAGCATTTTAGCAACTTTCAGCTGATTGTTTTGGTGTTATCGCCCACAGCTCTTATCAACCTTGTTTCTACTCTGATAAAGCCACTGTGCAAGAAGTGCACAGTGGCTTTATCAGAGTGTTTTTGCCAGGGAACACAGTGGAACATCTCACTTCTAAACAAGCAGACATTTCCCTCAGGATTTGGAGACCGAAACAGAGCTAAAAGGAGGGTGCCTATTGTATGTTGCCAGAAACATAAAATCTAAATAAATGCCAACGTTGCGCTATGTTTGCTAGAAGTGAAAATAGGCTGTTGTTTGTTACCATTTTTTGCCAAAAGTTTCATACTGTAAAGAGATAGCTCAGTATTGTGTTTACTGCTTGTTGTGCTACTCCCAAGGGGCCAAAAATTATGGCAGGTTTACGTCAAAGTTAAAAGTGCACCTCAGCAAGTAGTTATCAAGGGGTTTGATGAATGCCAAATTATCCACAGAAGCACTAAAACAGGCTGAACATGAAACCAATAAAAACTAGACATCCTACTTGTCTAATTCTGAGAATGTGTGTTGCACAAGGCTACATCTGGCTCTTATGACTTTTTTTTTTTCTTCATGCGTGGGATCTGTTTGTTTTATTTTTCTGAAACCAACAGGAAAGCAACAAATTAAATCCTGACTCCATGATTGATAATATACATGCAAGTCCAGTCTGCCGATTACCTACAGTCTCCAATAGGCCAGAATGAGGACAGACGGTTCTGGTTTAGTCATCTGGACCCACTACAAATACTCGGTCCAACTTAGAAATTAGAAATGATTACTTTGTAATGTGTGATATAAAATACCACTGACAAATAGAGCGCAGTTGGAGACCATGAAGCTCAAATACAAAATATTGTGTATCAAACTGAAAAGCACCTATCCATACACGCACCACCTGGTCAAACACATGAATTCACCTTCAGACTTGAAATGGGTTGCCCCAGATCCCATGTTGACAGTGTCTGACATTCAATTTCTGTGTAAAGGCATTTAAACTGACTGATTAATAACCGACATTTTGCCAAACAGCACACACACACACACACACACACACACACACACACAGACTCTTGAGTAAGACCAGATGCTACATGGTCAGCTTAATATCAAGCAATATTTAGGTTTTGTAGTTGACTTTTCCTGGGGTGTGTGTGGCAATGAAAGAGCTGGAAAAATCTCTTCACAAATTGATCGGTGGGTTAGTTCAGGCAAGACATAACTACATCCTTTTACTTACTTAAACAGATTGTTAATGAATAAACACAAGAGCTGGTGTTTAACTTAGAGAACAGTGTTTGTCTGTGGGTGCCCAGGGAGGAGCACAGTGAGCCACGTTGAGCATAAGGCTTGTTACATCTCCTGTTTTCCATCTTTGTCCACACAGGTTTCTATGAAACAGACCAGCTGTAACATCTTCTCCTACTCCTCTCCTTGTCCTGACTCCACTGTGAAGGATTCTCATCCCATCCCGCAGGCAGATCTTGTACAATCACACCTGTTTCAACCTTTAAAAGCAACCTGTGGCTTTGTGTCCTCTTACACCCCAGCCAACTTCTTCCTTCTTTTGGACCCTGTGAACTCTTCAGCTGTCCTACTTGTCTTCATTTGCATTATCGCTGACCGCTCCCCTTCTCTGTCTCCTGTCCTGCTTCATCCATCTCCTTATCTTCCACTCTTTCATTCTTTGTCATTCCTCCCTCTTCTCCCAATAACATGCAACCTTCACAGCTCTTGCACTGAGCATTTGTCACTGACATTTTGGACAATGTTGCCATGGCTTTTCCTCTCATACCACATGGTTGATTGAAACCCTCTGTGGCCAGTCATCCATATTGCTGACACCATTTTACTTTAACACTTACATCTGAATTGGCAATTCCTCCATATAAAGGCCTGGGTGGCCTGGCATGCAGTACACTGAATTGTTAAATAGTGTTTCTAGGTCACTAAACTGTGGGGTTTCTGTTGATGCATGGTCTTGCATAAGAGATGCAATATTAATTAAAAGTTGTTTAATACATTTTAAAAGGCTATATAACCAAAAAAAAAAAAAAAAAAAAGCTGGGACTGAGGTAAAATTGAGATACCAGGTGCAGCTGACATAAGAATACGATTTCGCTGTGATTTTCTTTAAAGAAAAAAAAAAAAAAAGAAGGTCTGCTATCAAGCCTGTTTGGAAGTAATAGCTGTTTGAATAAGTAAAATCTGTATTCACTCCAAGAATGTCAGTTTGTCACTGAGATTACAAAGGGAGAATTGGAATATAAAGCAGTTTTATAAGAAGGACGTATACAGTTATAAAGGCTTGTACAAATCAATACTTAATCAACACAGGTAAGCTACAAGAGGGTTAATAACATGTGTGATAGAGGGGCCAGATATAATTCCATGGCACAAGTTAATTACAATGATCCTGCATTATAGGACACATTTATATGTGTGTAATTGTGTGTTTGAGCATACAATTACTTACTTTAATAGAACATTTTCTCTCTTTCTTTTGCCTCCCACCAAATGCAAACTGACTCAGACACAACCTGGGACCCAGACCTGAATTCAGAGGCAGTGCTGAAAATGGTGTTTTAGTTCATGCAAGTCTAAACAGGTCAATGTTGTGTTTTAATATTGTTTGGATTCCGCCTGATGTCAAAGCCACTTTATCCAGAGCTACTTTTGTAGCGAGGAACCACGCAATGAGTGAATGAGGAAAAACACCCACACAGCCCCTTTTTCTCAGTCAGAGCAGTTGTGAGTGGTTATCAGTATTGGAGGGATCTCAGACCCTCCCTCATCACCATCAATCTGTCTAAATGACTCTGTCTCTGCCCTGTCTCTCCACCGCTGCTGTTGCTCGTCCATTTTATCCACACATTTTATCTCCCTCCAGATCATATCAACATCTCTCCCCCAAGCTTTCTCCCTCTCTTTAAATCCTTTCTTTACAACCACTCATCTACATGCCACCCCCCCCCCCGCCCCACCTCCCCATTTTCTTCTCTTCTCTCAATCCTTTGCTCTATCTCTCTGCCTCTCCCACTCATTCGTGTGCATCTCTCCCCATCTCCCATCACCCTTCTCCCCCTTGATGAGACTGCTCCATGACTAAGTGAGCCCTGGTGTGATGGATAGCCTAATGGGAACGGATGAAGCATTAAAACCATAATTCACGGGGACATAATGTTCCCAAGTTTTCAGCCAGATCCACTCGAGATGGTCCTGTATGTGCGTGTTTGTGTCAGATTGTGAGATTATAAATGCACACGCCTTTGAACAGGATTCAGTCTGCACAAAGTGTCTGTTTGTGCGGGCATGGACACACAGTTGATGCTTTGATTAAAATCTTAGATGTTCTGGTTTAGCATCCTATTGAGAAATTACATTTTGAGGATCATCGTTTTGTCTTAGTTTCACTGTTTGATTTAGCACAGTTAATGCTCCATCTCAACAAGGTGGGAATTTGCCATCCTCCACTTCCACCATGCTTCATTACATTAAGATGAATAAATAAGAAAGCCTGATATATGTTTTGTTATCTGTTGAGCAGGCAAGCATATGTCTTACTTTCTCCTCTTAAAGCACCACATCTAGCTAAAGCTAGCTGGGGGCAGGTAGCCGTGACTTGTCTTTGTTAAACTACAGTGGCAAGAAAATGTAAGTGAACCATTTGAATTTATCTCCATCTATGTACAAGTTTGTCCTAGAATATGGTCGGACCTAGAGTCTAGTAAATGAAACCAGATTGAAGGTTTGGGTTAGAGTTACTTTGACTTATAAAAAATACTTCAACATTTTGAGTTTGCTATTCACAAGAAACATCTGTTGATGTGAACCATGCCTCGCAAAAAAGAGATCTCAGATGACTTACGATCAAGAATTGCTGGTTTCATCAAGCTGAAAGGTTTACACAGTCATCTAAAAGAGTTTAGATATTCATCAGTCAACAGTCAGATGAACTGCCCATAAATGGAGATGATTTCATTCTGTGGTCACTCTCACTGGAAGTGGTTGTCCAGCTAAGATGACTCCAAAAGCACAACAAGCAATGATTAGAAATGTAACAAAGAACCTGAGAGTAGCAGCTAAAGGCTTAAAGTAATCACTGGAGCTGGTCAATATCTCTGTTCGTGAGTCCACCATTCCCAAATCATGGTGCATGGCTGCATGAAGCATGGCTTCTTGCCATGGACACCACGGAGGAAGCCGCTGCTTTCCAAAAAAACATCAATGCGCCAATGAAGTTTGCCAAAGAGCAGCTTGACTCTCCACAACACTACTGGGAAATGTTTTATGGACTGATGAAGCTAAGGTTGAATTGTTGAATGACACGCAGCCCTAAGTGTAGAAAACGGAACTGCATACCAATATGAAAGAGTCATTGATCAGCAGCTACTGGAAGAGCTTGTTATCATTGCCAAAGGAGATTTGACCAGTTATTAAATCCAAGGGTTCACTTACATAAAAGGTTATAATTGTATGCGTGATATTGGCTTAAGCACATTATGTTTATCCACATCAGATCACATTTTATGAATAAATCAATGCAGACAACAAGGTCATTCCAAGGGCTCACATACTTTTTCCAGCTGCATTTGCAACTAAAAAAATATACATTTTGATGAACCAAAACCCTGCTAATTCATCTGCATGAGGCAGTAGCCAAATTCAGTCACAACTTAATGGGTCAAAAACAGCTAAATCAGTCCTGCCAAAATGTAATTAGCTTAACAGAGTAACAGTAATGCTAACTGCTGTCAAAGCTTTTCACTCTGGTGGAATCCATGCAATTTGGTGTGTTTTTCACAGATTTCGTTTTTGAGGCATTATTATTATTATCATTATTATTATTATATACAAACAATTTAAAGTTAAAATGGTCAGATTAATGAGGCTTAAAATGAAGGGGTTAGCCTTTCTTGCTAGCTAGCATAAAATGTCTATCCTTTTTTCAAAACATTGTTTCTGTAGTTACTACTCTTTAGGGCATGACAGTATATAACTTCCAAGTACGGCAATACAAGTGCAAACAGATAAAATTACACTGGCTGGCACACACACACCCACACACACACAAAAACATAAACACCTCTTTTTTCAGTGAATTTAGGTCCTCTGAAAGGCTACACACTGATGAGCTCCAATCAGTGACCAGGTTACCATCTCCAGAACCGGACGGTAAGGGCCTATACCATGTGAACACATGCCCACACACACATATACATGTACACACACACACACACACAGAAAGCATACCCCCCGGGGTGAAAAAGTGTAAAGTGGAAAACTGCACCCAGGTGCTGGTGTCAGGAAAAGGAAACTGACAACTGAGTGTGTGAGGGGTCAGAGGTCATGTTGCATATGTTCCACATGAAACCTAATGTAAGTACAGACATGTGAAACCATATGCAGGGCTGGTTAGACTGACATATTTCTCTGCTTCTCTCATCTCAAAACACACACAGACATTGACAACCCTGCTAAGTAGTGACACATGTGCATGCACAACAGTTACTGTACTGCAACACACAGTACATCTTGACACTGCAGCCATCACAAAAAAACTAAATTTGAATAACATTCAGCAAGCAGATCCAGGCATGCATACCCATAGGCTTATATTATTAGCTTGGAAGGTAGCAACAGTTGGGCTATTGGTTACCTGGACAGACTTCCTGATACTCAACACACAACAAAGGCAATGCGAGAACAGCTGGGGGGAAAAGCAGCTGCTTTCAATATGTGTTTCAACCATAAAGTGCTTTGTATTACCTAATCTCACTGCAAAACAAGAGAGGTGCCTCCTAATCATGCACACACATTCGCTCACCCTCTGCTGTACAAAATAACATATGAAGCAGATTACAGGCTTTTATAGTTGAATCGCGCGTTGGAGCCACTGAAAACTTTTCTTACCAGAGGAGGGGCGCGGGGTGGAAACAGACATGGTTGAGGAGAAAACTTGTCATGAACTGTGATCGCATGAAGCAGATGATTTTCCTGATGGCTTGCAATTTACCTTCTGTTGTGACGGGATCATTTAATATGCGCATTAGCTCAGTCATCACACCCTTACTAAGCATCTCAATCACTTCTGTTAAAATTTCTGCATAAGTCATTACTAGGCAGGAAACAACAGTGGTAAAAACATATCACATTGCAGTGTTCATCTGCCTTTTTTTCTGTAATTAATTGTACCCAGGCTTCAAACAGGTTCTTGTGGTGTTGTTTTACAAGACACAGCTTGCAATGAATAATGGTATCTGGCCTGTGTAACAGGCAGCTCTCACATAGCAGACTGTATGTGTCACAGACTAATAGGAATAGCAATTTAGATGGTGAAATTTATAAAGGGAGAGCTTCAGGAGAGAGCGGAGTCGCCGACATTTTTCATTCAGGGGAAGTGGATCAAATAGGGAACGGATAAGAAAGGTCGATGAGAGACAGACGTGGATCTGGACCTGCTTTGCCTAATGTTCCTGTTTTTATGAGGGCTGTTAAATTGTCTATGTAGAGTGGTTGGCAGGCCTGAACACACACTGAGCAACACACTCAGCCACATTCTCACAACCCTTTACCTGTAACATTTGACTGAATGTTGGCATTGGAATTGAGAAACTGTTATTTCTCAAGTGCTCATTTGTCAACGCCATTATTTTTTCTGTCTGAATCAGCCTCAATCAATTACACAGAACTGCATTTCTTTTTTTAATTGCTGTAAGGTCGGGTTTTATGGTCAATAATAGATTTTTCTTGCCAGTAAAGGAATTTCCCCTTTGGAATAGTTTTGTTGCTTTGATAGGCGAGTCAGGAGAGGTGAAACTATCTCATATCAGAAAAGAGGGACACCAGCCGCTCTGTTTGTTTAGTCTCCATGGAAATGAATGCATATCATTGTGTACACAATCAAAAGGGTCCGTGGGTGAATCACGCTCCATAGCATTTGAGTTACAATTCAGTCTCCAGCTCTGAATGCGGAGCTTTGTTTGTTCTGGACCTGTCAGTTTGTGATTATGTCATTTTCAAGGCAACTTTAGCCCAAGTGGTTTAAGCCACAAGTGAGTGAGCACACCAGGAGTTTGATTTAGTTGCCCTGCATGTCTTTAATGAATGTCAGCTACAGCGGGACTAGTCTCACTCTTGGGTTTTTCAGATAAGGTTCATTCGAGTTCATCTTATTTCCAGTTCAAATTAGCAGAGCTAAACTTTGTTTTCTCTTCAGAACAGCTCCCATGGGCTCTTTGTTGCCTGGATGCCTTGTTCTCCCAGAAACAGCATGAAGGGAGGCAGTAAAGCTACGCTAACATCATTATTGTTATCATAATTACTATTAACCCACAGCAGACTGTCACAGGCCAGTCTGAGCTGGGCACTTCTCACATTTCTCTTTTGCCAGTCTGAACAAACAGACCTTAAACAGATGGTGATTTGTGAGTGACAGCCTGCATAGATGAGAGTGGATGAGGGTGTTAAGTGTTTCGGACGGGCTCTTAAAGGAGGAACTTTTTAAAGGGAATCTGGGGCAGTTCTGCTCTCTCTCTCTCTTTGCTCTTTCCACCCTGCCCAGGAGGAAGGTTTAGATTGCTGTGTGGAGTGATGGGTCCCACATCCGCTGTACCACAGGGTGGATACTCCCCACTGCTCCACTAGAATAACAAAATCACTGCGGATGGCTTCAACATAGTGAAAACTGTCAACAAGTTTGGCTTACAAAAATAAAATGAAAATAACTCACCTGTTTTTTACTTTTTCTTGGTCCCTTTTAAAGAAAAAATAATTACTCTGTCTTTGTTTTTTTAAACAGTTTTGTCTCTGTCTCTTTCATAACACTTGTCTCTCGGGACAGGGTTGGGTGACAAGCGGTGCAGACAAGGAAGAAACCCAGTCACTATACCCAGACCAGAGGGAGGGGAGACTGAATGTCACCTTCAAATCCAGCAGGCGGATTGATTCAAGGCCTTCTGGGAGCAGTGGGAAATACCTTGGCCTGACAGGAGACACTAAACTAAACAACCAGAGTTCCCCTGGGACAGCGTTTCACTGCAGCACGCCATGAGTTATGGGCCCCAGGCAATTTCTTTTAACATCACACTTTGTTTTATATGGCAGAAAATGTGTTCATGTTTGAAATGTACATTTCAATAAACAAAGCACTTAACCTTCTGTATGAGATGTTTCCTTTTTTCTGCAACATATCTAAAAATAGTGCAGATGGCTGATGTGAAATCATATCAACACAGGTTTTTATTGAAACATAATTCATCTTGTTTCAAGGGGTCAAGATGTCTGTTCATGTTTATGTTCTGTTTTGATGATCATGTGTTTAAGTGTGTAGCAAACATGTTTTTATGATATAGGGTCACCTCTATTTTTTATTTTTTTTATTATTCCACCATGAATTTTTCAAGACTTAGTGTTTAAGTATCTGGCCATATAGTTACAACAATATGTCCTGTATGTGTGCAGTGTGTGAGAAAGAGAAAGTCTTAAGTGTTTGTTCCATTTATATCCCATAGTGTACCTGAATGCATCGATATGAATTATGGGAGAAGCTACACAGAGTGTTTTAGAACAGGATGGTGGCCTGTTTATGATCAGGAATTTGTTTTATGAAAGAATACTGGACAGCAGTCAAACTCCTCTCAGTACAAAGTCACTGCCACTTTTCACTTTTGCTCATATCCACATGTGGAACTAAGAGAAGACTCTGGTGAATATTTTATTAACATCTCCTTTCATATTGTGATTGTGAACACTGGAAACAGCCCGATGAAAAAACGTCTATTTCTGGACACACAAGCAACCTGAGGCAGTTTGATTGTTCGAGCTATCTCCATAAATAATCATATCAATACATCGCTCTCCAACGTGACTCACTCAGATTGCCACTTGGTTTATTTCTGCTCTTTCCCATCCTCTGCCAAAAAGATCTAATCCCATCTTCTTCCTCAGTCTGTCTTTATATGAAAAACTGAGTGCAATACAAATGTGTATGTGCTCTTTTTACTCTGCAGAAAGAGGCCACAGGGGGGAACAATGTTCAGAGTTCTCCCTCTGGATAATGCATTGTCAGTGAGTTTGCACGAGATCATTACTCTGTTGTGTCCTGTTACCCAACACACTTACTATATCCATCTTTCATTTCAGTTCATACAAGCCTAACATGCAAATATGTTTCACACATAAAAACAGCAGCAGGTTTTGTGTTTGTGCTTAAATCATCTCAGTGGGAAAACTTTTCCAATTATTGTTGTGTTGTTCATGTACAGGTTCCCAGATTTTCACAACTTTGGGACAGAACTGAACATAAAGTGACATCTGATGATTATCCATGGCAAGAATAAACACTGGAGAGAATTCTTCCTGTTATGAACAGTAGTTTGGAAGTCATTTAATTTAATCAATGCACACACAACGTGATGTCTGACCAATGGCTACAGAGAGACACTGCCTCATTCTAAAACAAAACCACACAATCGTTCGAGGACAAAGTAAAACATTCTTTGTTTTTCTTCCTTTACACAGGAGAAAATCACGTGCTGACAGCTCTGCCTTTGAAATCAGCACCGTCATCTACACAATGACGTTAATTTCCGAATGAAAATCAATCAATCGAGCTGTGTTCGGGAAGATGGGTGTTGTATATACAGTGCATGCATGACCAGGATGGATATGAGTCGATGCATATTGCTATAGATCCAAGTCATTGGAATGCTGAGCGACGGGGCAACACACACACACACACACACACACACACACACACACACACACACACACACACACACACACACACACACACACACACACACACACACACACGGTTTTAAAGCTGTTGGGTCATTAGGTGTCCACACAACAGTGACAGTGTGGAATGCTCATCATGCTTGGGAGATAAGGGCTAAGACTCTACAGTGCATGAAGACTGTATGAAGGCTTTTATACTGTAAGTTTGTCTCCTAATGTGATATTAACACGGGAACGAACAAAAGATAAAGACAGAGGCAAAACTGAGGAGGAGAGAAAAATGTTGAATCTGAAATTCTAATATGGTTTGTTCCTCTTTGGGAGTATTGATTGCAGGAAGCAAACAAACAGCCTTCATGTTGGCTGTATGATAGAGCAACTTCCTCTCTTGTTATCCTCAGAGAGCGTTATTTTGTTCGCTTGAGTCAGTGGTACTTGATCACTGTGACAGGAGGGTATTGGAAAGAAGCAGGATGTATTGAAAGTAAGTCTGGTGCCACACTGTGAGTACGTACTCTCAGACTATAATTGACTGGATCAGCTATGTTGTAGTGTGGATTGAATCTTGAATTGCACAGTAGGAGATAAAGGCTGAGAGGGAATTTAGGATGCATTAGAAAATAGCAGCAATACGAATGAAACCATAATTGTGTAGATGGAATAAATGGAAAGTGTTGGAAGGTTTGGCCGACAATGTAAGCAAGTGAGAGAAACAGAACTAGAAACAGAATAAAGAGGAATTAGGCTAATTTGTACTTTTAATAAGTGACCTAAAAAAAGACAATAAAACTCAACACCACATTTAAAAGTCACTGAGTCCTACTCCTGCTATATACTGTAAAATATAAAACATCAACTATAAAAAAACTCAAGTAGACTTGCCAATAATCGTTAATAGTTTATAGCGACTGCTATATGGGCTATCAGTGTTTGTAGGTATGACTTCTGTTTAATGGTGCACCACGGTTCTCAGATGTCACTCAAACATTGCCATGAAAAACACCCACCCAGAGTCTTTAAGTTTAAATACTTCAGTGACTAACAAGACCAAAAACATCATCCTCCTGTTTTTCTAAAAAGGAATAATATACACAATATCTGCAGTGTCATACCATACTCTATAACCTCCCATCCTTTAATTACAGTTACATTTTCACGAAACACATTAACTACACAGACTGATGGATGGACCTCCACTGGCAGACAAAAGAAAACAGACAGTGTCCGTTCAACCAACAACAGATGGTAAAGACAAAGCCACAACTGTGCTGCACTGTGGCCGGCGAACCAAAAATAAATCTGATTCTACAAATTCGACACACTCCAAGACCAAAACAAAACTCAATATTTACTTGGGGAAAATCTGACTGGGGAGGGGTCCTCCATTGCCTTAAGAAGCAGTGAAATATGTTGGAGCATGTCAGAGCCCAAGGAAGAAAACAGTAAGAAACATTCCGTCTCCTCTTCTTTTATCAGTATTTTAACCCTTATTTATACTTCATCACCTCTACGTTTCCTTCATCACCCTTACATTGTTAAACAAAACCTAATCCTATCATGTATACACCATTTTATTTTTTTATTTTAAAGATTTCCTGTGATTATGTTTTTTCTTTTATTATGGTGTATCATGTTGTGTATCAGTGGAATGTAATTTCTTGTTGTGTAGTTTATATACTGTATCATACAGACACATACTGGGCACATAATGACCTTATCATTCATTAATTTATGGAGGTTCATTCTTGACCTTAGCTGTGATGAAATATTTCTATCTCAAGGTTGACTTACTACCTTTTTCTGGTGTTTTCACATTATCACAGCTTTCTATTAAAATATATGCATGAAAGGTTTATGGGATGTTGAAAGCTCTTGGAACAGCTGATAAGTGTACCTTGAGTTTAGAATGCCTCATTACAAACCATTTGTCATGTTTTCTTGTAACTTTCTGAACTTTTATACTAACATTTTAAACCTGGAAAACATGCTTTGGCAATACTGCACTTAATTGTGGTCACAGCAGTAAACCAACAGAGTGAGAGATGTGGGAGAGAGAGAGAGAGAGAGAGAGAGAGAGAGAGAGAGAGAGAGAGAGAGAGAGAGAGAGAGAGAGAGAGAGAATGGGAGGAGGCAAAAAGTTGTCAGAGAAAGTTCCTAGTTTTTGCTCTTGTGGTGAGCAGTGTGTATTTTTTTGCTTCCTCTTCCAACCCCTGCAAACAGGAGTACCGTAAGAAGGAGGGAGAAAATGAAAGAGGGAAGGGTGGTTGAAGGTTGAGTGATTATGTGCTAAGGAGGTGTGTGCATGTGTGTGTGTATATGTGTGTGTGTTTGTGTGTGTGGAGAGGAACGCCACTCTCTCCCTCTCTGTACTTTAAGAGCGTTACCACTTCAGCCAACATCCTGAAGCGGGCCACTCTCCTCTCCACTCCACCCCTCCTCTCCTCTCCTCTCCTCTCTCCTCCAGACCAACGCATGGACTCCAGCAGCTTGAAAAGAAGGCAGTGAGGAAAGCAACTTTTCAGAAGAGAGATAAATGGTGGGAGGGAAGTCTGCTGTTGGTTTCCTGGACCGAGCTGCATGCGCTGGCTGAGTGTTGGTGTCACAATAGGAGGCAATCCTATTTTCCTGTGCGTGTGCGTATATGTGTGTGTGTGTGTGTGTGTGTGTGTGTGTGTGTGTTTTCTGTCTGTCTGAAGAGCGGGAGCACAAACTGGGCTGAAGAGAACTTCTGGATGCAACAGCAAAGAGGAGGACCGGCCAAAAGAGGAGAAGAGAGAGTGATAAAACAGAGTCAGAAGTGGCAGGAGCTGGAGTGAGAAGACAGGAGGAAGGCAGAGAGTCTTGAGGGACAATTTAACAGGACACAGAAAAAGATACAGAAGGAAAAACAGGAAACTCACCTGACCCACTTGTCTGTTCTGCCAGGTGGAGCAGCCTCCTTCTTCCCCCTCTCCTCCCTCCCTCCCCTCTCCCTCTCTTTCCCCTGACATGGGCCGCCTGCTGGCCCTGACCCTCGCCTGCCTGGCCTACCTGCTGGCCGCCGTGATCGGCTCAGAGCGCCAACAGCACCGTGTTCAGCACGGCCCCTGCAGCTACACCTTCATCCTCCCTGAGGTGGAGCACTGCCATCCCTTAAAGGACTTCCAGGTCACCAACACCCTGCAGAGGGACTCCCCACCCGAGGCTAAGCCTGATTCAAGCCAATCCAAGCAAGCCAAGGCCCAAAAGGAGAGGCCTTCCTGGCAGGAGAGGAAGCTGGAGAGTCTGGAGAGTGCTATGGAGAATAACACCCAATGGCTGCAGAAGGTAAGATCTCTGACCTGTTAGCTAAAACAACCACTTTCTCCTCCTGACATTTTTGCTGTTTTCTTATTTTTTCCACATGCATTATTTTGGTCTGTAGACTTTCAAATAAAATGCTTGGGTGAGAAAGCACAGGACTGTCCATGGAGCAGACTATCAAGTGACATTTGTTGACAAGCCTTCATTATTGATAAGTTCAGTGCTGAGCTGGGATTTCCTGGATGGTCGCTGTATGCATATCTGGCTCCATGACAACGCCTGGTGTACAAGTGTGTATCTGTATTTAAGACCAACGGAACGCCAGAAGTCCCTTTTGCGTGAGAGAAGAGAAAGACAAGATGAAATAAAGTTTGTTGAATATGAGGTGGTGCCAAATATACCTCAGACAATTAGGCAACAAACAGGCAACTAGTAGACAGAAAACAAAGTCGATGAAAACTCTGCAATAAACTCAGTTTAAATTAAAAAAATATAACACGTTTTCCTCTGTGAAAAATGTTTTTGTTTATCTGTGGGAGACACATTTCAGCATGTCTCCTCGCTGGGCTGTTGGCCTTTGAGGTTCCATTTAGCTCGGATTATGACCGACTAAAATGAAATGATGCGATTAAAGTGGCTTCACAATAGTGTTTTCATTGCTAAGGTCATCAGGGCACAGATTCAGTACTGAGCCATTGTCTAGGACAGACTGACTGACATGCCACCCCTCTCCACCCGTCTCTCTATTCTTGTCTGCATCTCTCAGAATATTTATGGTGGACACTAATCCTTAGGCCGATTATAGGCGATGTGTTGAGTGTTTAGATTGGCCAACTGAAGGCAAACATGTTGATTATATTTCAGGATTTGAAAATGGGGTATTATGAATACCAGTGCTCTTTCTGTGCTGCTGTCATTTCCCACTCTCACTCACCAAAAAAATTGTCTGTGTGTTTCTGTTCCTTCCCTTTCTCTCTTCTGCTTTTTCTTTTGACACTTTGTTCCTCTATATCCATCTCCTTCACTTCTGGCCACATCTGGATGTTTCTGCAGCTCTGGGAGAGATGAACGCATCTCATCTCACACCTTGACTCATCGACCATCAGATCTCAGACTCTTTGTCTGTCTCGCTCGCACTCTCCTGACACGCCGTCGGAATCACACATGAAAACACACACGGACTCAATTCCCCTGTGCACACTCTGTCTGATGCGCAGTCAATGAACTGGAGACCTAACTTCCATGGGAAGCTTCCCAGGAGGCCACACTGTATGTGTAATGTGTGTTTTTCAGAGACGGAGAGAGACAAAGATAGGGAGAGAGTTCACACACTTTTCCTCATGTGCACAGTATATTATTAATGCATACAGCTATTATGCATAGGTCAAATTGTTGAATACAAAAGCATCACATATTGCACTATTCTTGGGCATATTCTCTGTAGTATGTCTGTTCTTACCCTCCACAAGAGATGTTATATTCACCATCATGAAGAGGAGATGCAGTCGAAACCCCCACATCTACAGAAAAAGCTCTGCTGACACATATCTTGCTCTGTTGCCAAACTTCCTCCACAATACGACTGGAATGAACACAAAGATCCAACCTTTCAACACGTTACCCCCACTAGGCCACTGTGATGCATAAATGATGGCACTGTAGGTGGGATTTCAA